>NW_027362766.1:20949502-21270614 GCF_046119375.1 Phyllobates terribilis
AGAGCGCGAGGGGGTCGTCGAGGGGAAGTGCACAATGGCGTCATCGAGGGGAAGAGCGCGATGACGTCGTCAAAGGGAAGAGCGCAAGGGCATCGTGGAGGGAAAGAGAAAGAGGTCGTCGATAAGGGGAAGAGCGCGAGGGCGTTGTCGAAGGGAAGAGCGCGAGGGTGTCGTCGAAGGGAAGAGCGCGAGGGCGGCGCCGAGGAGGGAAGAGAGCGCAAGGATGGTGACGAGGGGGGAAGACAGTGCAAGAGCGTCATCGAGGTGGGGAAGAGAGTGAGGGAGACGTCGAGGAGGGAAGTGAGAGTCAGGGAGACGTCGAGGAGGGAAGTGAGACTGCGAGAGAGGCGCTGAGGGGGGAAGAGTGCGCGAGAGAGACGTTGAGGGGGGAAAAAAAGGTGAGGGCAGCATCAAGGGGGGGGGAGCACAAGGGTGGCATCGAGGAGAAAGAGTGGCGTAGAGGAGGGAAGAGAGCGTGAGGGTGGCATCGAGGAGGAAGAGAGTGGCAAAGATCAGAGAAGAGAGCACGAGGGTGGAAAAGAGCAGAAGGGTGCAAGGGAAGAGTCGACGGGGGAGAGCGAGGGTAACGTCGAGGAGGTGAGAGGGGAAGAACGCACCTAGGGGAAGAGCCGAGGACATTGTCAAGGGGGAGAGCGCGAGGGCGTCGTAGAGGGGAAGAGCGCAATGGCGCCGCTGAGGGGGGAAGTGCATGATGGCGTCATCAAGAGGAAGAGGCGAGGTCGTCATTGAGGGGAAGAGCGCGAGGGCCTCATCAAAGGGGAGGGCGTCGAAGGGGAAGAGCGCAATGGCGTCGTCGAGGGAAAGTGTGTGATGGCCTTGTCGAGGGGGAAGAGCGCGAGGGTGTTGTCGAGGGTGAAGAGCGCGAGGGTGTTGTCGAGGGGGAAGAGCGCGAGGGTGTTGTCGAGGGGGAAGAGCGCGAGGGTGTCGTTGAGGAGGAAGAGCGCGAGGGTGTCATCGAGAGGAAGAGTGCGAGGGTGTCATCGAGAGGAAGAGCGTGAGGGCGTCATTGAGGGGAAGAGCGCGATGACGTCGTCAAAGGGAAGAGTGCAAGGGCATCGTGGAGGGAAAGAGAGCGAGGTAGTCGATAAGGGGAAGAGCGCGAGGGCGTCGTCAAGGGGAAGAGCGCGAGGGCGTCGTCGAAGGGAAGAGCGCGAGGGTGTCATCGAGAGGAAGAGCGTGAGGGCGTCATTGAGGGGAAGAGCGCGATGACGTCGTCAAAGGGAAGAGTGCAAGGGCATCGTGGAGGGAAAGAGAGCGAGGTAGTCGATAAGGGGAAGAGCGCGAGGGCGTCGTCGAAGGGAAGAGCGCGAGGGCGTCGTCGAAGGGAAGAGCGCGAGGGCGTCGTCGAAGGGAAGAGCGCGAGGGCGTCGTCGAAGGGAAGAGCGCGAGGGTGTCGTCGAAGGGAAGAGCGCGAGGGCGTCGTCGAAGGGAAGAGCGCGAGGGCGTCGTCGAAGGGAAGAGCGCGAGAGCGGCGTCGAGGGGAAGAGTATCAGGACAGGACGCGGAATGAGTGGGACCAATAGAGAAGACTCAGATAAGCAACAGGTGCATTTTATTAATAATTTAGGTCAAGTTATTAGTACCAGTGTTTTTATTCAGAAATTTCAGTAATCAGGTTGGTTTGCAGAAGAATCACCGATATCACAAAACAAACAGTTTACTTTGGCTCCACACAATATTCTCCAGACGTCAGGTAGTAAATTAATTAAAGTCTTAATCAGTAGTACGTTAATAGCTGCTGTCCTAAATCTCAAATGACACAAAATAAGACAAGTGTCTTAAGTGACCTGCGGAGAGCAATGGTCCCTGCATTATGTTAAGAAAATACAGAAAAACTAGGACATGTCCCAAAGCAGCAACTGATAGCCAAAGTAAACATGTAAGAATAGTGGCAAGTTGAGGCCATTTGTTTGCCCATTGAATCGGAGGCAATAAATGTGACTGAGAAACAAAGCCTAAAAGTACAAATGAATGTTATACTCCCCGTGACTCTGGTACGCTATTCACCCACAGAACAAAGACTGGCAAGAGAAAAATACACCAAATAATTACACACAAAAAAGAAAAACCCAACATGATGCCAACGGATAAGAAAAGCAATCTGTTACGGAGAGCCAATTACATGTCCAAACCAAAGGCTGAAAATATAGAAATTAGCCACCACTACCTATATTATTACATGAATACGCAGGTGCAAGTATACTTAGACTGCAACGGACATATATACACAAGCACTATACAAAAGCACTCTAGCAATGTAATGCAAAACACATAAAAATGTGAGCTTCTGATAGTGCACATTGATAAAAGTGTGTGAGCCCATCAGCCAGCAACAAGGCAAGACTTTAGTATAGGATGTTCACACTGGTAGATGGGCTCACACACTTTGATCAGTCATTTATTTACTGCTATAATACATACAGAATTAAAAAAAAAAATAACTATACTCATAGGCTGCAAAAATCATTTCTGACAATGTGTATGCAGCGACAATGCACACCAATGTGTCTCTTGGGCTAGTCCACTATCTACATCCTCTTTTACTTTTGGTAAGTTAAAGAAAACTTCTGATACATACAAAGACTTGTCTAAAGGCCGTCAAAGTGGACAAGTGGCAGCTAACTACATGAACAATACAGCCAATCAGTGAGGCTAAAGTAAATTGCACGAGATCGCCTAGGTGAGTGATTAGCTGCAGTGGTCTCGTCAGTAGACAGCATGTCTCTGCCGCCTAAAAGCAAACAACTACTGGTGTGGTCAATCGTAGCGCCAATGCTGGAGCAACAGCGACTTTTGCACATTCTCAATAGATGCTTCAATACAAAAGATAGGGTCAGAGCCTATTCATTGTGGCTATGTACATGTGTTGTTTCCTGAAACAGAAAGTCAGAGTCCAGTGTGGAAAATGTGAAAATTGCAAGAATTCTATTTATTTTATTTTTAATACAGATTTAGAGGAGAAAAAAAGATTGACACCATTTTTCAAAAAAATACACATCAGAGAAAAATTAAAATCCATAAGACATCTCCAGAGAGGGGACATACCAACTACACACTGAACATGTGGGATTAATTATAGCTAGGGAAGAGAGAGAAAGAACTAACACTTCAACCTCCACTGAAGTATGGGCCTCCTGCAATGAACAGGTAATTACAACAGGAGATTTGTTCTGGGAAAAAGACACCAAGACTGAGATTTGTTTACGCAGAGGCGGTAAAGTACGCTTCCCAAGGATAGGACTTCCTCTGATCACAGCACTGATCTGAGACATTTTGGAGCCATTGGTCAGTGATGAATATTGGGGTTTGCATTGATTTGATATTTATGGGACATATATTTTCAGCATCGTAGCTAAGGGATGAACATAACACATTCTCTCACATCTCCAGACAGTGTTGTGGAAGCTGCAGATCTTTTTACAAGGACATTGTTGTGCAGTTTATGCTACCGAGAGCGGGCTGAACCCGCTCACCTATGGACTGAGCTATATTTTGTTTGTTTTCCCGTTTAACCCAGAGGGGTCTTGTTTATTTTTCCTGTGGAACCTGCATGAGTGTATGTCATAATAAACCAGCGGAAAGGTAACCTGAGAACGTGTGTCCTGTGTCTGCCTCCGGGAGAGCCGAGCGAGTCGTCTTGCCACAATATATATACACACATACATACATACACACACACACACATAAATAATATAACCAGGGATGTGTCCTTCTGCCCGAAGCCTCTACAGACTGCGCCTGCGGAGTGGGGCCAGAGACAGAAGGATACATCCAGACCGGTAGGAGGAGTATGGCGCCAAAGATCACGGTATGCATAGGCGCTGACCACATACCATGAACCATGATGTCTGGCGCCATGAGGGCATACCGTGATCTCTGGAGAGGTCGGAGGAGGAGTGTGGCGCCGGAGTCAGGGCCTGAGCGCAGCGCGATCTCCGGCGCCATTTTATTGAAGACAAATTTGCACAGTGTCTTCAACAATATGGTGCATGGACTCCGGCGCCATTTTACTTAAATAACGCAGGGGAGCAGTGGAAAGAGGAGTAGGAGCGTTTTTTTTTTTTGGATGGATGGAGGGAACAACAGCAGCGCAGGCAGGATGGGGGACCTTATACCAGAATGGGGGAGCATATATTAGAATGGGGGAGCATATTCCAGGATGGTGGATCATATACCAGAATGGGGGAGCATATTCCAGGATAGGGGAGCAAGTACCAGGATGGGGGAGGATATAACAGGATGGGGGAGCACATAACAGGATGGGGGAGCACATAACAGGATGGGAGACCAGGATGCGGGAGCATATACTAGGATGGGGGAAACATATTCCAGTATGGGCGAACATATGCCAGGATGGGGGACCATATTCCAGGATGGGGGGAGCATATCCCAGGATGGGAGACCAGGATGCTGGAGCATATACCAGGATAGGGGAAACATATTCCAGCATGGGCGAACATATTCCAGGATGGGGGACCATATTCCAGGATGGGGGGGGGAGCATATAATAGGATGGGGGAGCATATACCAGGATGGAGGATGAAAATATGGGAGCATATACCAGGCTGGAGGACCAGGATAGGGAAGCATATAATAGGACGGGGGGAGAATATACCCGGATGAGGGAGTATATACCAGGATAGGGAACCAGGATAGGAGAGCATATTTCGGGATGGGGGAGTAAAATACCAGGATGGGGGAGCATATAGCAGGATGGAGGGGCATATTCCAGGTTGGGAGACCAGGATAGGTGAGCATTACCAGGATGGGGGACCAGCATAGGGGAGCATATACCAGGAAGGGGGGGCATATACCAGGATGGGGGAGTATATAATAGGATGGCGGACCATTATGGGGGAGCATATAATAAGATGGGGGACCAGGATGGGGGAGCATATAATAGGATGAGGGACCAGGGCTGACTCCGATGCCATTTTATTGAAGTATAATACTACAACGTCAACATAGTAGTGCACATGCACCGCCCATCGGTGGCGCATGCGTACTGCTATATTGACGTTGTAGTACATTAGTTCAATAAAATGGTGCTGGAGTCAGCGCGAGCGCATACCGCAGTGTCCGGCGCCATGTTATTGAAGACACTGTATATGCAAATTTGCAGACACAGTGTCTTAAAAAAATAAACTGGAGTACGTAGATAAAGAAATAAATCACTGCACTTACTATATGTGGTCCTCGAGCAGGGTCCAACGCCAGTAGATATATGATGTAAAACTTGCCACTTGGCACTCAAGTTTTTTTTTTTCCGGAAATGTACCAATAAAAAATGCTCGCGACCCGGGCGTAGAACGGGTTCAATAGCGTATATATATATCTATAGCCATGCATTGTAATCGGAGGTGTATATACCATACAATCACTGCAAGTTCCCCAATAACCGACCTAGTAATGGAAGCAGCCGCGGCTTCGTCCATCACTCATCACACAATTGTGTAATTGTCCTGACAACTGGAGGCAGCGGCGTTGCATCTTCATGACAAAATGGTGGGAGCTGTGTAATCTCCCTGGCTGTTTTCCCTGACGAAAAAATTACGGCGGTGGGATCTGTGAGACCCCCCGGCGTCATCCTTCACAATATATTTAACACAAAAACCTGATTTAAACAATATTTCACATTTTCTGATCATTTCCCTTCAAAGGACATTGGCTAAGATTAGAAAAGCATGGCTGCTTTCATTCGGAAACAGCTACACCCCTGACTTTAGGTCGTGTGTGATTTTGCAGCTCCGCTCCATTTTTTCTCAATACGAATGGGTTGCAATACAAGACACGACCTACGATGAGTGGTGGTGCTGTATGATATTATGGATAAGCCTTTTAAATGAGTCGCTCAGAAAGCAGTCGTACTGGTCATACTGAATACAGTTGGTGAGCGTACGGTATATAAGGTTACCAATTGTGCGGCCCATTCACATGACCACAGACAATAGGATACCAGTCCGGGCAGATGTGGTCAGATCATTTCAGGTCTGTGTTGGCAGTTTACTGTGCACATTTAATTTCCTTTATGCCTCATTATTAACCTCATTGTCTCCAGTGAATTATTGTTGGGCGCGGATGCATTAAGAGCCAATTGGTAAATCAATGTGGCTGGCCATCTTTATCTTTTTTTTTTCAGCGCGTAAACTTATTCAGCTCACTAATATATATAGATAAAAAAAACAAAAAACAACCTAAACTTTCACCCCTGACAAAGCTACTGTAATGGCGAAACGCGGATAGTCGGTCATGTTCCTAACCCTAGCCAGCTGCAGTGGAATGTATTTTGCAAACTAATACCTAATTCTAATGAATTTTGTGCCGCACATTGTTAGCTTAGCAGTAGCAAAGGTTAAGATCTTCGTCTTACTGATTTGAAGATGACACTATTAAAAATCGGTATTCACTGAACAGGGGTACTATTGGGAGAGGGTTTCTTGTGGTTTGCCATTCCATGTTAATTTCATGCAAGCAGGGGCATAACATCAGCCTTTTGTCGTATAGCCACTATTTACTATATCATTTAGTCTGAGTAAGCTTTACGGCCCAGATATTTATGGTGGTGCATTTTTGTTTTCTTTATGTTATATCTCAAAAGGAGATTTGTCACAACAGAATTTTCTGTCCCTTTTGGCCTTACTTGTCAGCCTCAACAAGGAGGAACAGTGAGAGCAGTAAGCGCCAGCACAACCAGAAGCAGTGTGCTGTCCGATGTATAGAAGAAGCAGCAGGACAGTCGGCTATGTACAAGGAGTGGCACAGATTACAACGTATCAAAATGATACAAAATCTTTTAACACTTCTGAGAAAGACTGCATTAGTGAAGCAAATAAACAATCAAAAATGCCGTATTATGCAGTTTCCATAACGCACATTCATTTCTTTTGTAAGTTACAGAAATAGCAATAATTAGCCATTTTGCTATTTCCACAGCTCCACTTACAATGGTTGGAGTCTGGATGAAGTCATTACCGTCTCAGTCATGAAAGTCTGACATACAAATAACCCTTTACAAAAAAAATCTGACACTGCAGTAAAATGGATATTTAAAGAGGTTGTCCACTACTTTTACACTGATGACCTATCATTAGGATAGGTCATCAATGTCTGATTGGCTGGGGTCCGACACGTAGCACCCCCGCCGATCAGCTGTTATCAGAGTCGCCGGCCGCAAGTACTCGCATGTGGAGCTGCTCCATCTTCTGGTAGTGGCAGAGGCTTGGTACTGCACATCCGCCTCCTATTTAAATCAATAGGAGGTGGCTGTGTTGCACCCTGCAGTGGCCACTACCAGAAGACGGCCAGCTCCGCAAGTGAGTATTCCTGGCAGGCAGCCGGCGTCAACACTGATAACAGCCGATTGGAGGGGGTGCCGGGTGTCTGATCCCAGCCGATCAGACATTGATGACCTGTCATAGGAGAGGTCATCAATGTAAAAGTAGTGGACAACCTCTTTAACAGTCTATTCTTCTTGCCTTTTTTTTTACCCTCCTTGATTGAAAATTCATTCCCAAATTACCAACTGTGTAAATAAGGCTTATTTTTGCTAAATGATATTTTTAAAATTGTCAATGTTTTTCCCCCCATATCACAATCTTTATTAAAAAATAAAAAAAAAATTGTATTCTTGCAATTTTCACACAGGCCACTAGAGCTATTCTATACTCAAACCTCCTGTTTCAGGAAATAACACATGCAAATTACCAACTGTGTAAATAAGGTTTATTTTTGCTAAATAATATTTTTAAAATTGTCAATGTTTCCCCCCCCCCATATCACAATCTTTATTAAAAAATAATAAAAAAATTGTATTCTTGCAATTTTCACACAGGCCACTGGAGCTATTCTATACTCAAACCTCCTGTTTCAGGAAATAACACATGCAAATTACCAACTGTGTAAATAAGGTTTATTTTTGCTAAATAATATTTTTAAAATTGTCAATGTTTTTCCCTCCATATCACAATCTTTATTAAAAAATAAAAAAAAATTGTATTCTTGCAATTTTCACATGGGCCACTGGAGCTATTCTATACTCAAACCTCCTGTTTCAGGAAATAACACATGCACATAGTCACAATCAGCTTCCGACCTTGTCTTTTGTAATAAAGCATCTAATGAGAGTGGGCAAAGGTCATTGTTGAGGGATGAGGGTGAGCTGTAACATTATCTATTGGGATTGGAGGATCCTGTGTTATCAGCTGTGTACAGAGGCGTTAAAGTGTCACTATCATCAGAGGCAGGATCACAATGAGCCTAATGAAAACTCATGCCAAAACTAGTTTTGCTTTTTTCATACTGATTTCTGAGAACACACTTTACCAACCCCAAATATATAACTGTATTTAGAGACAAATGGCATGGTGCTAAATTGCTTTATTCATCTCGTTACACAATGGCATATCACCAGAACATCCTATCAGTTTCTGATTGTTGGTTCAAATTGGTCTTCAGAATGAATAAGCCACAGCACTGATTAAGTAAATGGATTCTTGTTGCAGTTCCTCCATTCTCTGGACCAGTGGAGTTCCCGTGGCATATGTTAGCACTATATGGCATCGTTTTAGGCTATGTGCGCATGATCAGAATTTGAAGCAGAAATTTCCTGAATGCTTTTTGGAGCTAAATAAACTTATTTGGTGGGACATTGCTTAAACCCTTGGATTACCGTCAGAACTGAGGTGAGTATATTGGTTAATTTAAATGATTAAAGAATGTGTCTGTTGTATTTCAAATAAAGTGTTTGCTCTGTGTCTGTGTTTATTTAACTCTTTACTTTACTTTAATTAGGTTTGGTCATGAAAAGGTCTGATTGACACCTTGTCATCACCAAACAAAAGAGCTGGGTGTCAGCTAGTCCCATTCACCCAATCTTCATTAGCATTTCCATTCATGTAACTTATGCGGCAGCTGTGAGCTGCTATTTTTAGCCTGGAAAGGTGCCATTTGCAAACATGGTCCCTGGCTATAATTAACAGCTCACAGCTGTTTCGCTAGTCACCAAGTCCCCACAAACAGCAACAAGAAGTGCTTTGGACACAGCGTATTTTTGTTGCGTACAAAACATTGTGATCTAATGCCGCACTTTTACTGTCAGTACATGTGAATCCACTGCATATAATAACACTTCAATCTGTCAAAATATGCAGCGGAGACTAGCGTCTCCGCTACAGATATTGACATCCTGCGGGTGAGTTTGGGTACGTGGCCATGGTCAGGAGTCGCTGCAGGTTTGACGCTGCGTGTTTATACAGCGTCAAACCCGCAGCATCCAGATGTTACAGTATTGTGGATGGGATCTCTAGAAATCCCATGTCCACTATACGTGCATCTGAGGCTGCGAATCACCCGTGGACACTGACACGCTGCAAGTCTTTCAGGACCGCAGCATGTCAAATTCTTTGGCAGAGTCGCTAGTCTCCGCAACAGAAATTTGACCACTAGAAAGTAAAGAATGCGATAAATACACATGGTTCAGTGAACACATGTGGATTTAGTTGTGTTCAATAGAATGCAACGTTTTGGACGCAGCAAAAATATGCGTCCAAAGTGCTGCTACGTCCGGATCGTGGGCACAGAGCCTAAATTTAAAAGAAATGGTGTCATTTTTATAACCAGCAGAGGGAAAGCCGACCGCTGGGGGCTGATATTAGTAGCCAAGGAAGGGGCCATTAGCCAACAATGTTCTCTGGCTATTAATATCAGCCCACAGCTGTTTGTTTAGCCTTTACTGGCTAGATTACAGGGGGACCCCGAAAAAAATTGACGTGGGGCCCCCCTATAAAATCTAACCAGCAAAGGCTAAACTAGACAGCTGCGGGCTGATATTAATAGCCAGGGAACGGGCCATGGATACTAGCCCCCTTCGTGGCTATTAATATCACCCCTCAGCAGTCCCAGAAATGGCTCATCCAGAAGAAGTGCCAAATCTGGCGCTTAGCCTCCGCTCTTCCCACTGCCCTGTAGCGGTGGCGAATGGGGTTGGGGTTCACGTCAGCTTAGTATTGGCGGCTGACGTGAAGCCCAGGTTAGTAATGGAGGGCGTCTATAAGACGCCCCCATTACTAACCGCGTAGTAAAGTGGTCAGCGCTTTTTCAATAAAAGACACGGCCAGAATAAAGTATTTTAATGAAATAAAAAACACAAGGTTTTTAATATTTTTTTTATTGTACTGGATCCGCAAAGCCCTCGATCTCCTGAAAAAAAAAAGTAAAAAAAACAAACAACCATATCCCTCACCTGTCCGCCGTCACGACACAGTCCACGATTACCGCCGATTGTCCCTCGACGATCCATGTCACTTTTACAACAGTGACATCAGTCATCACTGATGTCACTGCTGTAGAAGACAGCAACATATACTGAAAGGAGTGTAAAATCACTCCTGTCAGTATACATTGCTGCAGGAGGTCACTGGGGTTCACCAGCTGAAGATCAGCTGATGAACCCCAGTGAGCTAACCACTGTGGGAGCATTTTTGAGAATGTTCCCACCGTGAGGTCACGTGAGCGATCAGATGATCGTTACGTCACCGCAGGTCCTGGCAGTACAGTACACTGCTTTGTGTGCACTTAACCTTATAAGGCAAAGCCCCCAGCCTGCTTTATAGAGAACAGCCAATGAGGAGAGCAGCTAGAAAGATAGTAATACATAGATATTCCAGTGAACAAACTAAAGCTAAGATGGCGAGCCGGACACAGTGCTACTGTAACAGGCACATCTAGTCTACAAGATTTATACCACTAATCTGTGACAATACAATAAACAATACAATGGATTTAAAGGTACAGTCCATGCCGGGTAAGGTACAGCATAATTATGGCTGATGGGTTATAATCCTGTAATATTGAGTTTCTGAACAGGGATAGACCTCTCTCTAAGATGTCCAGAGCAGGTGCATGGTGGGCCTCTAATGCCTCCATGGTGGGCCTCTAATGCCTCCATGGTGGGCCTCTAATGCCCCCCATTCACATTAGACAAAAGTCAGCCAAAGCCACCCATCATTTTTTATGCAATGTCCCTTGACAGATTATGTAAGAGAAGGATCTGGTCTGTTCATTGTTAATGCCCAAACCTCTTGTTCTACCAAGAGATAAGTAACTGATATCAGCTTGCTCCATGCTCCCCACTGAGAATACCTGCACATGGCAATGAGCCGAGTGTTCATGTGGGTGAGGCAGCTCATTCATCCGCCGACAGTGATCGGATTTACAATGAATGAACCCTCCTTGAAGGCTCCTTAAAAAGGGATTTCACAGTTTTTGAAAAAAAAAAAAAAAGGTGCTTCATCCACCATTACTTAGTCCAATGCTGAGACTCCACTGCTGGTCCCAGTGTCTTATTGTCTGCAGTGTTAAAGTCACTTCCATAGCGCTGCAGACAATCAGTGAGCTCAGCAGCTCTGCCCAAGATGATGGCATGAAATGCTCAGAGCCGCCGAGCTCAATGATTGGCTGCAGCGCTGTCAACGTGAAGTCAGCACAGTAGACATGCACCACGAATAGTGAAGGAAACTCACCGTGGGACCTGGGCAGGGCGAGTAAAGCAATTTTTTCAATCCACAATGAATTGACATCTGCCACCTACAGACTCGTATGACAAGCTCTCGGTGAATACCAATTCCACTATCTGGTAGATTGAAAGTGCGTGCAGGAGGGGGCTGTTAAAAATTGGTAAGGGTATGTTAAATTTACAGCTGTAATATCTGCCATGTGCAAAAGTATTAATATTGGGACTCGGCTGCATAGGACTGTAATTTTAAAACCACGCAGGGGCTCATGTATCAATCCGTCAATATCCTGTATACGGCACTTGTACCGTGCACCATATAATGCATTGTATTTATATCCTGCATATACTAACCATTCCTCCGTATGACACCATTGATACATGGCCGTTCTGTCTTTCTACAAGGACTCTTAAATAAAGCACTAGTAAAATAGAAAATCCAAAAAAATTACACTTTTGTGCGTATGCCGCCTTCACGGGATTCGTGGATCCAGTGCAGTAGGCTGTTAAAGAGAAAGAACAGGTAAGATGATAGATTATCACACTGCAAAAGAAAGAATATACAGACGGCAAGAAGAAGTGCGGGCACACATCACCAGGATGTACAGTATAGAAGAAACAGAGGCAGAAGCGAGAGCTACTGCAGGAAAAACGTGTGTGTGCAGTACAGAAGAAGCAGAGGCAGAGGCAGAAGGGAGAGCTACTGCAGGAAAAACGTGTGTGTGCAGTACAGAAGAAGCAGAGGCAGAGGCAGAAGGGAGAGCTACTGCAGGAAAAACGTGTGTGTGCAGTACAGAAGAAGCAGAGGCAGAGGCAGAAGGGAGAGCTACTGCAGGAAAAACGTGTGTGTGCAGTACAGAAGAAGCAGAGGCAGAGGCAGAAGGGAGAGCTACTGCAGGAAAAACGTGTGTGTGCAGTACAGAAGAAGCAGAGGCAGAGGCAGAAGGGAGAGCTACTGCAGGAAAAACGTGTGTGCAGTACAGAAGAAGCAGAGGCAGAGGGGAGAGCTACTGCAGGAAAAACGTGTGTGCAGTACAGAAGAAGCAGAGGCAGAAGGGAGAGCTACTGCAGGAAAAACGTGTGTGTGCAGTACAGAAGAAGCAGAGGCAGAGGCAGAAGGGAGAGATACTGCAGGAAAAACGTGTGTGCAGTACAGAAGAAGCAGAGGCAGAGGGGAGAGCTACTGCAGGAAAAACGTGTGTGCAGTACAGAAGAAGCAGAGGCAGAGGCAGAAGGGAGAGCTACTGCAGGAAAAACGTGTGTGTGCAGTACAGAAGAAGCAGAGGCAGAGGCAGAAGGGAGAGCTACTGCAGGAAAAACGTGTGTGCAGTACAGAAGAAGCAGAGGCAGAAGGGAGAGCTACTGCAGGAAAAACGTGTGTGTGCAGTACAGGAGGAGCAGAGGCAGAAGGGAGAGCTACTGCAGGAAAAATGTGTGTGCAGTACAGGAGGAGCAGAGGCAGAAGGGAGAGCTACTGCAGGAAAAACGTGTGTGCAGTACAGAAGAAGCAGAGGCAGAGGCAGAAGGGAGAGCTACTGCAGGAAAAACGTGTGTGCAGTACAGAAGAAGCAGAGGCAGAGGCAGAAGGGAGAGCTACTGCAGGAAAAACGTGTGTGCAGTACAGGAGGAGCAGAGGCAGAGGCAGAAGGGAGAGCTACTGCAGGAAAAACGTGTGTGCAGTACAGAAGAAGCAGAGGCAGAAGGGAGAGCTACTGCAGGAAAAACGTGTGTGCAGTACAGAAGAAGCAGAGGCAGAAGGGAGAGCTACTGCAGGAAAAACGTGTGTGCAGTACAGAAGAAGCAGAGGCAGAAGGGAGAGCTACTGCAGGAAAAACGTGTGTGTGCAGTACAGAAGAAGCAGAGGCAGAGGCAGAAGGGAGAGCTACTGCAGGAAAAACGTGTGTGTGCAGTACAGGAGGAGCAGAGGCAGAAGGGAGAGCTACTGCAGGAAAAACGTGTGTGTGCAGTACAGAAGAAGCAGAGGCAGAAGGGAGAGCTACTGCAGGAAAAACGTGTGTGCAGTACAGAAGAAGCAGAGGCAGAAGGGAGAGCTACTGCAGGAAAAACGTGTGTGCAGTACAGAAGAAGCAGAGGCAGAGGCAGAAGGGAGAGCTACTGCAGGAAAAACGTGTGTGTGCAGTACAGAAGAAGCAGAGGCAGAAGGGAGAGCTACTGCAGGAAAAACGTGTGTGTGCAGTACAGAAGAAGCAGAGGCAGAAGGGAGAGCTACTGCAGGAAAAACGTGTGTGCAGTACAGGAGGAGCAGAGGCAGAAGGAAGAGCTACTGCAGGAAAAACGTGTGTGCAGTACAGGAGGAGCAGAGGCAGAAGGAAGAGATTCTGCAGGAAAAACGTGTGTGCAGTACAGAAGAAGCAGAGGCAGAGGCAGAAGGGAGAGCTACTGCAGGAAAAACGTGTGTGCAGTACAGAAGAAGCAGAGGCAGAAGGGAGAGCTACTGCAGGAAAAACGTGTGTGCAGTACAGGAGGAGCAGAGGCAGAAGGGAGAGCTACTGCAGGAAAAACGTGTGTGCAGTACAGGAGGAGCAGAGGCAGAGGCAGAAGGGAGAGCTACTGCAGGAAAAACGTGTGTGCAGTACAGAAGAAGCAGAGGCAGAAGGGAGAGCTACTGCAGGAAAAACGTGTGTGCAGTACAGGAGGAGCAGAGGCAGAAGGGAGAGCTACTGCAGGAAAAACGTGTGTGCAGTACAGGAGGAGCAGAGGCAGAAGGAAGAGCTTCTGCAGGAAAAACGTGTGTGCAGTACAGAAGAAGCAGAGGCAGAGGCAGAAGGGAGAGCTACTGCAGGAAAAACGTGTGTGCAGTACAGAAGAAGCAGAGGCAGAAGGGAGAGCTACTGCAGGAAAAACGTGTGTGCAGTACAGGAGGAGCAGAGGCAGAAGGGAGAGCTACTGCAGGAAAAACGTGTGTGCAGTACAGGAGGAGCAGAGGCAGAAGGGAGAGCTACTGCAGGAAAAACGTGTGTGCAGTACAGAAGAAGCAGAGGCAGAAGGGAGAAGCGAGAGCTACTGCAGGAAAAACGTGTGTGTGCAGTACAGAAGAAGCAGAGGCAGAGGCAGAAGGGAGAGCTACTGCAGGAAAAACGTGTGTGCAGTACAGGAGGAGCAGAGGCAGAAGGGAAAGCTACTGCAGGAAAAACGTGTGCAGTACAGGAGGAGCAGAGGCAGAAGGGAGAGCTACTGCAGGAAAAACGTGTGTGCAGTACAGGAGAAGCAGAGGCAGAAGGGAGAGCTACTGCAGGAAAAACGTGTGTGCAGTACAGAAGAAGCAGAGGCAGAGGCAGAAGGGAGAGCTACTGCAGGAAAAACGTGTGTGCAGTACAGAAGAAGCAGAGGCAGAAGGGAGAGCTACTGCAGGAAAAACGTGTGTGCAGTACAGGAGGAGCAGAGGCAGAAGGGAGAGCTACTGCAGGAAAAACGTGTGTGCAGTACAGGAGGAGCAGAGGCAGAAGGGAGAGCTACTGCAGGAAAAACGTGTGTGCAGTACAGAAGAAGCAGAGGCAGAAGGGAGAAGCGAGAGCTACTGCAGGAAAAACGTGTGTGTGCAGTACAGAAGAAGCAGAGGCAGAGGCAGAAGGGAGAGCTACTGCAGGAAAAACGTGTGTGCAGTACAGGAGGAGCAGAGGCAGAAGGGAAAGCTACTGCAGGAAAAACGTGTGCAGTACAGGAGGAGCAGAGGCAGAAGGGAGAGCTACTGCAGGAAAAACGTGTGTGCAGTACAGGAGAAGCAGAGGCAGAAGGGAGAGCTACTGCAGGAAAAACGTGTGTGCAGTACAGGAGGAGCAGAGGTAGAAGGAAGAGCTTCTGCAGGAAAAATGTGACGAAACCTAGTAAGTGGGTGTCCTTGTACCAAGATGGGATTAAAATGTCCCTATGCTGCAAAACACAAATGTTGGTAAGTTACAGGTACCAACATAAGGCTATTGTTAGGCACCTATCTTGGCTCCAATCCCTTTCACTATGGCCTTCACCATTTTCTGTGCTCCATATCACATTTCGCAAGTATCTTGGGAAACTTCAGTGTTATCAACTGAAACATTTTAGTTTGGCGTTTTCCACCCCAGTTCACACAGCTGGCAATCAACTCTGCAAACTCCTGTTTGTTTATACAATCTGCATTCATTACCTGGCTCAGATCTGCAACTAAATCATCATCTACTGTAAGCATAATGAACTCTTCTTTGGTGCTGTTCACACTATAAAAGCCGTTGCATCAGCTTTTATACTAACTTGAGGCCAGTGCCAAATCTCCTCCATTGTATGTTGTCTGCACATCAACATTGCTGCAGCAAATAACTGATCTCAGCAGTAGAGATGAGCAAACCTGTATGGGAGAGAGAGAGATTGTGATAGCTCTGACAGCCCCCTAGCCCTGACTACGACCATTTTACAGCACCAAAATTCGGGTCCCCATTGACTTCTAAGGGGTTCAGGTTCTGGTTCAAGTTAGGATAGAGATCTAGTACCCAAACCAGACTATCCCGAACATCCACTGGTCCGAATTCCTACTCAGCACTCTGAGCGGCTTATGTCAAACTCGGGCAGAGCAGCTGAGATCATGCATTGGCTGCAGCGCCAATGACTTGACATCAGCACTTTGACTTGACATCAGCACTTCAGACAATAACAGAAACCAGGAACAGCGGCGGAGCATGCATGCTGGACCCAGGGTGAGTAAAGCACATTTTTTTAAAAACAGATTGCCTGTTCCACTGCCTCAGTGCAAAAGCTTTTATAGGCTGAGTTCACACGATGCGTTTTTCATGCGTTACCGCGGCGTTTTTGCAGTTGCGGAAACGCATGAAAAACGCATGGTAGAAGGGCAGCAATGTTCCCCAATGGAAATCCGCATGTGCTGTGCCCATGATGCGGATTTTTCCGCAGCGTAAACGCTGCCGTCAAAAATCCGCAGCATGTCAATTAATTTTGCGGAAACGCTGCTCTTTTGCCGCCATTGACTTGCATTAGACCGCATGGAATCCGCATCACTGTATATGTTGATGCGCATTCCGTGCGGTCTAATGTGCGGATGGTACCCGGGTGTGGATGAGAGGACTCTCATCCAGACCCAGGTACCATTAAAAAAAAAAGAATAAAATAAAAAATATATATATTCTCACCTTCTGACGGCCCGCGCTGCGTCCTGTCGGCTTCCCGCGCACTTCGCGGTTGAATGAAGGACCTTCGCTGACGTCAGAGTCATGTGACGGGTCACGTGACGCTGACGTCGGAAGGTCCTACAGTCTTCACTGCCGGCAGCCGGGACCGATGAAGCAGGACACCGGGGGCCATCAGATGGTAACGTATAGATTTATTTTTTATTTTTTGACATCACACACTATATAAATCCATGCCGGTTGCATGGATTTATATAGTGTGAAGTTGACAAGCACTTTCCAAGTGATGCTAAAATCGCTTGGGAAGCGCTTGTCAACCCGCATGCGGAAATGAAAGTGAAGACCGCTTCATTTCCGCATGTCCCTGGCAGGAAACCGCATGTACAATCCGCATGCGTTTTTTCCTGCCAGAGAGATGCAGAAACGCTCAGGAAAAAATCCTGAGCATTTCTGCATCGTGTGCACATACCCATAGTGTGAACAGCACCAGAGAAGAGTTCATCTGGGGGGCAAGGCGCATTCCAAAACAGGAAGAAGCCTTTTACTGTGCACCTACAGCTGGATTCATGGACAATGACTGTGTATATAATGGGCAGTGCACCTAATAACTCTTTACCTCTGAATTTGCTCCCCATATATCAAGTCCAAAAGGAGGTAAAGAGTACATGCTGTGGCCAGTAGTCACAAAAGAGTTAATATACTATAGAAACGAGAGAGGTTTTGTCTATATAAGTTGCATGAATATTTTATCACGGGATGGCAGTAGGAGTTTAGGGAGACGCCATCTCTTTACACGTACAAGGTATAGTCACCCTGATTAATATCGGACAGATTACCATTTTATTTACCAAAATTCATTGTGCTGTGAAGAGCGAGCGAGAAGCCGAGTGATGAGATCTGCAGCGGAGTAATGAAGCAACAAGTCTGAGCCATTCTACTGCAATTACTCTGTAATTATTTTATGCAGCAGTAATGTACATCCGCTAATCACACTACTTACTATGAAGGACACTTACCGCCGCTAGAAAACTAACTAACACGACTCCATATAACCCAAGAAAGAGGTCCTGATACAAAGTAACCCAACCGTCAACTAAGTGCTCGCAAAAACGAAATACTAGTAAAGTAAGGCTCAGGTCCCATTATATTCATGGCTTTTTGTTTTTATGCAAGATTAATTATGTATTTATTTGATAGTCTGATCAGTCATTAGCATTTACCCTTCTTACCGCAGGTTTCCATCCTCTGCACAGAATCTGGCTACACCCATGCGTTTGGTCAACTGGAAAACGGGTGATCAATCGTCCATACTAGACCTTCAAGCCATAAATGTTCATCTGATGCGGCTATCACCACCACTGGGACCACCATCAATCTCGATATCTGCTGGAGAGGTGGTCACAAGGGGGCTTACCTTTCTACTGATTTCTACGGGAGCAGCAACGATAGTAATAGATGTCCTATTGGTGTCATAAGTTCCAGGTGGGATAACAAGTAGCCAGTTTTTTTCACTCTTATTCCCACTGATCCCATTTATTTTTACGGTTTCAGAGATCGGAGCTTTTTTTGTTACGTGGTAATATCTGTGGCCAAGAGGGTCTAACTCACAGGACCCTCTGGGGCGTGTCGTTAATTCACAAAAAAACAAAAGAGGAGCAGTGGGAATAAAATAGGAGCAAAACCTGGACACTTAACTTAGTCACCAAAACGACCGACCTTTTACTTATATGTAAGAATTAAGCAGGGTAATGGTCTCATCGAGGGCAGGTTTATGCTTCATTATTACCAGGGACCTACAATTAGCTCCAGAAATATTTGGAGAGTGATGCAAGTTTTGGCATTTTAGCTGTTTACCAAAACATATTTAAGATACAGTTACATAATCAATATGGGAATGAAAGTTCTGACTCTCAGCTTTAATTCGAGGTTATTCACATCCTAATTGGAGTAGGGGTTTAAGAATTACAGGTCTTTAATATGGAGCTGCTTCTTTTTTAAGGGACCAAAAGTAATTAGACAATTGTCTCAAAAGATCTTTAATAGGCTGCATGGACTTTTCCCTAGTTAATCCATCCTCAGTTAAGCAGGTAAAAGGTCAGGTATGACATTTGCATTTCAAAACTGTTGCTGAGAACCCACAACATGCAGATAAAGGAGAAGAGAAACTGACCATCATTAGGCTAAAAAAAAGAAGAAATCCATCAGAGAGATAGCAGAAATGTTAGGAGTGGCCAAATTAACAGTTTGGTACATTCTGTAAGTAAAGAGCGCACTGGTGAGTTTCGGAACTCAATAAGGCCCAGACGTCCATGGAAGACAACAGTGGTGGATGATCGCAGAATCCTTTCCATGGTGAAGAAAAACCCCTTCACAAAGACAGAGCTACAAACAAGCAACAACTGGAGTCAGTGTAGTAAAGATGGCAAAGCCTCACACTGGAGGACACCAGCGATAGTGACAGCCATGGCCTCCAGGCCGTCATTGCTGCAAAAGATTCTCTACAAAGTATTAAAAATTGATAAAGTTCATTTGTCCAATTACTTCTGAGCACCAGAAATGAGGAGACTTTGTAGAAATATATAAATATATGTCTTGTAAATAAATAAAAATGTAAATGTTCGTTTGTTCAAAATCAAAATCTTAAATCTCTGAAAGTTCTTCATCGATTGCTTTGAAATTTTGACACAACGTTGCATTTAATCACATGCATGTCTTTATATACCTACTATGTTTTTATATACCTACTATGTTTTTATATACCCACTATGTTTTTATATACCTACTATGTTTTTATATACCAACTGTTGGACGCAAAAGCAACAGCGAGAGGGGGGTGTTACGAGCTCAGTTCCAATCTGACTCTCCCCAGCTGCCCGACGTTCGCCCCCCCTTAGTGACATCTCATTCATAAACCCTTTTGCCTCTCCTTCATTCACCCCAGCCGCTGCCTTTGCTCTGCTCCTTTCGTGTCCCCTGTGGGGGCTTGGGGAATGACGAGACAGTTGTTCGAGGCCAAAAGACGCTGCTGCTCATCACCACCACCGCCTCCGGCACCTCTGCAGCTGCGGCTTCTTCTTCTCCGGCAGGTGAGTCTTATTTCCGACTGTGCAACAACAAGCAGGGGAGGGGGGGGAAGGAGAGAGGGAGGCTGCATGGACAGGCGCAGACCGCGGCCTCCACTCTGAGCCCGAGCCTCGCAGCAGTGGGCGGATAGCGAGTGAGCGCAAATCCCACTGCGCAACCGGCGCTGTGATCTGGCCAGTATCGGACCGGGACATGTCAAGCGGATCACCCCCTCCTCCTCAGCCGCCGCCTGCCTTCATCTCTGCACCCCCTCCTGTCACATTCCCTCTGTACTAGGGAATTGCATAACTAGCAATCCCTGACATGCCTGGCTCCATTGTGACACCTGACTGTCAAAATTTCAAAGCAATCGGTGAAGAACTTTCGGAGATTTAAGATTTACGTTAACTGCTTTCTTCACGTTATGTCAAAATGACACGTTTGCGAAAACACTACTGTATTCGGAAGTGCCTACATTTCACACATGGAATGCGAGTACAAAATCATTTTAACAACGCAAACTAGGTGTCACGGGTGTATCAAAAGTGACAGACAGTCACCCTGCAGTTGGTTGCAGGAGATCTCAGACAACTTTTTAGAAGCTGTATCTCTAGGACCCAGCAGCTAACTTCCTCTGACTAGATAACACCCTGGCCTGGGTGTATATATACCTGCTGTGTGCCAGACAGAGGTGCCGGCGATATTCATTACTCCTTGTGAAGGCTTGAGCAAGATCAGTACTTCTTTCTCTCTGGTGCTAGAGGACGTGTGCGCATTTGTCTGGAGTCGACTAAAGCTAGGCAATTTTACCTTGTTTGTCCCCCCTTGTTGTCTTTAGTGTTCAGTGGGCATTGACTAGTGCTCATTCCCTCCCTTCCCTAGCCTAAGCCTAACGCCAGGGAAAAACAGGGCGAGGTACATGTGCGGCGATTGGTTAAAAACCAATAAAGGGACGTTAGTAGAGACAGGGTGACACTAGATCAGCCTAGGAAGTCTCTACTCCTCCATTTCCCTAGAGTCTGGGCTCCCTTTCCCTCTTCCCTTTGTGTTGCACGTAGTCTTTCTCACACCTTGCGTGACTATCGCCGAGCACATTTTGAAAAGGGGGGGGGGGGGGAATGACACTTTGGTTTTTTTTTTCTCTGTGCTTTTGGGCGTCGACCTTTTTTTCCCTTTCTCCCTTGGTATAGGTTCAGTTGTAGAGCTCGGAGAGGGTCTGCGCAGTCTGTCTCTGGAGGTGAATGACCTCCGCTGTGAGGTTCAGCAGCAGCATCAACGGCTACAGGTAGCCAATGTGGGGGTCTCTGCAGGTATGCCTGTCCAGCCTGAATCCAAGGTTGCCCTCCCGGACAGGTTTTCAGGAGGTAGGGACAAGTTTTGTGTATTCAAGGAGGCCTGCAAACAGTATTTTAAATTTTGCCCTTACTCCTCCGGAAATTAGAGCAATGGGTTGGAATTGTGATCTCTCTACTGCAGGGAGATCTTCAGACGTGGGCGTTTTCTTTACCGCAGGACTCGGTTTGTCTTCAATCAGTGGAGGAGTTTTTCAGGGCTCTGCCCCTCATATATGATGACCCTGACGAGTCGCCTTGGCTAAGTCTAGGCTACGTCACCTTCAGCAAGGGAATTGGTCAGTGGAGACGTACAGTTCGGAATTCCTTAGATGGGCAATGGATTCCAAATGAAATGACTCAGCCCTTAGAAGTCAATTTTGTGAGGGGCTTACTGAAAGATTGAAAGATGCCTTGGCAGTATATAAAACCCCTCAGTCCTTGGAGGCTGCCATGTCATTGGCCATACGTCTTGATAGACACCTTCGGGATAGACAAGTGAGACCACCTTCTCCGGGGTCTTCTTGTCGGAGTTGTGTACCTCTGCCGGAGGAGTGGTCTGGGGGTGAACCAGTATTGGGGAAGGTGGAGGAACCCATGCAGTTAGGGGGTGTTTCTGCATCATACATCTCCCCGGAGATTAGCAAGAAAAAAGGTGTATGTTTTTTTTGTGGAAAAGGGGACATTTTGTTGGGACCTGTCCTTCAATTCCGAAACAAAAGGAGACTTGATTATCTCTTGGTAGTCTGGAGTTGGATAAATAAGGAGTGCATTTGTTGCCAACCTGCAGATCCTGCTTTGTCCTGACAGCAGAGGTGGTGCTAGAGAGCAAAACCGAGAAAATTTCTGTGTTTGTTGACAGTGGAGCCCCGGAGTCAGCATGGTTGATGCTGAGTTGGTGAAAACTCATGGTCTTGCTTGCTGTACTTTAACTAAACCTATTTCCATCTTAGCCATTGACTCGGCGCCACTTGTACAGAAAGCATTTACTCAGATTGTACATAATGTTACACTGAGGGTCGGGTCAGTTCATTGTGAAATAGTCCCTTGCTATCTCCTTGACAATCTTCCCACACCTATTATTTTGGGTATTCCTTGGCTTATTAAACATAATCCGTTGCTGGATTGGCAAACCGGGGAGATTATTGAATAGGGAGATTACTGCCATGAGAACTGTTTAGATATTTCCCTTGCTACAGTCTCTACGGAAATATAACCTGCTTTTCTGTCTGGTTTTGAGATTGTTTTTTCAGAGAGGGGGTGTCAGGATTTGCGTCCTCATCGTGCATATGACTGTCCTATTAACCTGACCCCCGGAGCTAAACTACCGAAGTCCAGACTGTAAAATCTTTGTGGCCCTGAGAGACAAGCCATGAAGGATTTCATTGCGGAAAGTCTGGAGAAGGGACATATCAGACCCTCATCTTCGCCCGTCGCAGCAGGGTTCTTCTTTGTGAAGAAAAAAGATGGCGGTCTACGTCCCTGTTTAGATTTCTGGGAATTAAATCAAATTACCATCCGTGATCCATACCCTCTTCCTCTGATTTCTGATTTGTTCAGCTAGGCTGTAGGAGCTAAGGTATTCTCCAAGTTGGATTTAAGAGGAGCCTACAATCGGGTTAGAATTAGAGAAAGGGACGAATGTAAAACAGCGTTCAATACCCCTGAAGGACATTTTCGAGAGTCTGGTTTTGCCTTTTGGTTTGACCAATTCACCTGCGGTATTCCAGCATTTTATAAATGATATTTTCCATCATTTGGTAGAGAGGTTTGTGGAGGTCTATCTGGACGATATTTTGGTTTACTCACCTGATTTTGAGACACATTGGGGGCATGTTAAGCAGATGCTCCAGATATTAAGGGATAACAAACTTTATGCCAAACTGGAAAAATGTGTTTTCGCTGTTCAGGAGGTGCAGTTTTTGGGGTACTTGTTGTCATCTTTGAGTTTTCAGATGGATCCCGAGAAGATCCGTGCTGTCCTTGATTGGGACCGTCCCGAGAACCTGAAGGCTCTATAACATTTTCTGGGATTCACTAATTTTTACCGGAAATTCATCCAAAATTACTCAGTAATTATGAAACCCCTTACTGACATGACTAAGAAGGGGTCTGATTTTTCCAAATGGCCGGATGCCTCTCTCCAGGCTTTTTCTTCGCTAAAGAATCATTTGGCCACTGCACCTATACTCAGTCAACCAGATGTTTCCCAACCCTTTATTGTGGAGTTGATGCGTCAGACGTCAGGGTTGGGGCTGTGTTGTATCAGGGTCCATCCCCTGGTAAATGGCGTTCATTCGCCTTCTTTTCTAAAAAAATTGTCTTCGGTAGAAAGAAATTATGACGTGGGTAATAGGGAACTTTTGCCGATCAAATTGGTGCTCAAAGAATGTCCATCCTATTTCTGACCATAAGAACCTGTCATATCTCCAGTCAGCTAAATGTCTCAACCCTAGGCAAGCCAGATGGTCCCTGTTTTTTACTAGGTTCAATTTTGTTGTCACTTTCCGTCCAGGGGTCAAAAATGTCAAGAATGATGCTTTGTCCGGGAGCTTCCCTGGTGGTGGTGACCATGAGAACCCTGCCCCGATATTACAGAAACGGGTAGTCATTTCGGCACTGTATCCTGAACTGGAGGGTGAGGTGTTGGAGGCTCAGGGAGACGCCCCTGCCTTCAGGAAAGTTATTTGTACCATTTGATCTGTGCCGCAAAATAATTTAAGAACATCATAACTTAATGCTTGCTGGGCATCCAGGTGGTAAGGCAACCGCGGATCTCCTCTCTCGTCGTTTTTGGTGGCCGGGGTTGTATCAGGATGTGATTGAACACGTAGCTGCTTGTAGTATTTGCACGCGTTCTATGGTTTTACATACCCGACCGTCTGGTACTCTTCTTCCATTACCTAGCCCTAGTAGACCATGGAAACACTTGTCCATGGATTTTATTACTGACCTACTGGTATCTGCAGGCAGAATGGTAGCTTTGGTGGTAGTAGATAGGTTCAGTAAAATGGTTCACTTTGTCGCATTACCGGCACTTCCCAATGCCAAGACACTTGCTCAGGTGTTCATAAATGAGATTGTGAAGCTTCACGGGGTTCCCTCCGAAGTGGTGTCAGATCGAGGGACCCAGTTTGTTTCCAAGTTCTGGAAGGCATTCTGTTCTCGACTGGGGGTGCAGCTGTCCTTTTCCTCTGCCTTCCACCCTCAGTCGAATGGACAGATCGAGCATGTCAATCAGAATTTAGAGCCCATACTTCAGGTGTTTCGTCTCCGAAAATCAGGAGGATTGGGCATCCTACTTACCGCTGGCAGAATTTGCCATTAATAATCATCATCAAGAATCCACTGGCAGGTCACCTTTCTTCGGTGCATACTGTTATCATCCACAGTTTGGTACCTTCAGTGGGAGAGGAGCTTCAGGAGTTCCTGAGGAGGTACGGTTTGCTTTGTTGCTCTCCTCGGTATGGCAGGGTGTTCTGAGTAATTTAAACATCATGGCAGACAGGTATAAATATATGGCTGACAGAAAACGCTTGCCAGGTCCGGACCTGAATGTGAATGACTTTGTATAGTTGTCTACCAGGAATATAAGATTGAAAGCTCTTTCTTGGAAGCTGGGTCCTAGGTTTATTGGTCCCTATAAAATAACCGCCGTCATTAACCCAGCAGCGTTTCGTCTTGAACTTCCTCAGGCCCTTAAGGTCCACAATGTGTTCCACAGGTCCTTACTCAAGAAGTATGTGGAACCTCTTGGGCCCTCACCTCTACCACCGCCCCCAGTAATGGTTGGTGGTAATCTGGAGTTCCAGATTTCGAGGATTGTAGATTCTCGTCTCCATCGTTATTCTCTACAATAGTTGGTGCACTGGAAGGGCTATGGTCCAGCGGAGAGGATGTGAGTTTCAGCGTTAGAGGTGAACGCTCTCAGGTTGGTTCATTCATTTCATACCTCTTATCCCAAGAAACCCGGTCCTGGGTGTCTGGAGGCCTCTTGTAGAGGGGGTGTGGGGTACTGTCACGGGTGAGTCAGAAGTGACAGACAGTCACCCTGCATTTGGTTGCAGGAGATCTCTTCGTTTGGCATTACAGGCAACTTGTTAGAAGCCGCATCTCTAGGACCCATCAGATACCTTCCTCTGGCTAATTAACACCCTGGCCTGGGTGTATAAATACCTGCTGTGTGCCAGAATAGGTGCCAGCGATATTCATTACTAATTGTGAAGGCTTGAGCAAGATCAGTAATTCTTAGTCTCTGGTGCTAGAAGACGTGTGCGCATTTGTCTGGAGTCGTCTAAAGCTAAGCGATTTTACCTTGTTTGTCCCCACTTGTTGCTTTTAGTTTTCAGTGGGGATCGACTAGTGCTCATCCCCTCCCTTCCGTAGCCTGAGCCTAACGTCAGAGAAAGACAGGGCGAGGTACGCATGCGGCGATTGGTGAAGAACCAGTATAGGGACGTCAGAGGAGACAGGGTGACACTAGATCAGCCAACGAGGTCTCCACGTCCCCCCTTTCCCTAGAGACTGGGTTTCCTTTCCCTCTTCCCTTTGTGCTGCACGTAGTCTTTCCCACACCTTGCGTGACATTAGGATAGCGAGTCGACGGACAACCTGGCATACTCAAAGAAACTACGATATATTGCAATTCCCAATTCGATTGGCGTTTGCAATCACCATCAACAAAGCTCAGGGCCAATCTTTAGAATTGTCCGGTTTAAAGCTAGACTTCTCACATGGACAATTATATGTTGCGTGTTCTAGAGTCGGCAAACCAGACAATCTCTATATCTACACAGACAATGGAAGAACAAAAAATATCGTATACCCACAAGCATTGTGAAATTAATGATTTTAGAAACGTGCGCTTTCTCTTTCCTTTCTTTTCCATTTAACCAGTCTGAGCCACAGCAACGCGTATATATATATATTTATTTATTTTTCAACCTCTCGAATTACACCTGAAAGTCTCCACTTTAAATGTATCTTAGTTTTTTCATAAAAAAACCCCAAAAATAGCAAAATTGCGGCCTGCAGAGCTGAAATCACAAAGATCAGGTCACTGTCCAAAGCACAAAACAAAAATAAAACCGGTTTTAGATTCAGCGAAGCAACGGTACTTAGAGGCAATACTCTGTTTAAATGAAAAAAATCAAGAGAAAGCCCCTCTAAGTAGTGTCCCACCCTGCACTGGTGCAATGATCAGTTATTTTATCCTCCTCTGGCAGAGAATACTGCTGCGCAGGGCCGGCTCCAGGTTTTTGTGGCCCCGGGCGAAAGAGTCTCAGTGGCCCCTTTAACACACACCACGATTTAGGATGCACAGATACCACAGAGAAATATATATATATATATAGTACAAGGCCATTACATTACATTACGTGAGTGATATCTATTGTAAATTCTACAATAGCTCAGAAACCGGCGAATCCTCGCAGCGCACAGTGCAGACCGGACAGTATAGACCTCCATACAGTATTATGGACACCACATAGTCCTCCATACAGTATAATGGGCACCACTAAGTCCTCCATACAGTATAATGGCCCCACATAGTGATCCATACAGTATAATGGCCCCACATAGTCCTCCATACAGAATAATGGGCCCCACATAGTCCTCCATACAGAATAATGGGCACCACATAGTCCTCCATACAGTATAATGGGCCCCACATAGTCCTCCATACAGAATAATGGGCCCCACATAGTCCTCCATACAGTATAATGGGCCCACATAGTCCTCCATACAGTATTATGGACACCACATAGTCCTCCATACAGTATAATGGGCACCACTAAGTCCTCCATACAGTATAATGGCCCCACATAGTGATCCATACAGTATAATGGCCACACATAGTCCTCCATACAGAATAATGGGCCCCACATAGTCCTCCATACAGAATAATGGGCCCCACATAGTCCTCCATACAGTATAACGGGCCCCACATAGTCCTCCATACAGAATAATGGGCCCCACATAGTCCTCCATACAGTATAATGGGCCCACATAGTCCTCCATACAGTATAATGGCTCCACATAGCCCTCCATACAGTATAATGGGCCCCACATAGTCCTCCATACAGAATAATGGGCCCCACATAGTCCTCCATACAGTATAATGGGCCCACATAGTCCTCCATACAGTATAATGGCCCCACATAGCCCTCCATACAGTATAATGGCGCCACATAGTCCTCCATACAGTATAATGGCCTCACATAGCCCTCCATACAGTATAAAGGCCCCACATAGCCCTCCATACAGTATAATGGGCCCCACATAGTCCTCCATACAGTATTATGGACACCACATAGTCCTCCATACAGTATAATGGCCCCACATAGTCCTCTATACAGTATTATGGGCACCACATAGTCCTCTATACAGAATTATGGGCACCACATAATCCTCCATACAGTATTATAGGCACCACATTGTCCTCCATACAGTATTATGGGCACCACACAGTCCTCCATACAGTATTATGGGCACCACATAGTCCTCCATACAGTATTATGGGCACCACATAGTCCTCCATACAGTATTATGGGCACCACATAGTCCTCCATACAGTATTATGGGCACCACATAGTCCTCCATACAGTTTTATGGGCACCACATAGTCCTCCATACAGTTTTATGGGCACCACATAGTCCTCCATACAGTATAATGGCCCCACATAGTCCTCCATACAGTATTATGGGCACCACATGGTCCTCCATACAGTATTATGGGCACCACATGGTTCTCCATACAGTATTATGGACACCACATGGTCCTCCATACAGTATTATGGGCACCACATAGTGGTCCATACAGTATTATGGGCACCACATAGTGGTCCATACAGTATTATGGGCACCATATAGTCCTCCATACAGTATTATGGACAACATATAGTCCTCCGTACAGTATTATGGGCACCATATAGTCCTCCGTACAGTATTATGGTATTATGGGCACCACCTATTCCTCTATACAGTATTATGGGTACCACATAGTCCTCCATACAGTATTATGGGCACCACATAGTGGTCCATACAATATTATGGGCACCACATAGTCCTCTATACAGTATTATGGGCACCACATAGTCCTCTATACAGTATTATGGGCACCACATAGTCCTCCATACAGTATTATGAGCACCACATAGTCCTCCATACAATATTATGGGCACCACATAGTCCTCCATACAGTATTATGGGCACCACTGTAATGCACACGCCCGGGCTGAGCGGCGTGTGCGTGTGATTGTAGTGATTCCACTGGACCGTGCCGGAGAGTGAATACCTGGAGGGGCTTAACTAGGTATTCACCCGATCCGACCAGGGTCGCACGACAGCATACGACGCCAGTGCACCAAGGAGGAACCGAGCAGAGGGACCAGGTGCTACTCCAGGACAGACCCCGGACACGGCTGTTGACCCACACAGGGGAATACAGGAACAGACTGGTAGGCTGGCACACAGACTGGTGGGTATAGGCAGGCACGACTGGTATGCAGGCAGGCGGGTATGCAGGCAGGGGGGTACAGGCAAGCACAGCTAGAGTGCAGACAGGGAGGCACTAGCAGGTAGGAACACAGGCGGGATAGGACCCAGTACACACTGGGACTCAGGAACAATACAGGCAGAGGGGTACAGGCAAGCATAGCTAGAGTGCAGACAGGGAGGCACTAGCAGGTAGGGACACTGGCAGGATAGGACCCAGTACACACTGGGACTCAGGAACAGAACCACAGATGTGGCGGACAAACACAGCAGAGTGAGGCCGCCCAGAGAGGTGAGCGAGAACAGGGCAGGACAAGGCCGCCTGGAGCGGTGAGCAAGAGTAGAGCAGGACAAGGCCGCCAGGAGTGGTGAACAAAGGGTCAGAGCAGGCTAGAACCGCCGGAGCAGTGAGCAAAGGAGTCAGAGCAGGCAAGGCTGAGTAGGGGGGACAGGGCTCTGTTCACACGGAACAGACAGGAAGGGAAAGGCAGAGCCAGACACCCACAGGGTACTTGCAGTGAAGTAGCGAGTGGACCACAAACTCACAAACGGGAGTACAGAGACAACAGGCAGGAGTTAGGTACGAGTTCAGACTCTGCAGAAGAAGGAAAGGAACGGACATAGAGAAAAGACAGATGAAAGATAGGAGAGAGTACAGACTGGAACTGAGTGTACGGACGAGACCGACACAGGAGCGGGACACAGGAGCGGGTCTGGGAATACGGCCCCCAGAGAGGCGGGACGAACAGGCAAGGAGCGTGTTCAGACAGGACAGACAAGATACAGGAGCAGGTCTAGGTAATCGGCCCCTAGAAGGCGGGAGGAACAGGCTAGGAGCGAGTTCAGACAGGCCTGGAAATACAGCCTCCAGGATAGGCAAACAAGAGAACACAGAAAGGACTTAGTTCAGACACGGGAACTGATACCACAAAGCAGGAGAAATAGACAGGACTCAGTTCAGACACGGGAACTGATACCGCAAAGCAGGAGACAAAGAACGGGACCTGGCACCTTCAGAGTGAAAGCACACACTGAATGAAACACTATGCTCAGGCAGGGATAGATGGGAGCAGCTGAGCTATATACCAGGTGACAGACAGCAATAGGCTGAGGACGCACAAGGGGTGTGACCCACAGCAGGAACAAAAAGCAGGAAGTGATCGGGCGCCGCCCTTAAGCAGCAGAAACAGACACAAACAGACAGCATGGAGGGAAGCCAGAGAGACATTCTGGACTGGAGATCAAGTGCGCGCTCTTGCACAGTGGGAGATGGACCACCATGCAAGGACGCCGCCAGGTATGTTACAACCACCTAGTCCTCCATACAGTATTATGAGCACCACATAGTCCTCCATACAGTATAATGGCCCCACATAGTCCTCCATACAGTATTATGAGCACCACATAGTCCTCCATACAGTATAATGGCCCCACATAGTCCTCCATACAGTATTATGGGCACCACATGGTCCTCCATACAGTATTATGGGCACCACATGGTCCTCCATACAGTATTATGGGCACCACATGGTCCTCCATACAGTATTATGGGCACCACATAGTCCTCCATACAGTATTATGGGCACCACATAGTCCTCCATACAGTATAATGGGCCCACATAGTCCTCCATACAGTATAATGGCCCCACATAGCCCTCCATACAGTATAATGGCGCCACATAGTCCTCCATACAGTATAATGGCCTCACATAGCCCTCCATACAGTATAAAGGCCCCACATAGCCCTCCATACAGTATAATGGGCCCCACATAGTCCTCCATACAGTATTATGGACACCACATAGTCCTCCATACAGTATAATGGCCCCACATAGTCCTCTATACAGTATTATGGGCACCACATAGTCCTCTATACAGAATTATGGGCACCACATAATCCTCCATACAGTATTATAGGCACCACATTGTCCTCCATACAGTATAATGGGCACCACACAGTCCTCCATACAGTATTATGGGTACCACATAGTCCTCCATACAGTATTATGGGCACCACATAGTGGTCCATACAATATTATGGGCACCACATAGTCCTCTATACAGTATTATGGGCACCACATAGTCCTCCATACAGTATTATGAGCACCACATAGTGGTCCATACAATATTATGGGCACCACATAGTCCTCCATACAGTATTATGGGCACCATATAGTCCTCCATACAGTATTATGAGCACCACATAGTCCTCCATACAGTATAATGGCCCCACATAGTCCTCCATACAGTATAATGGCCCCACATAGTCCTCCATACTGTATAATGGACCCACATAGTCCTCCATACTGTATAATGGACCCACATAGTCCTCCATACAGTATGAGCCCCACATAGTCCTCCATACAGTATAATGGGCCCCATATAGCCCTCCATACAGTACAATGGCCCCACATAGCCCTCCATACAGTATAATGGCCCCACATAGTCCTCCATACAGTATAATGGTCCCACACAGCCCTCCATACAGTATAATGGCCCCACACAGTCCTCCATACAGTATAATGGTCCCAAACAGCCCTCCATACAGTATAATGGCCCCACATAGTCCTCCATACAGTATTATGGGCACCACATAGTCCTCCATACAGTATTATGAGCACCACATAGTCCTCCATACAGTATAATGGTCCCAAACAGCCCTCCATACAGTATAATGGCCCCACATAGTCCTCCATACAGTATTATGGGCACCACATAGTCCTCCATACAGTATTATGAGCACCACATAGTCCTCCATACAGTATAATGGCCCCACATAGCACTCCATACAATATTATGGGCACAACATAGTCCTCTATACAGTATTATGGGCCCCACATAGTCCTCCATACAGTATAATGGCACCACATAGTCCTACATACAGTATTATGGGCACCACATAGTCCTCCATACAGTATTATGGGCACCACATAGTCCTCTATACAGTATAATGGCCCCACATAGCCCTCCATACAGTATAATGGCTCCACATAGTCCTCCATACAGTATAATGGCCCCACATAGCCCTCCATACAGTATAAAGGCCCCACATAGTCCTCCATACAGTATTATGGGCACCACATAGTCCTCCATACAGTATTATGGGCACCACATAGTCCTCTATACAGTATAATGGCCCCACATAGCCCTCCATACAGTATAATGGCTCCACATAGTCCTCCATACAGTATAATGGCCCCACATAGCCCTCCATACAGTATAAAGGCCCCACATAGTCCTCCATACAGTATTATGGGCACCACATAGTCCTCCATACAGTATTATGGGCCCCACATAGTCCTCCATACAGTATAATGGACCCCACATAGCCCTCCATACAGTATTATGGGCACCACAGTCCTCTATACAGTATTATGGGCCCCATAAAACGCTCAATGACACGGATTACCATGAACAATTCTGAGAGAAAGAGACAGAGACAGAAAGAGAGACAGAGAGAGAAAAGGAGAGAGAGAGAGAAAAGGAGAGAGAGAGAGAAAAGGAGAGAGAGAGAGAAAAGGAGAGAGAGAGAGAAAAGGAGAGAGAGAGAGAAAAGGAGAGAGAGAGAGAAAAGGAGAGAGAGAGAGAAAAGGAGACAGAGAGAGAAAAGGAGAGAGAGAGAGAAAAGGAGACAGAGAGAGAAAAGGAGACAGAGAGAGAAAAGGAGAGAGAGAGAGAAAAGGAGACAGAGAGAGAGAAAAGGAGACAGAGAGAGAAAAGGAGACAGAGAGAGAAAAGGAGACAGAGAGAGAGAAAAGGAGACAGAGAGAGAAAAAGACAGATAGAAAAAGACAGAGAAAAAGAGAGAGAAAAAGAGACAGAGAGGCTGGACACGAGAGAGGCTGGACACGAGAGAGGCTGGACACGAGAGAGGCTGGACACGAGAGAGGCTGGACACGAGAGAGGCCGGACACGAGAGAGGCCGGACACGAGAGAGGCCGGACACGAGAGAGGCCGGACACGAGAGAGGCCGGACACGAGAGAGGCCGGACACGAGAGAGGCCGGACACGAGAGAGGCCGGACACGAGAGAGGCCGGACACGAGAGAGGCCGGACACGAGAGAGGCCGGACACGAGCAGAGGCTGGACACGAGCAGAGCAGAACACTGCAAGATGAGCTCCTAATCAAACCCAAGTTTATACCTTATAATGAGCAGATTGGAGGACATATCCCAAAAATCTACAGACATGACGAAATACTGAGCACACCGGACAAAGATTTTAAGGCTAAGTGTCCACAAAGCAGAAATCCTCTGGATTTTTTCCGCTTCTCCCTGGCAGGAAAAACACATGCGGATTTTACATGAGGATTTTAAATGCGTTTTTCCCGCCAGGTAGAAGCGTTTGTCAAGCGTCTTTGCAGCATTTCTGCATGCGGGTTATCAAGCGCTTTTAACATCACTTGGAAAGTGCTTGACAACTTGGTCACACTATATAAATCCATGCAACCGACAACCGGCATATATAGTGTGACCAAGTAATAGTTAACAAAAAGAATAAAAATGGTAAAAAATATATAAAAAACAACATTATACTCACCTTTCGTTGGCCCCCGGTCTTCTCTCCGGTGCATCCGGTGTCTTGGGTGGCTCGCGGTGGTGTAAAAGGACCTTCCATGACATAATTTAGTGATTAAATGACGTCATGGAAGGTCCTTTTACACCATCGCGAGCTGCCGGGGAGTCAGGACACACTGTACAGGAGACGGGGGGCATCAGTAGGTGAGTATAATGTTTATTTTTTATTTTAAATTCTTGGATGAGCTTCTCCTCTTCTCCAGACCCGGGTACCATCGTCACATTGAATCGCTTCATATCCGCGTGTGCACATGTAGTGATGCAGATATTAAGGGATTCAATGCAAGTCAATGGCGGCAATTACGCCGCGTATCCGCAAAAATAATGGACATGCTGCGGATTTTTCCGCAATGATAATCCACAGCGGAAGTTTCCGCAGCATGTGCACAGCACATGCGGATTATCATTGGGGACCATGGGGCACGTATTACCAAGCGTTTTCGCTGCGGAAATTCCACGGCAAAAAAGCTTGAAAAACGCATCGTGGGCACGCAGCCTAAGGATTTTAAAGACACAAGAAAATTCAAGATACAAAGATACAAGAGCAAGACCAGATCGCCTAGTGGAGACCCAGCAAACAGACAACCACCAAACCCTAATAGAGCACAGTGCACCCCCAAGGTAAGGGCTTCATGCCAATATATTGCTAAAATAACAACTGACCGTATATTACGTACTAGAAAATATTAAAATGGATAGCTCTGCAGGCAAGGCAGGAGACCTGTAGACAGCAGGCGGAGACCTCAGGGGGCCTGACACACTAGTGATAACCTTCCCTGAGAAGAACCAACCCCAAGAGACCTAAAAATAAACAGTGGCAAAAATGGTACGACAAAGAATGCAAGACCATACGCAACTCCGTAAGGGTAGCCTCAAACCAAAAACACAGAGACCCCAACAACAGGGACCATGACATCCTACAGAAGCAATACAAGGAGAAAAAAAAAAGGCACATCTCCCACAGACTGCAGCAGCTTGAAGACTCCCCATCCAGGACAACCCATTGTGGGAGACCTCAAGTCATATCGGCACAAAGCCCAAGTAGAGCACCCTCCACATTCAGAACGGCAACATCTGGCATAGCTACTTCGAGGGCCTCTACAGGAACATACCAAAAGAATACCTAACCGCAGAACAGGAGCATCTAACCACAAAACTGAGGGACATGGAGGAGACAATTAAGGATTTCCAAAATCCTCAGGACACACCAATCAGTGTGGTGGAAATAAAAGACAGAATCAAACTGATGAGATGCAAGAAGGCCGGGGGCAGTAAAGGCATATTGCCAGACATGATCAATGTCCTGAGTACCGGCTACTTCCCTCAAAACTGGAATCAAGGTCAACAGCATCATTATTAAAAGGATCACCACCTTCCTCACCCAACTTGACATCATCAGCAGAAGCCAAGCTGGGTTCATGCTGAACCACTGTATCACCGATCACATCTACACCCTGCACAGACTCATTAAGACCCATATCCACAGCTCTGGAGTCCTCTGCCGCCCCAGTCAGCACGACCAAGAGGTGAAGTTCTTCATGTACACAGATGACCTTCTGCTACTCTTCCGAACCAAAAAAGGCCTCCAAGATAGCCTGGCAGTGCTGGAAACATTCAACACCACATGGGCGCTGTCCATCAACCAAAACAAGACTGATGTCATGGTGTTTCAGAGAAGGGACCAAAACAAAAGCCCCACTCCCTCCTTCACATTAAATGGCTCCACGCTGGAGAAGAGAAGCAGCTATACCTACGTCGGTCTGGAGCTAAGCCAATCTGGGAGCCTCAAGCAAGAAGTAGAGGCCTTGAAAAGAAAAGAATGCAGAACCTTCTACGTCACCAGAAGACAACTGTACCACCTCAAACCACAGGTGAGAGTCTGGCTTAAGATATTTGACAGCGTCATCACCGCTATACTGCTGTATGGCAGCGACGTATGGGGCCCAGAGATCAACCCAGACCAGACAAAGTGGGATCTCAGCCCAACCAAAGTCTTCCACCCGGAGCTCTACAAATATCTCCTCCAGGTCCATCGCAGTACCTCAAACATAGCCCTGTCGGGCAAAGCTGGGCCAAATAAAGGGGACCTCAGATAGCTGCAAGAAGCATTACATAAAGGGATGGAAGAGTGAATTAGAGAAGGCCCAGAAACTGGCCCCATATCTGGAGAGGTTATGACACCCCAAAAGACAGGAAGACCCTGAGTCTGTACAGACTTAGTGCCCACAGCCTAGAGGAGGAAACAGGGCGCCACCAACAGACATAAAAGCCGTGGGAGAACAGACTGTGCCAGCAATGCCAGCAGGGGCCCCTGGAGGATGAGGCACCCTTCCTGCTGCTCTGCAAAAAATACTCATAAGTGAGGGTCTCCCACTTCCGGAGACTCTCCACTCACATCCCAGACTTCCCATCCGTGGATGAGGAGAGGAAACCTACTGGGGGAAGAGGAATCAATGGTGGAGATAACCGCCCAATATGTCACCACATGTCATAAGCTGAGAGGAAGGTAAGACCCCCGAATGGACTATATCTGCCCAAATTGTGCCCCCCAACATCCCATTTCCATAATCTCGATCCCCTCCCCCGTCACACTTATTGTTTCTTGCTTTGGCAACACTAATTGCATTTTTGTCCTGACAATAAAGCCTATTTCAATGTGACTTTTGATTGAGAGAAAAAAGAGCGAGAAAGGCTGAGCGAGAAAGGCTGAGCGAGAAAGGCCGAGCGAGAAAGGCCGAGCGAGAAAGGCCGAGCGAGAAAGGCCGAGCGAGAAAGACAGAGCGAGAAAGACAGAGCGAGAAAGACAGAGCGAGAAAGACAGAGCGAGAAAGACAGAGCGAGAAAGACAGAGCGAGAAAGACAGAGCGAGAAAGACAGAGCGAGAAAGACAGAGCGAGAAAGACAGAGCGAGAAAGACAGAGCGAGAAAGACAGAGCGAGAAAGACAGAGCGAGAAAGACAGAGCGAGAAAGACAGAGCGAGAAAGACCGAGCGAGAAAGACCGAGCGAGAAAGACCGAGCGAGAAAGACCGAGCGAGAAAGACCGAGCGAGAAAGACCGAGCGAGAAAGACCGAGCGAGAAAGACCGAGCGAGAAAGACCGAGCGAGAAAGACAGAGCGAGAAAGACAGAGCGAGAAAGACAGAGCGAGAAAGACAGAGCGAGAAAGACAGAGCGAGAAAGACCGAGCGAGAAAGACAGAGCGAGAAAGACAGAGCGAGAAAGACCGAGCGAGAAAGACCGAGCGAGAAAGACCGAGCGAGAAAGACCGAGCGAGAAAGACAGAGCGAAAAAGAGAAAAAGAGAGACAAAGAAAGAAAAAGAGAGAAAAATAAAGAAGAAAAAAAGAGAGCAAAGCGAGAGAGGTAGATATGAGATAGATTCTTCCAGCAGCAGCTTATCACCCTCATGTTTCACCAGGGCAGATGTAGCTCACCCCGTCACAGATAAGAAATTGGTGAAACTGGTGAGATTTTCGGACTTTGCTCTAATACATATAAGCCCTAACGTTAAAAAAAAAACATTTAAGCAGATGACGGAGACCCCCATCAGCATCACAAGGCCCTATTTATATAAAGGGATTGTCCCAACAGGAGCCCAGAATTGATGAGCAGTAAATGTCCTAGTAAACACACCAACACTACAAATACCACCTAAATGTACAAAGCATGTGCAATAAAGCGAGAGCTAACAAGTGCTACGTGCAGCGGGACGCTGCCGGGAGGAATGTGCATCGGACGTCCCTACAGGGCCTGTCCTCAGAAATGTGTGGAGCTGTGACTGCGCAGAGCTGGGTGTGCAGCCTGACACATGAATGACACATGTATGAGCGCAGGACCAGGCACACGCAGATAGGCAGGAGAGCTAGGGGTCAGAGGGAATAAGCCTGGGACACAGGAACTGTTAACCCTTAACACTACAGTGGGTACAGAAAGTATTCAGACCCCTTAAATGTTTCACTCTTTGTTTCATTGCAGCCATTTGGTAAATTCTAAAAAGTTCATTTTTTTTCTCATTAAGGTACACTCTGCACCCCATCTTGTCTGAAGCAGAAATGTAGAAATTTTTGCAAATTTATTATAAAAGAAAAACTGAAATCTTACATGGTCATAAGTCTTCAGACCCTTTGCTCAGTATGGAGTAGAAGCCCCCTTTTGAGCTAGTACAGCCATGAGTCTTCTTGAGATGGGCTGTCACACTGTACAAGGATCATCTTTATTCTCATTTGCACAAGGAAAGACTAGAAGCAATGGGATGAAACTGAATGGGAGGAGACACAGATTACATATTAGAAAAAACTTTTTGACAGTTAGGGTGATCAATGAGTGGAACAGGCTGCCACGAGAGGTGGTGAGTTCCCCTTCAATGGACGTCTTCACACAGAGGCTGGACAGACATCTGTCTGAGATGATTTAGTGAATCTTGCTTTGAGCAGGGGGTAGGACCAGATGACCCAGGAGGTCCCTTCCAACTCTACCATTCTATGATTCTATGATGCAACAAGTTTTTCACACCTGGATTTGGGGATCCTCTGCCATTCTTCCTTGCAGATCCTCTCCAGTTCCATCAGGTTGGATGGTGAACGTTGGTGGACAGCCATTTTCAGGTCTCTCCAGAGATGCTCAGATGGGTTTAGGTCAGGGCTCTGGCTGGGCCAGTCAAGAATGGTCACAGAGTTGTTCTGAAGCCACTCCTTTGTTATTTTAGCTGTGTGCTTAGGGTCATTGTCTTGTTGGAAGGTGAACGTTTGGCCAGGTCTGAGGTCCAGAGCACTCTGGAAGAGATTTTCATCCAGGATATCTCTGAACTTGGCCACATTGATGTTTCCTTCAATTGCAACCAGACGTCCTGTCCCTGCAGCTGAAAAACACCCCCATAGCATGATGCTGCCACCACCATGTTTCACTGTTGGGATTATATTGGGCAGGTGATGAGCAGTGCCTGGTTTTCTCCACACATACCACTTAGAATTATCACCAAAAAGTTCTATCTTCGTCTCATCAGACCGGAGAATCTTATTTCTCATAGTCTTGGAGTCCTTCATGTGTTTTTGAACAAACTCTATGCGGGATTACATATGTCTTTCACTGAAGAGAGGCTTCCATTGGGCCACTCTGCCATAAAGGCCCGACTGGTGGAGGACTGCAGTGATAGTTGACTTTGTGGAACTTTCTCCCATCTCCCTACTGCATCTCTGGAGCTCAGCCACAGTGATCTTGGGGTTCTTCTTTACCTCTCTCACCAATGCTCTTCTCCCACGATTGCTCAGTTTGGCTGGACGGCCAGGTCTAGGAAGACTTCTGGTCGTCCCAAACTTCTTCCATTTAAGGATTATGGAGGCCACTGTGCTCTTAGGAACCTTGAGTAATGCAGAAATTCTTTTGTAACCTTGGCCAGATCTGTGCCTTGCCACAATTCTGTCTCTGAGCTCCTTGGGCAGTTCCTTTGAGCTCATGATTCTCATTTGGTCTGACATGCACTGTGAGCTGTGAGGTCTTATATAGACAGGTGTGCGCCTTTCCAAATCAAGTCCTATCAGTTTAATTAAACACAGCTGGACTCCAATGAAGGAGTAGATCCACCTCAAGGAGGATCACAAGGAAATGGACAGCATGTGACTTAAATATGAGTGTCTGAGCAAAGGGTCTGAATACTTATGACCATGTGATATTTCAGTTTTTCTTTTTTAATAAATTTGCAAAAATTTCTACATTTTTGTTGTTTTTCAGTCAAGATGGGGTGCAGAGTGGACTTCAATGGGAAAAAAATGAACTTTTTAGAATTTACCAAATGGCTGCAATGAAACAAGGAGTGAAACATTTAAAAGGGGTCTTAATACTTTCCATACCCACTGTATATGCACTTCCGTAATACTCAATCTGCTACCAAGGAGGGGAGAGCGCCCCCTATCTTCCCCTTTTTTTCAGCGTTTCTCGTTATTTCTATGACCATTACAGAATGTCCCATTATAGTACAATAGCAAATATCAATGTGCAAAAACCTAAATTAGGGTAAAGTGACGCGAGTAGTTGAGAAGGACATTGGCCACATTTCTCAAATGTAAACTTTCCGGTTGATATATCTGCAAATCTACGGCTCGAGGGAGATTATACGCAACGCAAGTCAAGCGGGGCTGCGCTTGGCGGATTGAGAGGTGGGTGTTAATGAGCAAATCGTTTCAAGGACACGAGCATCACACTCCATGAATTTCACAGCGTCGTTTCCTATATCTGTCAGAGGACTGGGAAAATAAAGGTCAGTGGCCAGATGAGAGATTCTTATGCCAGATGACAGATGCAGCCATACTACGGTTATATTACATCTACGTCAACACATGGGGTCATAGGCAGCGTTCCACATCAGTGCAGTGCTGGCTCAACCAACATGGGCTCCTGCGGAGATCACGGCGAGCCTCACCTGACCAGTGTCCTGTGGTCGTGCCCGACCTATCCGTACACGTTTCGCTGACTGGCTTGAAGACCGTCTCCCATCCGCTCGTAGCATATCTCCAACTCTGTGACTCCAGTATGAGCGTCCTCTGCGTGCCGAAGGCGATCATGAAGCAGTAGACCACGTGGTGAAGCTGGCATCCGTAGCCGCAGCCTTTGTTGATGTTGCACACTAATTTCTTTGCTTTGCTGCAATCCTTTGGGTTCTACGGTAAAAGAAAAAGTAGGAAATCCATTTAAAAGCAAAAAGACAGTCGTCATCTAAGAGCGAGAACTGTACACGATCCAGCCCACCACTCCCAATGTATAACATCTGGCCCCATCTGACAGAGCGGCCGGTGGTGCAGAGCTCACGGATACCAGCGCGCTCCTCTAATAGGAGCCACCGGAATCACAAGCCCGTTCATGACATTACTTCCCTCCTATATCTTCCCTCTGGGAGTAATATTATTGAGAAATGGAAGGAACTGCAGCCAAGAAGTGGAGACCCCGTAATATTATAGAGAGGGGGCCAAGCGCTCAAGAGTAGAGGGCAGAAAAGCCACCACTGATCTGCGGACTCAACAACTGCAGAGTTCTCTGGTGTTACCATCAGCACAATCTCTGTGCCCCTGGTAGGAGTTTCATGGCCGCATGCAGCCGTACGTCACCAAGCACAATGCAGTGCGACGGATGGAGTAGTGTAAGGCCGCTACCACTGGACTCTGGAGGAGACATCTCTATCTGGCATGTGATGGAGGAGTGTGAGCTTGGTGAATGCAGGAGAACGTTACCCCCCTGACTGCATCATGCCCGCTGTACAGATGATGGAGGAGGATAATGTTCCCTATGACTGTGCCCAGTGCACAAGTTCCATAAAGACATGGCAGGGATCCAGGGGGAGTTTGGTGGAAGAACTTGACCGGATGCACAGAGCACAAACCTCAACCCCATCCAACACATCAGGGAAGAACTAGAACAAAGACTGTGATCCCCGCCTCCCCCCAAACATCAGGGTCTGACCTCACAAATGCTCACAAATTCCCACAGACTCCTCTAAAATCTTGTATTAAGAGAGCAGAAGCTGATGAGGCTGCAAAGGGCTGACCCCATATTAACGCCTATGGAGTAGAATGAGAGGTCCTCAATCCTGGAGGTGTGCAGCGTCCGGAAATGGGGGGATGATCATCAGTGTTTTGGAGCTGCGCTACCTCCGCCACATACCACTGGGGCTTGTTTGCATCCTGCACAACGGGTATTTGTCCATGTATTGTTAAATATGGCCTTTCTGCAGAGATGCTCCGAAAGCCTGGAGACCTCCCAATCAATGATGGCGACCAAGCTCAACTCTGACTTTTATTCCTGAGGAAGATGGGTTGGTCCTTGCGGATAAGTAGAAATAGGACAACGCTGGTAGGGCAGAGGGACAGCTGCAACGCAAAGCAGAAATGGCAGAGATATTACCGTGCATGCCCTACAGTGCGATATCTGGGGATGATGGTGGGAAAAACCTCAGGACATGAGCACAGGACACAGGTCCTTCACCAGGGAGGAGCTCATAACAAATGACAGAGGAGGCTGCAGAAGTGAGGACTATGATTACTTTTTCCCTCCTAAATCCAAAAAGAGTGTGAATGGGGAAAGTTTTGCTGTCAGCTGGAAAGAGTAATTTGGGGAAGAAGATCGCCATGCCAGTGGGGGACTGGTGGAAGTTAGAGGATGCTGCTGACAGTGGGGGACAGGCGACAAGTGAAGGATGCTGCTGACAGTGGGGGACAGGCGAAAAGTGAAGGATGCTGCTGATAGTGGGGGACAGGCGACAAGTGAAGGATGCTGCTGACAGTGGGGGACGGGGGACAAGTGAAGGATCCTGCTGACAGTAGAGAACAGGAGACCAGTGAAGGATGCTGCTGACAGTGGGGGACAGGCGACAAGTGAAGGATGCTGCTGACAGTGGGGGACAGGCGACAAGTGAAGGATGCTGCTGATAGTGGGGGACGGGGGAAAAGTGAAGGATGCTGCTGACAGTGGGGGACAGGCGACAAGTGAAGGAGGCTGCTGACAGTGAGGGACAGGCGACAAGTGAAGAAAGATGCTGACAGTGGGGGACGGGGGACAAGTGAAGGATGCTGCTGACAGTGGGGGACGGGGGACAAGTGAAGGATGCTGCTGACAGTAGAGAACAGGGGACCAGTGAAGGATGATGGTGACAGTGGGGGACAGGGGACAAGATAAGGATGCTGCTGACAGTGGGGGACGGGGGACAAGTGAAGGATGCTGCTGACAGTGGGGGACAGGGGAAAAGTGAAGGATGCTGCTGACAGTGGGGGACAGGCGACAAGTGAAGGAGGCTGCTGACAGTGGGGGACGGGGGACAAGTGAAGGATGATGGTGACAGTGGGGGACAGGGGACAAGATAAGGATGCTGCTGACAGTGGGGGACGGGGGACAAGTGAAGGATGCTGCTGACAGTGGGGGACAGGGGAAAAGTGAAGGATGCTGCTGACAGTGGGGGACAGGCGACAAGTGAAGGAGGCTGCTGACAGTGGGGGACGGGGGACAAGTGAAGGATGCTGCTGACAGTCGGGGACAGGGGAAAAGTGAAGAATGCTGCTGACAGTGGGGGACGGGGGACAAGTGAAGAAAGCTGCTGACAGTGGGGGACGGGGGACAAGTGAAGAATGCTGCTGACAGTGGGGGATGGGGGACAAGTGAAGAAAGCTGCTGACAGTGGGGGACGGGGGACAAGTGAAGGATGCTGCTGACAGTGGAGGACAGGGGACAAGTGAAGGATGCTGCTGACAGTGGAGAACAGGGGACAAGTGAAGGATGCTGCTGACAGTGGAGAACAGGGGACAAGTGAAGGATGCTGCTGATAGTGGAGAACAGGGGACAAGTGAAGGATGCTGCTGACAGTGGAGAACAGGGGACAAGTGAAGGATGCTGCTGACAGTGGAGAACAGGGGACAAGTGAAGGATGCTGCTGACAGTGGAGAACAGGGGACAAGTGAAGGATGCTGCTGACAGTGGAGAACAGGGGACAAGTGAAGGATGCTGCTGACAGTGGAGAACAGGGGACAAGTGAAGGATGCTGCTGACAGTGGAGAACAGGGGACAAGTGAAGGATGCTGCTGATAGTGGAGAACAGGGGACAAGTGAAGGATGCTGCTGACAGTGGAGAACAGGGGACAAGTGAAGGATGCTGCTGACAGTGGAGAACAGGGGACAAGTGAAGGATGCTGCTGACAGTGGAGAACAGGGGACAAGTGAAGGATGCTGCTGACAGTGGAGGACAGGGGACAAGTGAAGGATGCTGCTGACAGTGGGGGACAGGGGACCAGTGAAGGATGCTGCTGACAGTGGGGGACAGGCGACAAGTGAAGGATGCTGGTGACAGTGGGGGACAGGCGACAAGTGAAGGATGCTGCTGATAGTGGGGGACGGGGGAAAAGTGAAGGATGCTGCTGACAGTGGGGGACAGGCGACAAGTGAAGGAGGCTGCTGACAGTGAGGGACAGGCGACAAGTGAAGAAAGCTGCTGACAGTGGGGGACGGGGGACAAGTGAAGGATGCTGCTGACAGTGGGGGACGGGGGACAAGTGAAGGATGCTGCTGACAGTAGAGAACAGGGGACCAGTGAAGGATGCTGCTGATAGTGGGGGACAGGCGACAAGTGAAGGATGATGGTGACAGTGGGGGACAGGGGACAAGATAAGGATGCTGCTGACAGTGGGGGACGGGGGACAAGTGAAGGATGCTGCTGACAGTGGGGGACAGGGGAAAAGTGAAGGATGCTGCTGACAGTGGGGGACAGGAGACAAGTGAAGGAGGCTGCTGACAGTGGGGGACGGGGGACAAGTGAAGGATGCTGCTGACAGTGGGGGACGGGGGACAAGTGAAGGATGCTGCTGACAGTGGGGGACAGGGGAAAAGTGAAGAATGCTGCTGACAGTGGAGAACAGGGGACAAGTGAAGGATGCTGCTGATAGTGGAGAACAGGGGACAAGTGAAGGATGCTGCTGAGAGTGGAGAACAGGGGACAAGTGAAGGATGCTGCTGACAGTGGAGAACAGGGGACAAGTGAAGGATGCTGCTGACAGTGGAGAACAGGGGACAAGTGAAGGATGCTGCTGACAGTGGAGAACAGGGGACAAGTGAAGGATGCTGCTGACAGTGGAGGACAGGGGACCAGTGAAGGATGCTGCTGACAGTGGAGAACAGGGGACCAGTGAAGGATGCTGCTGACAGTGGGGGACAGGCGACAAGTGAAGGATGCTGGTGACAGTGGGGGACAGGCGACAAGTGAAGGATGCTGCTGATAGTGGGGGACGGGGGAAAAGTGAAGGATGCTGCTGACAGTGGGGGACGGGGGACAAGTGAAGGATGCTGCTGACAGTAGAGAACAGGGGACCAGTGAAGGATGCTGCTGATAGTGGGGGACAGGCGACAAGTGAAGGATGATGGTGACAGTGGGGGACAGGGGACAAGATAAGGATGCTGCTGACAGTGGGGGACGGGGGACAAGTGAAGGATGCTGCTGACAGTGGGGGACAGGGGAAAAGTGAAGGATGCTGCTGACAGTGGGGGACAGGCGACAAGTGAAGGAGGCTGCTGACAGTGGGGGACGGGGGACAAGTGAAGGATGCTGCTGACAGTGGGGGACGGGGGACAAGTGAAGGATGCTGCTGACAGTGGGGGACAGGGGAAAAGTGAAGAATGCTGCTGACAGTGGGGGACGGGGGACAAGTGAAGAAAGCTGCTGACAGTGGGGGACGGGGGACAAGTGAAGAATGCTGCTGACAGTGGGGGATGGGGGACAAGTGAAGAAAGCTGCTGACAGTGGGGGACAGGGGACAAGTGAAGGATGCTGCTGACAGTGGAGAACAGGGGAAAAGTGAAGGATGCTGCTGACAGTGGGGGACAGGCGACAAGTGAAGGAGGCTGCTGACAGTGGGGGACGGGGGACAAGTGAAGGATGCTGCTGACAGTGGGGGACGGGGGACAAGTGAAGGATGCTGCTGACAGTGGGGGACAGGGGAAAAGTGAAGAATGCTGCTGACAGTGGGGGACGGGGGACAAGTGAAGAATGTTGCTGACAGTGGGGGATGGGGGACAAGTGAAGAAAGCTGCTGACAGTGGGGGACAGGGGACAAGTGAAGGATGCTGCTGACAGTGGAGAACAGGGGACAAGTGAAGGATGCTGCTGACAGTGGAGAACAGGGGACAAGTGAAGGATGCTGCTGATAGTGGAGAACAGGGGACAAGTGAAGGATGCTGCTGAGAGTGGAGAACAGGGGACAAGTGAAGGATGCTGCTGACAGTGGAGAACAGGGGACAAGTGAAGGATGCTGCTGACAGTGGAGAACAGGGGACAAGTGAAGGATGCTGCTGACAGTGGAGAACAGGGGACAAGTGAAGGATGCTGCTGACAGTGGAGGACAGGGGACAAGTGAAGGATGCTGCTGACAGTGGAGGACAGGGGACCAGTGAAGGATGCTGCTGACAGTGGAGAACAGGGGACCAGTGAAGGATGCTGCTGACAGTGGGGGACAGGCGACAAGTGAAGGATGCTGGTGACAGTGGGGGACAGGCGACAAGTGAAGGATGCTGCTGATAGTGGGGGACGGGGGAAAAGTGAAGGATGCTGCTGACAGTGGGGGACGGGGGACAAGTGAAGGATGCTGCTGACAGTAGAGAACAGGGGACCAGTGAAGGATGCTGCTGATAGTGGGGGACAGGCGACAAGTGAAGGATGATGGTGACAGTGGGGGACAGGGGACAAGATAAGGATGCTGCTGACAGTGGGGGACGGGGGACAAGTGAAGGATGCTGCTGACAGTGGGGGACAGGGGAAAAGTGAAGGATGCTGCTGACAGTGGGGGACAGGCGACAAGTGAAGGAGGCTGCTGACAGTGGGGGACGGGGGACAAGTGAAGGATGCTGCTGACAGTGGGGGACGGGGGACAAGTGAAGGATGCTGCTGACAGTGGGGGACAGGGGAAAAGTGAAGAATGCTGCTGACAGTGGGGGACGGGGGACAAGTGAAGAAAGCTGCTGACAGTGGGGGACGGGGGACAAGTGAAGAATGCTGCTGACAGTGGGGGATGGGGGACAAGTGAAGGATGCTGCTGACAGTGGAGAACAGGGGACAAGTGAAGGATGCTGCTGACAGTGGAGAACAGGGGGCAAGTGAAGGATGCTGCTGATAGTGGGGGACAGGCGACAAGTGAAGGATGCTGCTGACAGTGGAGGACAGGGGACAAGTGAAGGATGCTGCTGACAGTGGAGAACAGGGGACAAGTGAAGGATGCTGCTGACAGTGGAGAACAGGGGACAAGAGAAGGATGCTGCTGACAGTGGAGAACAGGGGGCAAGTGAAGGATGCTGCTGATAGTGGAGAACAGGGGACAAGTGAAGGATGCTGCTGATAGTGGGGGACAGGCGACAAGTGAAGGATGCTGCTGACAGTAGAGAACAGGCGACAAGTGAAGGATGCTGTTGATAGTGGGGGACAGGCGACAAGTGAAGGATGCTGCCGACAGTGGGGGACAGGGGACAAGTGAAGGATGCTGCTGATAGTGGGGGACAGGGGACAAGTGAAGGATGCTGCTGACAATAGAGAACAGGGAACCAGTGAAGGATGCTGCTGATAGTGGGGGACAGGCGTGAAGTGAAGGATGCTGCTGACAGTGGGGGACAGGGGACAAGTGAAGGATGCTGCTGATAGTGGGGGACAGGGGACAAGTGAAGGATGCTGCTGACAATAGAGAACAGGGAACCAGTGAAGGATGCTGCTGACAGTAGAGAACAGGCGACAAGTGAAGGATGCTGCTGACAATAGAGAACAGGGAACCAGTGAAGGATGCTGCTGATAGTGGGGGACAGGCGACAAGTGAAGGATGCTGCTGACAGTAGAGAACAGGCGACAAGTGAAGGATGCTGTTGATAGTGGGGGACAGGCGACAAGTGAAGGATGCTGCTGACAGTGGGGGACAGGGGACAAGTGAAGGATGCTGCTGATAGTGGGGGACAGGGGACAAGTGAAAGATGCTGCTGACAACAGAGAACAGGGAACCAGTGAAGGATGCTGCTGATAGTGGGGGACAGGCGACAAGTGAAGGATGCTGCTGACAGTGGGGGACAGGGGACAAGTGAAGGATGCTGCTGATAGTGGGGGACAGGGGACAAGTGAAGGATGCTGCTGACAGTAGAGAACAGGCGACAAGTGAAGGATGCTGCTGACAGTGGGGGACAGGGAACCAGTGAAGGATGATGCTGATAGTGGGGGACAGGCGACAAGTGAAGGATGCTGCTGACAGTGGGGGACAGGGGACAAGTGAAGAATGCTGCTGACAGTGGGGCATAGGGGACAAGTGAAGGATGCTGCTGACAGTGGGGGACAGGGGACAAGTGAAGGATGCTGCTGACAGTGGGGGACAGGGGACAAGTGAAGGATGCTGCTGATAGTGGGGGACAGGGGACAAGTGAAGAATGCTGCTGATAGTGGGGGACAGGGGACAAGTGAAGGATGCTGCTGACAGTGGGGGACAGGGGACAAGTGAAGGATGCTGCTGATAGTGGGGGACAGGGGACAAGTGAAGAATGCTGCTGATAGTGGGGGACAGGGGACAAGTGAAGGATGCTGCTGACAGTGGGGGACAGGGGACAAGTGAAGAATGCTGCTGACAGTGGGGCATAGGGGACAAGTGAAGGATGCTGCTGACAGTGGGGGACAGGGGACAAGTGAAGGATGCTGCTGACAGTGGGGGACAGGGGACAAGTGAAGAATGCTGCAGCCAGTGAGGGACAGGGGACAAGTGAAGAATACTGCTGACAGTGGGGGACGGGGGACAAGAGAAGAATGCTGCTGACAGTGGGGGACGGGGGACAAGTGAAGGATGCTGCTGACAATGGAGCACAGAGGACAACTGAAGGATCCCGCTGACAGTGGGGGACAGGGGACAAGTGAAGAATGCTGCTGACAGTGGGGGACGGGGGACAAGAGAAGAATGCTGCTGACAGTGGGGGACAGGGGACAAGTGAAGGATGCTGCTGACAGTGGGGGACAGGGGACAAGTGAAGGATGCTGCTGACAATAGAGAACAGGGAACCAGTGAAGGATGCTGCTGATAGTGGAGGATGAGAGGGACATTGGAGGATGCTGCAGACAGTGGAGGATGAGAGAGACATTGGAGGGTGCTGCAGACAGTGGAGGATGAGAGGGACATTGGAGGATGCTGCAGACAGTGGAGGATGCGAGGGACATTGGAGGATGCTGCAGACAGTGGAGGATGAGAGGGACATTGGAGGATGCTGCAGACAGTGGAGGATGAGAGGGACATTGGAGGATGCTGCAGACAGTGGAGGATGAGAGGGACATTGGAGGATGCTGCAGACAGTGGAGGATGAGAGGGACATTGGAGGATGCTGCAGATAGTGGAGGATGAGAGGGACATTGGAGGATGCTGCAGACAGTGGAGGATGAGAGGGACATTGGAGGATGCTGCAGACAGTGGAGGATGCGAGGGACATTGGAGGATGCTGCAGACAGTGGAGGATGAGAGGGACATTGGAGGATGCTGCAGATAGTAGAGGATGAGAGGGACATTGGAGGATGCTGCAGACAGTGGAGGATGAGAGGGACATTGGAGGATGCTGCAGAGAGTGGAGGATGAGAAGGACATTGGAGGATACTGCAGACAGTGGAGGATGAGAGGGACATTGGAGGATGCTGCAGACAGTGGAGGATGAGAAGGACATTGGAGGATACTGCAGATAGTGGAGGATGAGAGGGACATTGGAGGATGCTGCAGATAGTGGAGGATGAGAGGGACATTGGAGGATGCTGCAGACAGTGGAGGATGAGAGGGACATTGGAGGATACTGCAGATAGTGGAGAATGAGAGGGACATTGGAGGATGCTGCAGATAGTGGAGGATGAGAGGGACATTGGAGGATGCTGCAGACAGTGGAGGATGAGAGGGACATTGGAGGATGCTGCACAGAGTGGAGAATGAGAGGGACATTGGAGGATGCTGCAGACAGTGGAGGATGAGAGGGACATTGGAGGATGCTGCAGACAGTGGAGGATGAGACGAACATTTGAGGATGCTGCAGACAGTGGAGGATGAGAAGGACATTGGAGGATGCTGCAGATAGTGGAGGATGAGAGGGACATTGGAGGATGCTGCACAGAGTGGAGGATGAGAAGGACATTGGAGGATGCTGCAGATAGTGGAGGATGAGAGGGACATTGGAGGATGCTGCAGATAGTGGAGGATGAGAGGGACATTGGAGGATGCTGCAGACAGTGGAGGATGAGAGGGACATTGGAGGATGCTGCAGATAGTGGAGGATGAGAGGGACATTGGAGGATGCTGCACAGAGTGGAGGATGAGAAGGACATTGGAGGATGCTGCAGATAGTGGAGGATGAGAGGGACATTGGAGGATGCTGCAGATAGTGGAGGATGAGAGGGACATTGGAGGATGCTGCAGACAGTGGAGGATGAGAGAGACATTGGAGGATGCTTCAGATAGTGGAGGATGAGAGGGACATTGGAGGATGCTGCAGACAGTGAAGGATGAGAGGGACATTGGAGGATGCTGCAGATAGTGGAGGATGAGAGGGACATTGGAGGATGCTGCAGAAAGTGGAAGATGAGAGGGACATTGGAGGATGCTGCAGACAGTGGAGGATGAGAGGGACACTGGAGGATGCTGCACAGAGTGGAGGATGAGAGGGACATTGGAGGATGCTGCAGATAGTGGAGGATGAGAGGGACATTGGAGGATGCTGCAGATAGTGGAGGATGAGAGGGACATTGGAGGATGCTGCAGATAGTGGAGGATGAGAGGGACATTGGAGGATGCTGCACAGAGTGGAGGATGAGAGGGACATTGGAGGATGCTGCACAGAGTGGAGGATGAGAGGGACATTGGAGGATGCTGCAGATAGTGGAGGATGAGAGGGACATTGGAGGATGCTGCAGATAGTGGAGGATGAGAGGGGCATTGGAGGATGCTGCAGACAGTGGAGGATGAGAGGGACATTGGAGGATGCTGCACAGAGTGGAGAATGAGAGGGACATTGCAGGATGCTGCAGATAGTGGAGGTTGAGAGAGACACTGAAGGATGCTGCAGACAGTGGAGGATGAGAGGGACATTGGAGGATGGTGCAGACAGTGGAGGATGAGAGGGACATTGGAGGATGCTGCAGACAGTGGAGGATGAGAGGGACATTGGAGGATGCTGCAGACAGTGAAGGATGAGAGGGACATTGGAGGATGCTGCAGATAGTGGTGGATGAGAGGGGCATTGGAGGTTGCTGCAGACAGTGGAGGATGAGAGGGACATTGGAGGATGCTGCACAGAGTGGAGGATGAGAGGGACATTGGAGGATGCTGCACAGAGTGGAGGATGAGAGGGACATTGGAGGATGCTGCAGATAGTGGAGGATGAGAGGGCCATTGGAGGATGCTGCAGATAGTGGAGGATGAGAGGGACATTGGAGGATGCTGCAGACAGTGAAGGATGAGAGGGACATTGGAGGATGCTGCAGACAGTGGAGGATGAGAGGGACATTGGAGGATGCTGCAGACAGTGGAGGATGAGAGGGACATTGGAGGATGCTGCAGATAGTGGTGGATGAAAGGGGCATTGGAGGATGCTGCAGACAGTGGAGGATGAGAGGGACATTGGAGGATTCTGCACAGAGTGGAGGATGAGAGGGACATTGGAGGATGCTGCAGATAGTGGAGGATGAGAGGGCCATTGGAGGATGCTGCAGACAGTGAAGGATGAGAGGGACATTGGAGGATGCTGCACAGAGTGGAGGATGAGAGGGACATTGGAGGATGCTGCAGATAGTGGAGGATGAGAGGGACATTGGAGGATGCTGCAGATAGTGGAGGATGAGAGGGACATTGGAGGATGCTGCATAGAGTGGAGGATGCTGCACAGAGTGGAGGATGAGAGGGACATTGGAGGAAGCTGCAGATAGCGGAGGATGAGAGGGACATTGGAGGATGCTGCAGATAGTGGAGGATGAGAGGGGCATTGGAGGATGCTGCAGACAGTGGAGGATGAGAGGGACATTGGAGGATGCTGCACAGAGTGGAGGATGAGAGGGACATTGGAGGATGCTGCAGATAGTGGAGGATGAGAGGGACATTGGAGGATGCTGCAGATAGTGAAGGATGAGAGGGACATTGGAGGATGCTGCAGACAGTGGAGGATGAGAGGGACATTGGAGGATGCTGCAGACAGTGGAGGATGAGAGGGACATTGGAGGATGCGACAGACAGTGGAGGATGAGAGGGACATTGGAGGATGCTGCAGACAGTGGAGGATGAGAGGGACATTGGAGGATGCTGCAGACAGTGGAGGATGAGAGGGACATTGGAGGATGCTGCAGATAGTGGAGGATGAGAGGGACATTGGATGATGCCGCTGCGAGTGGAGGGTGGAAATGAAGTTGGAGGATGCCTCTGCCAGTGGTGGATGGGAGACACGCTGGGGGATGCTACTGTCTTTTGAGAAGAGGTGGGAAAGAGACTATGTTGCTGCCTGTGGGGAGGGGTACTGGTGGTGAGGCAATGTGTCCTGCGCTCTGGTATTTGTTCTCTCCATCCATTTGTGAATCTGTGGAGCCTGATTACAGAAGACTCACCGTCATGGTCAGAATCATGTGCAATGCTGATGTCCGCACCAATGAGGTATGTATATAAGAAGTACGACGTGCCCGCTGGAGGCTTCACAAACGCTAAACATATTCTTCTTCACACACAAATAAGAAGTCTGGGAGTAAAGGAGAAGTTTCACTTTGGTTTAGTTGGTTAGCAGGATCTCTCCTAACTAGATCCCAAGGTGGTCTTGTGCGGCCCTCGCTGCAGGAGTAACACTGCACGGCGTCCTGACACATCCATCAAACCCTTGATATCCGTCCAACTGGGAAAATGTACAAGCGGCATTGAAAATAAGAGCACTATGAGAGATAATGGCGGGAGCCTCATGCCGGGGGTCCGCTCTCAAGCCACCACTGCTAGGCAGCAGAACATTTGCAGCACATATAGGCTGTTTTCTATTGAGCTTGTAAGCGCTATTCTGAAGCTGGCCGGGATGTCTGGAGAGCACTGTTACCTCCTAATCCCGGTCAGCTTCTGCACAGCACTTATAACCTAGACAGCAGTGGTGGTCGGTCTCCTAGGCAACGAGCTATAATCAAAAGAAAGGTATTAATATCTCAAGATCGGCTCCAAATTTTAATAAGCAGTAAATTGCCAAAGTGTTGGTATTTAGAAGCTCTGTCCGACAATATCCATCTATGAAGATGGGAATAACCCTTCAAGGAATCTCCATTGCATGGCTGTCTAGTGTTTAATCATTACTAAGGCAATGAGTGATGCAGACAAACCCCTTCGCTAACACTCTAGTGATCATCTGATGACTGCAGGGAAAGCTTCCAAGGGGCGTACAATGTCCGCACCACACAACATATGGATGGGTAGGATCCACCAGATCTGCGCTAATCTAATGGTCCCCCCGTGGCACCTTTAGGGTGACCCGGAGAGGGACCTTCATGAGACAACACTGTTTCTTTTGAAGCAGAAATGATTTGTGCAGGGTGATAGTTGGGAGTTAGACATTTACACATTCAGAGAATTGGGGTCTCAAGTACTTAGTCTCAATAGAGTGGTAGTGCACTTCCGTGACCACCGCTGCATTTAGGGTCTGCGGGGATGGTGGTCATATATGTGCACTTGTAACAGTGGGGAAGGGTGTAACCTTCCCCTGGGACTGAAGCAGTTAGAATTACATATCCCCATAGTTAGGCACTCTCCGAACTGCTATTAGGTCAAGTTAAGGGGTTAAGTTCAGTGGCGCAGGCAGTGGAGTAAAGGGGAAACGTAGTGACAGGGATAGACATTGGCCATGTCTAGAGGTTAGATATAATTCCTTGTGGGGCTGCAGTACTGTTTATCAGCCACAAGATGCCACTGCTGGGCACAGTAGCCAGTGAGAGGCAAGGCAGTTGCTAAGCAGATGGCTTAGTGGGTGGAGCCTCTGGGTGTGCTAAAAATAGCTGCAGCCGTTATTTTTGAGTCAGTTGAAGCCCTGTCAAGGACATGACAGGAACTCTCACGTACGGACAGTCAGGGAAATTGGCTGCTAGGGTAGATGGGGGCTCTCTACCCTCAGACAGTGAATCCATAGTGTGAATATCTCCTCACGCAGGAGTCCCATTAGCCGGCCGGAGAAACTCAATGGAGTTATTGAGGACCCGGGGCACTTCTAGTCTGCAGGTAGCAGAGGAAAATAGGACTCCAGGATAAGCCGTGAGGGAGATAAAGGATCTGGGCACACTGTCGCTGGTGAGGAAGCGGCTCTTAGGCTAAGGAATAGAAACAGAGAGATGCTTCACCTAAAGAGGTCACCAGGACTGAAGATTATTTTAGCACCTGTATGGGAGACAAGAACCTGTTGGGCTTTAACCAATCTACCAGACTGTAAATATTGTAATTATTCCTTTCCCCCCAAGTAAAACCCCAGTTATGGGTAACAACTTTGTGTCCTCTGAAATTATTACTGCCCTGGCCCCAGAAGAGAAATGTCTGGAGACAGCCGCGACCGGATGGTGTGAAGTAAGTGAAGAATGTCACATGCAAAGCCACACATCAGAGGGAGGACACAAATTGTCTATAAGGTGCCAAAGCGAGCAGAGGCCACAACTCGCCCACGACTACCTCGCTGGGGCACCTTACACACTACCACTTACATACACCCACATACATGAATGGAGGAGTGGTCATGGATGACCACCGCTTCCGTTTTCCCCCATTGATCAAACATTTATCACCTATCCTGTCGAAATGTTGGTTATCCGACTCTCCACTTTAATGACCGAAAGGGCTAGTTGGGTAAGGACAACCTAAATTCATCTAAAGCAGCTGAATAATCCTCATATCTCCTCCGCGTAAGGGTTAATCCAGACAATTATGATGCAAATCAGCAGCAAAATCTGGATGTGTAATATGCAGATTTTGTTGCAGATTTGCAACATTGCAAAGAATGATGAGCGCGCTCAGAAATTCAAGCAGATTTCTTCGACTACATGAGTAAAATGGGGTTTCGAATTTGATGTGTGGAATCTGCTATGTCTAATTTTATCTTGATATCACAATAGTAATAGGCAGAGATGAGACAAGTTTTCCATAACTTACAAGTGCATCTCACTACATTAGAATATCATCAAAAAGTTAATTTATTTCAGTTCTTCAATACAAAAAGTGAAACTCATATATAATATAGAGTCATTACACACAGAGGGATCTATTATATAGAGTCATTACACACAGAGGGATCTATTATATAGAGTCATTACACACAGAGGGATCTATTATATAGAGTCATTACACACAGAGGGATCTATTATATAGAGTCATTACACACAGAGGGATCTATTATATAGAGTCATTACACACAGAGGGATCTATTATATAGAGTCATTACACACAGAGGGATCTATTATATAGTCATTACACAGAGGGATCTATTATATAGAGTCATTACACACAGGGATCTATTATATAGAGTCATTACACACAGAGGGATCTATTATATAGAGTCATTACACTCAGAGGGATCTATTATATAGAGTCATTACACACAGAGGGATCTATTATATAGAGTCATTACACGCAGAGGGATCTATTATATAGAGTCATTACACACAGAAGGATCTATTATATAGAGTCAATACACACAGAGGGATCTATTATATAGAGTCATTACACACAGAGGGATCTATTATATAGAGTCATTACACACAGAGGGATCTATTATATAGAGTCATTACACGCAGAGGGATCTATTATATAGAGTCATTACACACAGAGGGATCTATTATATAGAGTCATTACACACAGAGGGAGCTATTATATAGAGTCGTTACACACAGAGGGATCTATTATATAGAGTCATTACACGCAGAGCGATCTATTATATAGAGTCATTACACACAGAACGATCTATTATATAGAGTCATTACACAAAGAGTGATCTATTATATAGAGTCATTACACGCAGAGGGATCTATTATATAGAGTCATTACACACAGAGGGATCTATTATATATTGTCATTACACACAGAGGGATCTATTATATAGAGTCATTACACACAGAGGGATCTATTATATATTGTCATTACACACAGAGGGATCTATTATATAGAGTCATTACACACAGAGGGATCTATTATATAGAGTTATTACACACAGACTGATCTATTATATATTGTCATTACACACAGAGTGATCAATTATATAGAGTCATTACACACAAAGGGATCTATTACATAGAGTCATTACACACAGAGGGATCTATTATATAGTCAGTACACACAGAGGGATCTATTATATAGAGTCATTACACACAGAGGGATCTATTATATAGAGTCATTACACGCAGAGGGGTCTATTATATAAAGTCATTACACGCAGAGGGGTCTATTATATAGAGTCATTACATGCAGAGTGATCTATTATATAGAGTCATTACACGCAGAGGGGTCTATTATATAGAGTCATTACACACAGAGGGATCTATTATATAGAGTCATTACACACAGAGTGATCTATTATATAGAGTCATTACACACAGAGTGATCTATTATATAGAGTCATTACACACAGAGGGTTCTATTATATAGAGTCATTACACGCAGAGTGATCTATTATATATTGTCATTACACACAGAGGAATCTATTATATAGAGTCATTACACACAGAGGGATCTATTATATAGAGTCATTACACACAGAGGGATCTATTATAGAGAGTCATTACACACAGAGTGATGTATTATATAGAGTCATTACACACAGAGGGATCTATTATATAGAGTCATTACACACAGAGTGATCTATTATATAGAGTCATTACACACAGAGGGATCTATTCTATAGAGTCATTACACACAGAGGGATCTATTATATAGAGTCATTACACACAGAGGGATGTATTCTATAGAGTCTTTACACACAGAGGAATCTATTCTATAGAGTCATTACACACAGAGGGATCTATTCTATAGAGTCATTACACACAGAGGGATCTATTATATAGAGTCATTACACAGAGAGGAATCTATTATATAGAGTCATTACACACAGAGGGATCTATTATATAGAGTCATTACACACAGAGCGATCTATTATATAGAGTCATTACACACAGAGCGATCTATTATATAGAGTCATTACACACAGAGGGATCTATTATATAGAGTCATTACACACAGAGGGATCTATTATATAGAGTCATTACACACAGAGGGATCTATTATATAGTCATTACACACAGAGGGATCTATTATATAGTCATTACACACAGAGCGATCTATTATATAGAGTCATTACACACAGAGGGATCTATTATATAGAGTCATTACACACAGAGGGATCTATTATATAGAGTCATTACACACAGAGCGATCTATTATATAGAGTCATTACACGCAGAGGGATCTATTATATAGAGTCATTACACGCAGAGGGATCTATTATATAAAGTCATTACACGCAGAGGGGTCTATTATATAGAGTCATTACATGCAGAGTGATCTATTATATAGAGTCATTACACGCAGAGGGGTCTATTATATAGAGTCATTACACGCAGAGTGATCTATTATATAGAGTCATTACACGCAGAGGGATCTATTATATAGAGTCATTACACGCAGAGGGATCTATTATATAGAGTCATTACACGCAGAGTGATCTGTTATATAGAGTCATTACACGCAGAGGGATCTATTATATAGAGTCATTACACGCAGAGGGATCTATTATACAGAGTCATTACACACAGAGTGATCTATTATATAGTCATTACACACAGAGGGATCTATTATATAGAGTCATTACACACAGAGGGATCTATTATATAGAGTCATTACACACAGAGGGATCTATTATAGTTATTACACACAGAGGGATCTATTATATACAGTCATTACACGCAGATCGATCTATTATATAGAGTCATTACACGCAGAAGGATCTATTATATAGAGTCATTAGACACAGAGAGATCTATTATATAGTCATTACACACAGAGAGCGATCTATTATATAGAGTCATTACACACAGAGGGATCTATTATATAGAGTCATTACACACAGAGGGATCTATTATATAGAGTCATTACACGCAGAGGGATCTATTATATAGAGTCATTATACATAGAGGGATCTATTATATAGAGTCATTACACGCAGAGTGATCTATTATATAGAGTCATTACACACAGAGGGATCTATTATATAGAGTCATTACACACAGAGGGATCTATTATATAGAGTCATTACACACAGAGGGATCTATTATATAGAGTCATTACACACAGAGCGATCTATTATATAGAGTCATTACACACAGAGCGATCTATTATATAGAGTCATTACACGCAGAGCGATCTATTATATAGAGTCATTACACACAGAGGGATCTATTATATAGAGTCATTACACACAGAGGGATCTATTATATAGTCATTACACACAGAGGGATCTATTATAGAGTCATTACACGCAGAGGGATCTATTATATAGAGTCATTACACACAGAGGGATCTATTATATAGAGTCATTACACACAGAGGGATCTATTATATAAAGTCATTACACGCAGAAGGATCTATTATATAGAGTCATTACACACAGAGAGATCTATTATATAGAGTCATTACACACAGAGAGCGATCTATTATATAGAGTCATTACACAGGGGGATCTATTATATAGAGTCATTACACACAGAGGGATCTATTATATAGTCATTACACACAGAGGGATCTATTATATAGAGTCATTACACGCAGAGGGATCTATTATATAGAGTCATTACACACAGAGGGATCTATTATATAGAGTCATTACACATAGAGGGATCTATTATATAGAGTCATTACACGCAGAGTGATCTATTATATAGTCATTACACGCAGAGGGATCTATTATATAGAGTCATTACACACAGAGGGTTCTATTATATAGAGTAATTACACACAGAGGGATCTATTATATAGAGTCATTACACACAGAGTGATGTATTATATAGAGTCATTACACACAGAGTGATGTATTATATAGAGTCATTACACACAGAGGGATCTATTATATAGAGTCATTACACACAGAGGGATCTATTATATAGAGTCATCACACACAGAGTGATGTATTATATAAAGTCATTACACACAGAGGGATCTATTATATAGAGTCATTACACGCAGAGGGATCTATTATATAGTCATTACACACAGAGGGATCTATTATATAGAGGCATTACACACAGAGGGATCTATTATAGTTATTACACACAGAGGGATCTATTATATACAGTCATTACACTCAGATCGATCTATTATATAGAGTCATTACACGCAGAAGGATCTATTATATAGAGTCATTACACACAGAGCGATCTATTATATAGAGTCATTACACACAGAGGGATCTATTATATAGAGTCATTACACACAGAGGGATCTATTATATAGAGTCATTACACGCAGAGGGATCTATTATATAGAGTCATTACACGCAGAGGGATCTATTAGAGTCATTACACAGAGGGATCTATTATATAGTCATTACACGCAGAGTGATTTATTAGATAGAGTCACTACACGCAGAGGGATCTATTATATAGAGTCATTACACGCAGAGGGATCTATTATATAGAGTCATTACACACAGAGGGATCTATTATATAGAGTCATTACACACAGAGGGATCTATTATATAGAGTCATTACACACAGAGCGATCTATTATATAGAGTCATTACACACAGAGCGATCTATTATATAGAGTCATTAGACACAGAGCGATCTATTATATAGAGTCTTTACACACAGAGGGATCTATTATATAGAGTCATTACACACAGAGGGATCTATTATATAGAGTCATTACACACAGAGGGATCTATTATATAGAGTCATTACACACAGAGCGATCTATTATATAGAGTCATTACACACAGAGCGATCTATTATATAGAGTCATTACACACAGAGCGATCTATTATATAGAGTCATTACACACAGAGGGATCTATTATATAGAGTCATTACACACAGAGCGATCTATTATATAGAGTCATTACACACAGAGCGATCTATTATATAGAGTCATTACACGCAGAGGGATCTATTATATAGAGTCATTACACGCAGAGGGATCTATTATATAGAGTCATTACACGCAGATCGATCTATTATATAGAGTCATTACACGCAGAGGGATCTATTATATAGAGTCATTACACGCAGAGGTATCTATTATATAGAGTTATTACACGCAGAGTGATCTATTATATAGAGTCATTACACGCAGAGTGATCTATAATATAGAGTCATTACACGCAGAGGGGTCTATTATATAGAGTCATTACACGCAGAGGGATCTATTATATAGAGTCATTACACACAGAGGGATCTATTCTATAGAGTCATTAAACACAGAGTGATGTATTATATAGAGTCATTACACACAGAGGGATCTATTATATAGTCATTACACACAGAGTGATCTATTATATAGAGTCATTACACACAGAGCGATCTATTATATAGAGTCATTACACGCAGAGGGATCTATTATATAGAGTCATTACACGCAGAGGGATCTATTATATAGAGTCATTACACGCAGAGTGATCTATTATATAGAGTCATAACACGCAGAGGGGTCTATTATATAGAGTCAGTACACACAGAGGGATCTATTATATAGAGTCATTACACAGAGGGATCTATTATATAGAGTCATTACACGCAGAGTGATCTATTATATAGAGTCATTACACACAGAGTGATCTATTATATAGAGTCATTACACACAGAGGGATCTATTATATAGAGTCATTACACGCAGAGGGATCTATTATATAGAGTCATTACACGCAGAGTGATCTATTATATAGAGTCATTACACACAGTGATCTATTATATAGAGTCATTACACACAGAGGGATCGATTATATAGAGTCATTACACACAGAGTGATCTATTATATAGAGTCATTACACACAGAGGGATCTATTATATAGAGTCATTACACACAGAGGGATCTATTATATAGAGTCATTACACACAGAGTGATGTATTATATAGAGTCATTACACACAGAGGGATCTATTATATAGAGTCATTACACACAGAGTGATCTATTATATAGAGTCATTACACACAGTGGGATCTATTATATAGAGTCATTACACACAGAGCGATCTATTATATAGAGTCATTACACACAGAGCGATCTATTAAATAGAGTCATTACACACAGAGGGATCTATTATATGGAGTCATTACACACAGAGGGATCTATTATATAGAGTCATTACATACAGAGGGATCTATTATATAGAGTCATTACACGCAGAGGGATCTATTATATAGAGTCATTACACGCAGAGGGGTCTATTATATAGAGTCATTACACGCAGAGCGATCTATTATATAGAGTCATTACACACAGAGGGATCTATTATATAGAGTCATTACACACAGAGGGATCTATTATATAGTCATTACACACAGAGTGATGTATTATATAGAGTCATTACACACAGAGTGATGTATTATATAGAGTCATTACACACAGAGGGATCTATTATATAGAGTCATTACACACAGAGGGATCTATTATATAGAGTCATTACACACAGAGGGATCTATTATATAGAGTCATTACACGCAGAGTGATGTATTATATAGAGTCATTACACGCAGAGGGATCTATTATATAGATTCATTACACACAGAGTGATTTATTATATAGAGTCATTACACGCAGAGGGATCTATTATATAGAGTCATTACACGCAGAGCGATCTATTATATAGAGTCATTACACGCAGAGGGATCTATTATATAGAGTCATTACACACAGAGCGATCTATTATATAGAGTCATTACACACAGAGGGATCTATTATATAGAGTCATTACACACAGAGTGATCTATTATATAGAGTCATTACACGCAGAGGGATCTATTATATAGAGTCATGACACGCAGAGGGGTCTATTATATAGAGTCATTACACGCAGAGTGATCTATTATATAGAGTCATTACACGCAGAGGGGTCTATTATATAGAGTCATTACACGCAGAGTGATCTATTATATAGAGTCATTACACGCAGAGGGATCTATTATATAGAGTCATTACACGCAGAGTTATCTATTATATAGAGTCATTACACGCAGAGGGATCTATTATATAGAGTCATTACACACAGAGGGATCTATTATCTAGAGTCATTACACACAGAGGGATCTATTATCTAGAGTCATTACACGCAGAGGGATCTATTATATAGAGTCATTACACACAGATTGATCTATTATATAGAGTCATTACACACAGTGATCTATTATATAGAGTCATTACACACAGGGGATCTATTATATAGAGTCATTACACACAGAGGGATCTATTATATAGAGTCATTACACACAGAGGGATCTATTATATAGAGTCATTACACACAGAGTGATGTATTATATAGAGTCATTACACACAGAGGGATCTATTATATAGAGTCATTACACACAGAGTGATCTATTATATAGAGTCATTACACACAGAGGGATCTATTATATAGAGTCATTACACACAGAGCGATCTATTATATAGAGTCATTACACGCAGAGGGATCTATTATATAGAGTCATTACACACAGAGCGATCTATTATATAGAGTCATTACACACAGAGGGATCTATTATATAGAGTCATTACACACAGAGGGATCTATTATATAGTCATTACACACAGAGCGATCTATTATATAGAGTCATTACACACAGAGGGATCTATTATATAGAGTCATTACACGCAGAGGGATCTATTATATAGAGTCATTACACGCAGAGGGGTCTATTATATAGAGTCATTACACGCAGAGTGATCTATTATATAGAGTCATTACACGCAGAGGGGTCTATTATATAGAGTCATTACACGCAGAGTGATCTATTATATAGAGTCATCACACGCAGAGAGATCTATTATATAGAGTCATTACACGCAGAGTGATCTATTATATAGAGTCATTACACGCAGAGGGATCTATTATATAGAGTCATTACACGCAGAGGGATCTATTATATAGAGTCATTACACACAGAGGGATCTATTATATAGAGTCATTACACACAGAGGGATCTATTATATAGAGTCATTACACACAGAGGGATCTATTATATAGAGTCATTACACACAGAGGGATCTATTATATAGAGTCATTACACACAGAGGGATCTATTATAGTTATTACACACAGAGGGATCTATTATATACAGTCATTACACGCAGATCGATCTATTATATAGAGTCATTACACGCAGAAGGATCTATTATATAGAGTCATTACACACAGAGAGATCTATTATATAGAGTCATTACACACAGAGAGCGATCTATTATATAGAGTCATTACACAGAGGGATCTATTATATAGAGTCATTACACACAGAAGGATCTATTATATAGAGTCATTACACACAGAGGGATCTATTATATAGAGTCATTACACACAGAGGGATCTATTATATAGAGTCATTACACACAGAGTGATCTATTATATAGAGTCATTACACACAGTGGGATCTATTATATAGAGTCATTACACACAGAGCGATCTATTATATAGAGTCATTACACACAGAGCGATCTATTAAATAGAGTCATTACACACAGAGGGATCTATTATATGGAGTCATTACACACAGAGGGATCTATTATATAGAGTCATTACATACAGAGGGATCTATTATATAGAGTCATTACACGCAGAGGGATCTATTATATAGAGTCATTACACGCAGAGGGGTCTATTATATAGAGTCATTACACGCAGAGCGATCTATTATATAGAGTCATTACACGCAGAGGGATCTATTATATAGAGTCATTACACACAGAGGGATCTATTATATAGTCATTACACACAGAGTGATGTATTATATAGAGTCATTACACACAGAGGGATCTATTATATAGAGTCATTACACACAGAGGGATCTATTATATAGAGTCATTACACACAGAGGGATCTATTATATAGAGTCATTACACACAGAGGGATCTATTATATAGAGTCATTACACGCAGAGTGATGTATTATATAGAGTCATTACACGCAGAAGGATCTATTATATAGATTCATTACACGCAGAGTGATCTATTATATAGAGTCATTACACGCAGAGGGATCTATTATATAGAGTCATTACACGCAGAGCGATCTATTATATAGAGTCATTACACGCAGAGGGATCTATTATATAGAGTCATTACACACAGAGCGATCTATTATATAGAGTCATTACACACAGAGGGATCTATTATATAGAGTCATTACACACAGAGTGATCTATTATATAGAGTCATTACACGCAGAGGGATCTATTATATAGAGTCATGACACGCAGAGGGGTCTATTATATAGAGTCATGACACGCAGAGTGATCTATTATATAGAGTCATTACACGCAGAGGGGTCTATTATATAGAGTCATTACACGCAGAGTGATCTATTATATAGAGTCATTACACGCAGAGGGATCTATTATATAGAGTCATTACACGCAGAGTTATCTATTATATAGAGTCATTACACGCAGAGGGATCTATTATATAGAGTCATTACACACAGAGGGATCTATTATATAGAGTCATTACACACAGAGGGATCTATTATCTAGAGTCATTACACGCAGAGGGATCTATTATATAGAGTCATTACACACAGAGTGATCTATTATATAGAGTCATTACACACAGTGATCTATTATATAGAGTCATTACACACAGATTGATCTATTATATAGAGTCATTACACACAGTGATCTATTATATAGAGTCATTACACACAGGGGATCTATTATATAGAGTCATTACACACAGAGGGATCTATTATATAGAGTCATTACACACAGAGGGATCTATTATATAGAGTCATTACACACAGAGTGATGTATTATATAGAGTCATTACACACAGAGGGATCTATTATATAGAGTCATTACACACAGAGTGATCTATTATATAGAGTCATTACACACAGAGGGATCTATTATATAGAGTCATTACACACAGAGCGATCTATTATATAGAGTCATTACACGCAGAGGGATCTATTATATAGAGTCATTACACACAGAGCGATCTATTATATAGAGTCATTACACACAGAGGGATCTATTATATAGAGTCATTACACAGAGGGATCTATTATATAGTCATTACACACAGAGCGATCTATTATATAGAGTCATTACACACAGAGGGATCTATTATATAGAGTCATTACACGCAGAGGGATCTATTATATAGAGTCATTACACGCAGAGGGGTCTATTATATAGAGTCATTACACGCAGAGTGATCTATTATATAGAGTCATTACACGCAGAGGGGTCTATTATATAGAGTCATTACACGCAGAGTGATCTATTATATAGAGTCATTACACGCAGAGGGATCTATTATATAGAGTCATTACACGCAGAGTTATCTATTATATAGAGTCATTACACGCAGAGGGATCTATTATATAGAGTCATTACACACAGAGGGATCTATTATATAGAGTCATTACACACAGAGGGATCTATTATCTAGAGTCATTACACGCAGAGGGATCTATTATATAGAGTCATTACACACAGAGTGATCTATTATATAGAGTCATTACACACAGTGATCTATTATATAGAGTCATTACACACAGATTGATCTATTATATAGAGTCATTACACACAGTGATCTATTATATAGAGTCATTACACACAGGGGATCTATTATATAGAGTCATTACACACAGAGGGATCTATTATATAGAGTCATTACACACAGAGGGATCTATTATATAGAGTCATTACACACAGAGTGATGTATTATATAGAGTCATTACACACAGAGGGATCTATTATATAGAGTCATTACACACAGAGTGATCTATTATATAGAGTCATTACACACAGAGGGATCTATTATATAGAGTCATTACACACAGAGCGATCTATTATATAGAGTCATTACACGCAGAGGGATCTATTATATAGAGTCATTACACGCAGAGGGATCTATTATATAGAGTCATTACACACAGAGGGATCTATTATATAGAGTCATTACACACAGAGGGATCTATTATCTAGAGTCATTACACGCAGAGGGATCTATTATATAGAGTCATTACACACAGAGTGATCTATTATATAGAGTCATTACACACAGTGATCTATTATATAGAGTCATTACACACAGATTGATCTATTATATAGAGTCATTACACACAGTGATCTATTATATAGAGTCATTACACACAGGGGATCTATTATATAGAGTCATTACACACAGAGGGATCTATTATATAGAGTCATTACACACAGAGGGATCTATTATATAGAGTCATTACACACAGAGTGATGTATTATATAGAGTCATTACACACAGAGGGATCTATTATATAGAGTCATTACACACAGAGTGATCTATTATATAGAGTCATTACACACAGAGGGATCTATTATATAGAGTCATTACACACAGAGCGATCTATTATATAGAGTCATTACACGCAGAGGGATCTATTATATAGAGTCATTACACACAGAGCGATCTATTATATAGAGTCATTACACACAGAGGGATCTATTATATAGAGTCATTACACAGAGGGATCTATTATATAGTCATTACACACAGAGCGATCTATTATATAGAGTCATTACACACAGAGGGATCTATTATATAGAGTCATTACACGCAGAGGGATCTATTATATAGAGTCATTACACGCAGAGGGGTCTATTATATAGAGTCATTACACGCAGAGTGATCTATTATATAGAGTCATTACACGCAGAGGGGTCTATTATATAGAGTCATTACACGCAGAGTGATCTATTATATAGAGTCATCACACGCAGAGAGATCTATTATATAGAGTCATTACACGCAGAGTGATCTATTATATAGAGTCATTACACGCAGAGGGATCTATTATATAGAGTCATTACACGCAGAGGGATCTATTATATAGAGTCATTACACACAGAGGGATCTATTATATAGAGTCATTACACACAGAGGGATCTATTATATAGAGTCATTACACACAGAGGGATCTATTATATAGAGTCATTACACACAGAGGGATCTATTATATAGAGTCATTACACACAGAGGGATCTATTATAGTTATTACACACAGAGGGATCTATTATATACAGTCATTACACGCAGATCGATCTATTATATAGAGTCATTACACGCAGAAGGATCTATTATATAGAGTCATTACACACAGAGAGATCTATTATATAGAGTCATTACACACAGAGAGCGATCTATTATATAGAGTCATTACACAGAGGGATCTATTATATAGAGTCATTACACACAGAGGGATCTATTAAATAGAGTCATTACACACAGAGGGATCTATTATATAGAGTCATTACACACAGAGGGATCTATTATATAGAGTCATTACACACAGAGTGATCTATTATATAGAGTCATTACACACAGTGGGATCTATTATATAGAGTCATTACACACAGAGCGATCTATTATATAGAGTCATTACACACAGAGCGATCTATTAAATAGAGTCATTACACACAGAGGGATCTATTATATGGAGTCATTACACACAGAGGGATCTATTATATAGAGTCATTACATACAGAGGGATCTATTATATAGAGTCATTACACACAGAGGGATCTATTATATAGTCATTACACACAGAGTGATGTATTATATAGAGTCATTACACACAGAGGGATCTATTATATAGAGTCATTACACACAGAGGGATCTATTATATAGAGTCATTACACACAGAGGGATCTATTATATAGAGTCATTACACACAGAGGGATCTATTATATAGAGTCATTACACGCAGAGTGATGTATTATATAGAGTCATTACACGCAGAAGGATCTATTATATAGATTCATTACACACAGAGTGATCTATTATATAGAGTCATTACACGCAGAGGGGTCTATTATATAGAGTCATTACACGCAGAGTGATCTATTATATAGAGTCATTACACGCAGAGGGATCTATTATATAGAGTCATTACACGCAGAGTTATCTATTATATAGAGTCATTACACGCAGAGGGATCTATTATATAGAGTCATTACACACAGAGGGATCTATTATATAGAGTCATTACACACAGAGGGATCTATTATCTAGAGTCATTACACGCAGAGGGATCTATTATATAGAGTCATTACACACAGAGTTATCTATTATATAGTCATTACACACAGTGATCTATTATATAGAGTCATTACACACAGATTGATCTATTATATAGAGTCATTACACACAGTGATCTATTATATAGAGTCATTACACACAGGGGATCTATTATATAGAGTCATTACACACAGAGGGATCTATTATATAGAATCATTACACACAGAGGGATCTATTATATAGAGTCATTACACACAGAGTGATGTATTATATAGAGTCATTACACACAGAGGGATCTATTATATAGAGTCATTACACACAGAGTGATCTATTATATAGAGTCATTACACACAGAGGGATCTATTATATAGAGTCATTACACACAGAGCGATCTATTATATAGAGTCATTACACGCAGAGGGATCTATTATATAGAGTCATTACACACAGAGCGATCTATTATATAGAGTCATTACACACAGAGGGATCTATTATATAGAGTCATTACACACAGAGGGATCTATTATATAGTCATTACACACAGAGCGATCTATTATATAGAGTCATTACACACAGAGGGATCTATTATATAGAGTCATTACACGCAGAGGGATCTATTATATAGAGTCATTACACGCAGAGGGGTCTATTATATAGAGTCATTACACGCAGAGTGATCTATTATATAGAGTCATTACACGCAGAGTGATCTATTATATAGAGTCATTACACGCAGAGGGATCTATTATATAGAGTCATTACACGCAGAGGGATCTATTATATAGAGTCATTACACGCAGAGTGATCTATTATATAGAGTCATTACACGCAGAGGGATCTATTATATAGAGTCATTACACACAGAGCGATCTATTATATAGAGTCATTACACACAGAGGGATCTATTATATAGAGTCATTACACACAGAGGGATCTATTATATAGTCATTACACACAGAGCGATCTATTATATAGAGTCATTACACACAGAGGGATCTATTATATAGAGTCATTACACGCAGAGGGATCTATTATATAGAGTCATTACACGCAGAGGGGTCTATTATATAGAGTCATTACACGCAGAGTGATCTATTATATAGAGTCATTACACGCAGAGGGGTCTATTATATAGAGTCATTACACGCAGAGTGATCCATTATATAGAGTCATCACACGCAGAGAGATCTATTATATAGAGTCATTACACGCAGAGTGATCTATTATATAGAGGCATTACACGCAGAGGGATCTATTATATAGAGTCATTACACGCAGAGGGATCTATTATATAGAGTCATTACACACAGAGGGATCTATTATATAGAGTCATTACACACAGAGGGATCTATTATATACAGTCATTACACACAGAGGGATCTATTATATAGAGTCATTACACACAGAGGGATATATTATATAGAGTCATTACACACAGAGGGATCTATTATAGTTATTACACACAGAGGGATCTATTATATACAGTCATTACACGCAGATCGATCTATTATATAGAGTCATTACACGCAGAAGGATCTATTATATAGAGTCATTACACACAGAGAGATCTATTATATAGAGTCATTACACACAGAGAGCGATCTATTATATAGAGTCATTACACAGAGGGATCTATTATATAGAGTCATTACACACAGAGGGATCTATTATATAGAGTCATTACACACAGAGGGATCTATTATATAGAGTCGTTACACACAGAGGGATCTATTATATAGAGTCATTACACACAGAGGGATTATATAGAGTCATTACACATAGAGGGATCTATTATATAGAGTCATTACACGCAGAGGGATCTATTATATAGAGTTATTACACGCAGAGCGATCTATTATATAGAGTCATTACACGCAGAGGGATCTATTATATAGAGTCATTACACGCAGAGGGATTTATTATATAGAGTCATTATATAGAGTCTATTATATAGAGTCATTACACCGAGGGATCTATTATATAGAGTCATTACACGCAGAGTGATCTATTATATAGTCATTACACGCAGAGGGATCTATTATATAGAGTCATTACACACAGAGAGAGCTATTATATAGAGTCATTACACACAGAGGGATCTATTATATAGAGTCATTACACACAGAGTGATGTATTATATAGAGTCATTACACACAGAGTGATGTATTATATAGAGTCATTACACACAGAGGGATCTATTATATAGAGTCATTACACACAGAGGGATCTATTATATAGAGTCATTACACACAGAGTGATGTACTATATAAAGTCATTACACACAGAGGGATCTATTATATAGTCATTACACACAGAGGGATCTATTATATAGTCATTACACACAGAGGGATCTATTATATAGAGTCATTACACACAGAGGGATCTATTATATAGAGTCATTACACACAGAGGGATCTATTATATAGAGGCATTACACACAGAGGGATCTATTATCTAGAGTCATTACACGCAGAGGGATCTATTATATAGAGTCATTACACACAGAGTTATCTATTATATAGAGTCATTACACACAGTGATCTATTATATAGAGTCATTACACACAGATTGATCTATTATATAGAGTCATTACACACAGTGATCTATTATATAGAGTCATTACACACAGGGGATCTATTATATAGAGTCATTACACACAGAGGGATCTATTATATAGAATCATTACACACAGAGGGATCTATTATATAGAGTCATTACACACAGAGTGATGTATTATATAGAGTCATTACACACAGAGGGATCTATTATATAGAGTCATTACACACAGAGTGATCTATTATATAGAGTCATTACACACAGAGGGATCTATTATATAGAGTCATTACACACAGAGCGATCTATTATATAGAGTCATTACACGCAGAGGGATCTATTATATAGAGTCATTACACACAGAGCGATCTATTATATAGAGTCATTACACACAGAGGGATCTATTATATAGAGTCATTACACACAGAGGGATCTATTATATAGTCATTACACACAGAGCGATCTATTATATAGAGTCATTACACACAGAGGGATCTATTATATAGAGTCATTACACGCAGAGGGATCTATTATATAGAGTCATTACACGCAGAGGGGTCTATTATATAGAGTCATTACACGCAGAGTGATCTATTATATAGAGTCATTACACGCAGAGTGATCTATTATATAGAGTCATTACACGCAGAGGGATCTATTATATAGAGTCATTACACGCAGAGGGATCTATTATATAGAGTCATTACACGCAGAGTGATCTATTATATAGAGTCATTACACGCAGAGGGATCTATTATATAGAGTCATTACACACAGAGCGATCTATTATATAGAGTCATTACACACAGAGGGATCTATTATATAGAGTCATTACACACAGAGGGATCTATTATATAGTCATTACACACAGAGCGATCTATTATATAGAGTCATTACACACAGAGTGATCTATTATATAGAGTCATTACACGCAGAGGGATCTATTATATAGAGTCATTACACGCAGAGGGGTCTATTATATAGAGTCATTACACGCAGAGTGATCTATTATATAGAGTCATTACACGCAGAGGGGTCTATTATATAGAGTCATTACACGCAGAGTGATCCATTATATAGAGTCATCACACGCAGAGAGATCTATTATATAGAGTCATTACACGCAGAGTGATCTATTATATAGAGGCATTACACGCAGAGGGATCTATTATATAGAGTCATTACACGCAGAGGGATCTATTATATAGAGTCATTACACACAGAGGGATCTATTATATAGAGTCATTACACACAGAGGGATCTATTATATACAGTCATTACACACAGAGGGATCTATTATATAGAGTCATTACACACAGAGGGATATATTATATAGAGTCATTACACACAGAGGGATCTATTATAGTTATTACACACAGAGGGATCTATTATATACAGTCATTACACGCAGATCGATCTATTATATAGAGTCATTAAACGCAGAAGGATCTATTATATAGAGTCATTACACACAGAGAGATCTATTATATAGAGTCATTACACACAGAGAGCGATCTATTATATAGAGTCATTACACAGAGGGATCTATTATATAGAGTCATTACACACAGAGGGATCTATTATATAGAGTCATTACACACAGAGGGATCTATTATATAGAGTCGTTACACACAGAGGGATCTATTATATAGAGTCATTACACACAGAGGGATTATATAGAGTCATTACACATAGAGGGATCTATTATATAGAGTCATTACACGCAGAGGGATCTATTATATAGAGTTATTACACGCAGAGCGATCTATTATATAGAGTCATTACACGCAGAGGGATCTATTATATAGAGTCATTACACGCAGAGGGATTTATTATATAGAGTCATTATATAGAGTCTATTATATAGAGTCATTACACCGAGGGATCTATTATATAGAGTCATTACACGCAGAGTGATCTATTATATAGTCATTACACGCAGAGGGATCTATTATATAGAGTCATTACACACAGAGAGAGCTATTATATAGAGTCATTACACACAGAGGGATCTATTATATAGAGTCATTACACACAGAGTGATGTATTATATAGAGTCATTACACACAGAGTGATGTATTATATAGAGTCATTACACACAGAGGGATCTATTATATAGAGTCATTACACACAGAGGGATCTATTATATAGAGTCATTACACACAGAGTGATGTACTATATAAAGTCATTACACACAGAGGGATCTATTATATAGTCATTACACACAGAGTGATCTATTATATAGTCATTACACACAGAGGGATCTATTATATAGAGTCATTACACACAGAGGGATCTATTATATAGAGTCATTACACACAGAGGGATCTATTATATAGAGGCATTACACACAGAGGGATCTATTATAGTTATTACACACAGAGGAATCTATTATATACAGTAATTACACGCAGATCGATCTATTATATAGAGTCATTACACGCAGAAGGATCTATTATATAGAGTCATTACACACAGAGAGATCTATTATATAGAGTCATTACACACAGAGAGCGATCTATTATATAGAGTCATTATACACAGAGGGATCTATTATATAGAGTCATTACACACAGAGTGATCTATTATATAGTCATTACACACAGAGGGATCTATTATATAGAGTCATTACACGCAGAGGGATCTATTATATAGAGTCATTACACGCAGAGTGATCTATTATATAGAGTCATTACACACAGCGATCTATTATATAGAGTCATTACACACAGAGGGATCTATTATATAGAGTCATTACACACAGAGTGATGTATTATATAGAGTCATTACACACAGAGGGATCTATTATATAGAGTCATTACACACAGAGTGATGTATTATATAGAGTCATTACACACAGAGGGATCTATTATATAGAGTCATTACACACAGAGTGATCTATTATATAGAGTCATTACACACAGAGGGATCTATTATATACAGTCATTACACATAGAGCGATCTATTATATAGAGTCATTACACACAGAGGGATCTATTATATAGAGTCATTACACACAGAGCGATCTATTATATAGAGTCATTACACACAGAGGGATCTATTATATAGAGTCATTACACACAGAGGGATCTATTATATAGAGTCATTACACACAGAGCGATCTATTATATAGAGTCATTACACACAGAGGGATCTATTATATAGAGTCATTACACGCAGAGGGATCTATTATATAGAGTCATTACACGCAGAGAGGTCTATTATATAGAGTCATTACACGCAGAGTGATCTATTATATAGAATCATTACACGCAGAGGGGTCTATTATATAGTCATTACACGCAGAGTGATCTATTATATAGAGTCATTACACGCAGAGAGATCTATTATATAGAGTCATTACACGCAGAGTGATCTATTATATAGAGTCATTACACGCAGAGGGATCTATTATATAGAGTCATTACACACAGAGGGATCTATTATATAGAGTCATTACACACAGAGGGATCTATTATATAGAGTCATTACACACAGAGGGATCTATTATATAGAGTCATTACACACAGAGGGATCTATTATATAGAGTCATTACACACAGAGGGATCTATTATAGTTATTACACACAGAGGGATCTATTATATACAGTCATTACACGCAGATCGATCTATTATATAGAGTCATTACACGCAGAAGGATCTATTATATAGAGTCATTACACACAGAGATCTATTATAGAGAGTCATTACACACAGAGAGCGATCTATTATATAGAGTCATTACACAGAGGGATCTATTATATAGAGTCATTACACACAGAGGGATCTATTATATAGAGTCATTACACACAGAGGGATCTATTATATAGAGTCATTACACACAGAGGGATCTATTATATAGAGTCATTACACGCAGAGGGATCTATTATATAGAGTCATTACACACAGAGGGATTATATAGAGTCATTAAACATAGAGGGATCTATTATATAGAGTCATTACACGCAGAGGGATCTATTATATAGAGTCATTACACGCAGAGCGATCTATTATATAGAGTCATTACACGCAGAGGGATCTATTATATAGAGTCATTACACGCAGAGGGATCTATTATATAGAGTCATTATATAGAGTCTATTATATAGTCATTACACATAGAGGGATCTATTATATAGAGTCACTACACGCAGAGTGATCTATTATATAGTCATTACACGCAGAGGGATCTATTATATAGAGTCATTACACACAGAGGGATCTATTATATAGAGTCATTACACACAGAGGGATCTATTATATAGAGTCATTACACAGAGAGGGATCTATTATATAGAGTCATTACACACAGAGTGATGTACTATATAAAGTCATTACACACAGAGGGATCTATTATATAGTCATTACACACAGAGTGATCTATTATATAGAGTCATTACACACAGAGGGATCTATTATATAGAGTCATTACACACAGAGGGATCTATTATATAGAGTCATTACACACAGAGGGATCTATTATATAGAGGCATTACACACAGAGGGATCTATTATAGTTATTACACACAGAGGAATCTATTATATACAGTCATTACACGCAGATCGATCTATTATATAGAGTCATTACACGCAGAAGGATCTATTATATAGAGTCATTACACACAGAGCGATCTATTATATAGAGTCATTACACACAGAGAGCGATCTATTATATAGAGTCATTACACACAGAGGGATCTATTATATAGAGTCATTACACACAGAGGGATCTATTATATAGAGTAATTACACGCAGAGGGATCTATTATATAGAGTCATTACACACAGAGGGATCTATTATATAGAGTCATTACACATAGAGGGATCTATTATATAGAGTCATTACACGCAGAGTGATCTATTATATAGAGTCATTACACGCAGAGGGATCTATTATATAGTCATTACACGCAGAGGGATCTATTATATAGAGTCATTACACACAGAGTGATCTATTATATAGAGTCATTACACACAGAGGGATCTATTATATAGAGTCATTACACACAAAGGGATCTATTATATAGAGTCATTACACACAGAGCGATCTATTATATAGTCATTACACACAGAGGGATCTATTATATAGAGTCATTACACGCAGAGGGATCTATTATATAGAGTCATTACACGCAGAGGGGTCTATTATATAGAGTCATTACACGCAGAGTGATCTATTATATAGAGTCATTACACGCAGAGGGATCTATTATACAGAGTCATTACACGCAGAGTGATCTATTATATAGAGTCATTACACGCAGAGGGATCTATTATATAGTCATTACACGCAGAGGGATCTATTATATAGAATCATTACACACAGAGGGATCTATTATATAGAGTCATTACACACAGAGGGATCTATTATATAGTCATTACACACAGAGGGATCTATTATATAGAGTTATTACACACAGAGGGATCTATTATAGTTATTACACACAGAGGGATCTATTATATACAGTCATTACACGCAGATCGATCTATTATATACAGTCATTACACGCAGAAGGATCTATTATATAGAGTCATTACACACAGAGAGATCTATTATATAGAGTCATTACACACAGAGAGCGATCTATTATATAGAGTCATTACACACAGAGGGATCTATTATATAGAGTCATTACACGCAGAGGGATCTATTATATAGAGTCATTACACACAGAGGGATTATATAGAGTCATTACACATAGAGGGATCTATTATATAGAGTCATTACACGCAGAGTGATCTATTATATAGAGTCATTACACACAGAGGGATCTATTATATAGAGTCATTACACACAGAGGGATCTATTATATAAAGTCATTACACACAGAGGGATCTATTATATAGAGTCATTACACACAGAGGGATCTATTATATAGAGTCATTACACACAGAGGGATCTATTATATAGAGTCATTACACACAGAGTGATCTATTATATAGCGTCATTACACACAGAGGGATCTATTACATAGAGTCATTACACATAGAGGGATCTATTATATAGAGTCATTACACGCAGAGTGATCTATTATATAGAGTCATTACACGCAGAGGGATCTATTATATAGAGTCATTACACATAGAGGGATCTATTATATAGAGTCATTACACACAGAGGGATCTATTATATAGAGTCATTACACAGAGCGATCTATTATATAGAGTCATTACACACAGAGCGATCTATTATATAGAGTCATTACACACAGAGCGATCTATTATATAGAGTCATTACACACAGAGGGATCTATTATATAGAGTCATTATACACAGAGAGATCTATTATATTGAGTCATTACACACAGAGGGATCTATTATATAGAGTCATTACACACAGAGCGATCTATTATATAGAGTCATTACACACAGAGGGATCTATTATATAGAGTCATTACACACAAAGGGATCTATTATATAGAGTCATTACACACAGAGCGATCTATTATATAGTCATTACACACAGAGGGATCTATTATATAGAGTCATTACACGCAGAGGGATCTATTATATAGAGTCATTACACGCAGAGGGGTCTATTATATAGAGTCATTACACGCAGAGTGATCTATTATATAGAGTCATTACACGGAGAGGGATCTATTATACAGAGTCATTACACGCAGAGTGATCTATTATATAGAGTCATTACACGCAGAGGGATCTATTATATAGTCATTACACGCAGAGGGATCTATTATATAGAGTCATTACACACAGAGGGATCTATTATATAGAGTCATTACACACAGAGGGATCTATTATATAGTCATTACACACAGAGGGATCTATTATATAGAGTTATTACACACAGAGGGATCTATTATAGTTATTACACACAGAGGGATCTATTATATACAGTCATTACACGCAGATCGATCTATTATATACAGTCATTACACGCAGAAGGATCTATTATATAGAGTCATTACATACAGAGAGATCTATTATATAGAGTCATTACACACAGAGAGCGATCTATTATATAGAGTCATTACACACAGAGGGATCTATTATATAGAGTCATTACACACAGAGGGATCTATTATATAGAGTCATTACACACAGAGGGATTATATAGAGTCATTACACATAGAGGGATCTATTATATAGAGTCATTACACGCAGAGTGATCTATTATATAGAGTCATTACACACAGAGGGATCTATTATATAGAGTCATTACACACAGAGGGATCTATTATATAAAGTCATTACACACAGAGGGATCTATTATATAGAGTCATTACACACAGAGTGATGTATTATATAGAGTCATTACACACAGAGGGATCTATTATATAGAGTCATTACACAGAGTGATCTATTATATAGAGTCATTACACACAGAGGGACCTATTATATAGAGTCATTACACACAGAGCGATCTATTATATAGAGTCATTACACACAGAGCGATCTATTATATAGAGTCATTACACGCAGAGGGGTCTATTATATAGAGTCATTACACACAGAGGGATCTATTATATAGAGTCATTACACACAGAGTGATCTATTATATAGAGTCATTACACACAGAGCGAACTATTATATAGAGTCATTACACACAGAGGGATCTATTATATAGAGTCATTACACACAAAGGGATCTATTATATAGAGTCATTACACGCAGAGGGATCTATTATATAGAGTCATTACACGCAGAGGGGTCTATTATATAAAGTCATTACACGCAGAGTGATCTATTATATAGTCACTACACGCAGAGGGGTCTATTATATAGAGTCATTACATGCAGAGTGATCTATTATATAGAGTCATTACACGCAGAGGGATCTATTATATAGAGTCATTACACGCAGAGGGATGTATTATATAGAGTCATTACACACAGAGGGATGTATTATATAGAGTCATTACACACAGAGGGATCTATTATATAGAGTCATTACACACAGAGGGATCTATTATATAGAGTCATTACACACAGAGGGATCTATTATATAGAGTCATTACACACAGAGGGATCTATTATATAGAGTCATTACACACAGAGCGATCTATTATATAGAGTCATTACACACAGAGGGAGCTATTATATAGAGTCATTACACACAGAGCGATCTATTATATAGAGTCATTACACGGAGAGGGATCTATTATATAGAGTCATTACACGCAGAGGGATCTATTATATAGAGTCATTACACGCAGAACGATCTATTATATAGAGTCATTACACGCAGAGGGATCTATTATATAGAGTCATTACACACAGAGGGATCTATTATATAGAGTCATTACACGCAGAGGGGTCCATTATATAGAGTCATTACACGCAGAGTGATCTATTATATAGAGTCATTACAAGCAGAGGGGTCTATTATATAGAGTCATTACACGCAGAGGGATCTATTATATAGAGTCATTACACACAGAGGGATCTATTATATAGAGTCATTACACACAGAGGGATGTATTATATAGAGTCATTACACACAGAGGGATCTATTATATAGTCATTACACACAGCGTGATCTATTATATAGAGTCATTACACACAGAGGGATCTATTATATAGAGTCATTACACACAGAGTGATCTATTATATAGAGTCATTACACACAGAGGGATCTATTATATAGAGTCATTACACACAGAGGGATCTATTATATAGAGTCATTACGCACAGAGGGATCTATTATATAGAGTCATTACGCACAGAGCGATCTATTATATAGAGTCATTACGCACAGAGGGATCTATTATATAGAGTCATTACACACAGAGCGATCTATTATATAGAGTCATTACACACAGAGCGATCTATTATATAGTCATTACACACAGAGGGATCTATTATATAGAGTCATTACACACAAAGGGATCTATTATATAGAGTCATTACACACAGAGGGATGTATTATATAGAGTCATTACACACAGAGGGATCTATTATATAGAGTCATTACACACAGAGGGATCTATTATGTAGAGTCATTACACACAGAGGGATCTATTATATAGAGTCATTACACACAGAGGGATCTATTATATAGAGTCATTACACACAGAGGGATCTATTATATAGAGTCATTACACACAGAGGGATCTATTATATAGAGTCATTACACACAGAGGGATCTATTATATAGAGTCATTACACACAGAGGGATCTATTATAGTTATTACACACAGAGGGATCTATTATATACAGTCATTACACGCAGAAGGATCTACTATATAGTCATTACACGCAGAAGGATCTATTATATAGAGTCATTACACACAGAGAGATCTATTATATAGAGTCAATACACACAGAGGGATCTATTATATAGAGTCATTACACACAGAGGGATCTATTATATAGAGTCATTACACACAGAGGGATCTATTATATAGAGTCATTACACATAGAGGGATCTATTATATAGAGTCATTACACGCAGAGTGATCTATTATATAGAGTCATTACACACAGAGGGATCTATTATATAGAGTCATTACACACAGAGGGATCTATTATATAGAGTCATTACACACAGAGGGATGTATTATATAGAGTCATTACACACAGAGGGATCTATTATATAGTCATTACACACAGCGTGATCTATTATATAGAGTCATTACACACAGAGGGATCTATTATATAGAGTCATTACACACAGAGTGATCTATTATATAGAGTCATTACACACAGAGCGATCTATTATATAGAGTCATTACACACAGAGGGATCTATTATATAGAGTCATTACACACAGAGGGATCTATTATATAGAGTCATTACACGCAGAGGGATCTATTATATAGAGTCATTACACACAGAGGGATCTATTATATAGAGTCATTACACACAGAGGGATCTATTATATAGAGTCATTACACACAGAGGGATCTATTATATAGAGTCATTACACACAGAGGGATCTATTATAGTTATTACACACAGAGGGATCTATTATATACAGTCATTACACGCAGATCGATCTATTATATAGAGTCATTACACGCAGAGGGATCTATTATATAGAGTCATTACACGCAGATTGTTCTATTATATAGTCATTACACACAGAGTGATCTATTATATAGAGTCATTACACACAGAGGGATCTATTATATAGAGTCATTACACACAGAGTGATCTAATATATAGAGTCATTACACACAGAGGGATCTATTATATAGAGTCATTACGCACAGAGGGATCTATTATATAGAGTCATTACGCACAGAGCGATCTATTATATAGAGTCATTACGCACAGAGGGATCTATTATATACAGTCATTACACACAGAGCGATCTATTATATAGAGTCATTACACACAGAGCGATCTATTATATAGTCATTACACACAGAGGGATCTATTATATAGAGTCATTACACACAAAGGGATCTATTATATAGAGTCATTACATGCAGAGGGATCTATTATATAGAGTCATTACATGCAGAGGGGTCTATTATATAGAGTCATTACACGCAGAGTGATCTATTATATAGAGTCATTACACACAGAGGGATCTATTATATAGAGTCATTACACACAGAGGGATGTATTATATAGAGTCATTACACACAGAGGGATGTATTATATAGAGTCATTACACACAGAGGGATGTATTATATAGAGTCATTACACACAGAGGGATCTATTATATAGAGTCATTACACACAGAGGGATCTATTATATAGAGTCATTACACACAGAGGGATCTATTATATACAGTCATTACACACAGAGCGATCTATTATATAGAGTCATTACACACAGAGCGATCTATTATATAGTCATTACACACAGAGGGATCTATTATATAGAGTCATTACACACAAAGGGATCTATTATATAGAGTCATTACATGCAGAGGGATCTATTATATAGAGTCATTACACGCAGAGGGGTCTATTATATAGAGTCATTACACGCAGAGTGATCTATTATATAGAGTCATTACACACAGAGGGATCTATTATATAGAGTCATTACACACAGAGGGATGTATTATATAGAGTCATTACACACAGAGGGATGTATTATATAGAGTCATTACACACAGAGGGATGTATTATATAGAGTCATTACACACAGAGGGATCTATTATATAGAGTCATTACACACAGAGGGATCTATTATATAGAGTCATTACACACAGAGGGATCTATTATATAGAGTCATTACACACAGAGGGATCTATTATATAGAGTCATTACACACAGAGGGATCTATTATATAGAGTCATTACACACAGAGGGATCTATTATATAGAGTCATTACACACAGAGGGATCTATTATAGTTATTACACACAGAGGGATCTATTATATACAGTCATTACACGCAGAAGGATCTACTATACAGTCATTACACGCAGAAGGATCTATTATATAGAGTCATTACACACAGAGAGATCTATTATATAGAGTCATTACACACAGAGAGATCTATTATATAGAGTCATTACACACAGAGGGATCTATTATATAGAGTCATTACACACAGAGGGATCTATTATATAGAGTCATTACACACAGAGGGATCTACTATATAGAGTCATTACACATAGAGGGATCTATTATATTGAGTCATTACACGCAGAGTGATCTATTATATAGAGTCATTACAAGCAGAGGGGTCTATTATATAGAGTCATTACACGCAGAGGGATCTATTATATAGAGTCATTACACACAGAGGGATCTATTATATAGAGTCATTACACACAGAGGGATGTATTATATAGAGTCATTACACACAGAGGGATCTATTATATAGTCATTACACACAGCGTGATCTATTATATAGAGTCATTACACACAGAGGGATCTATTATATAGAGTCATTACACACAGAGTGATCTATTATATAGAGTCATTACACACAGAGGGATCTATTATATAGAGTCATTACACACAGAGGGATCTATTATATAGAGTCATTACGCACAGAGGGATCTATTATATAGAGTCATTACGCACAGAGCGATCTATTATATAGAGTCATTACGCACAGAGGGATCTATTATATAGAGTCATTACACACAGAGCGATCTATTATATAGAGTCATTACACACAGAGCGATCTATTATATAGTCATTACACACAGAGGGATCTATTATATAGAGTCATTACACACAAAGGGATCTATTATATAGAGTCATTACACACAGAGGGATGTATTATATAGAGTCATTACACACAGAGGGATCTATTATATAGAGTCATTACACACAGAGGGATCTATTATGTAGAGTCATTACACACAGAGGGATCTATTATATAGAGTCATTACACACAGAGGGATCTATTATATAGAGTCATTACACACAGAGGGATCTATTATATAGAGTCATTACACACAGAGGGATCTATTATATAGAGTCATTACACACAGAGGGATCTATTATATAGAGTCATTACACACAGAGGGATCTATTATAGTTATTACACACAGAGGGATCTATTATATACAGTCATTACACGCAGAAGGATCTACTATATAGTCATTACACGCAGAAGGATCTATTATATAGAGTCATTACACACAGAGAGATCTATTATATAGAGTCAATACACACAGAGGGATCTATTATATAGAGTCATTACACACAGAGGGATCTATTATATAGAGTCATTACACACAGAGGGATCTATTATATAGAGTCATTACACATAGAGGGATCTATTATATAGAGTCATTACACGCAGAGTGATCTATTATATAGAGTCATTACACACAGAGGGATCTATTATATAGAGTCATTACACACAGAGGGATCTATTATATAGAGTCATTACACACAGAGGGATGTATTATATAGAGTCATTACACACAGAGGGATCTATTATATAGTCATTACACACAGCGTGATCTATTATATAGAGTCATTACACACAGAGGGATCTATTATATAGAGTCATTACACGCAGAGTGATCTATTATATAGAGTCATTACACACAGAGCGATCTATTATATAGAGTCATTACACACAGAGGGATCTATTATATAGAGTCATTACACACAGAGGGATCTATTATATAGAGTCATTACACGCAGAGGGATCTATTATATAGAGTCATTACACACAGAGGGATCTATTATATAGAGTCATTACACACAGAGGGATCTATTATATAGAGTCATTACACACAGAGGGATCTATTATATAGAGTCATTACACACAGAGGGATCTATTATAGTTATTACACACAGAGGGATCTATTATATACAGTCATTACACGCAGATCGATCTATTATATAGAGTCATTACACGCAGAGGGATCTATTATATAGAGTCATTACACGCAGATTGTTCTATTATATAGTCATTACACACAGAGTGATCTATTATATAGAGTCATTACACACAGAGGGATCTATTATATAGAGTCATTACACACAGAGTGATCTAATATATAGAGTCATTACACACAGAGGGATCTATTATATAGAGTCATTACGCACAGAGGGATCTATTATATAGAGTCATTACGCACAGAGCGATCTATTATATAGAGTCATTATGCACAGAGGGATCTATTATATACAGTCATTACACACAGAGCGATCTATTATATAGAGTCATTACACACAGAGCGATCTATTATATAGTCATTACACACAGAGGGATCTATTATATAGAGTCATTACACACAAAGGGATCTATTATATAGAGTCATTACATGCAGAGGGATCTATTATATAGAGTCATTACACGCAGAGGGGTCTATTATATAGAGTCATTACACGCAGAGTGATCTAATATATAGAGTCATTACACACAGAGGGATCTATTATATAGAGTCATTACACACAGAGGGATGTATTATATAGAGTCATTACACACAGAGGGATGTATTATATAGAGTCATTACACACAGAGGGATGTATTATATAGAGTCATTACACACAGAGGGATCTATTATATAGAGTCATTACACACAGAGGGATCTATTATATAGAGTCATTACACACAGAGGGATCTATTATATACAGTCATTACACACAGAGCGATCTATTATATAGAGTCATTACACACAGAGCGATCTATTATATAGTCATTACACACAGAGGGATCTATTATATAGAGTCATTACACACAAAGGGATCTATTATATAGAGTCATTACATGCAGAGGGATCTATTATATAGAGTCATTACACGCAGAGGGGTCTATTATATAGAGTCATTACACGCAGAGTGATCTATTATATAGAGTCATTACACACAGAGGGATCTATTATATAGAGTCATTACACACAGAGGGATGTATTATATAGAGTCATTACACACAGAGGGATGTATTATATAGAGTCATTACACACAGAGGGATGTATTATATAGAGTCATTACACACAGAGGGATCTATTATATAGAGTCATTACACACAGAGGGATCTATTATATAGAGTCATTACACACAGAGGGATCTATTATATAGAGTCATTACACACAGAGGGATCTATTATATAGAGTCATTACACACAGAGGGATCTATTATATAGAGTCATTACACACAGAGGGATCTATTATATAGAGTCATTACACACAGAGGGATCTATTATAGTTATTACACACAGAGGGATCTATTATATACAGTCATTACACGCAGAAGGATCTACTATACAGTCATTACACGCAGAAGGATCTATTATATAGAGTCATTACACACAGAGAGATCTATTATATAGAGTCATTACACACAGAGAGATCTATTATATAGAGTCATTACACACAGAGGGATCTATTATATAGAGTCATTACACACAGAGGGATCTATTATATAGAGTCATTACACACAGAGGGATCTACTATATAGAGTCATTACACATAGAGGGATCTATTATATTGAGTCATTACACGCAGAGTGATCTATTATATAGAGTCATTACACACAGAGGGATCTATTATATAGAGTCATTACACACAGAGGGATCTATTATATAGAGTCATTACACACAGAGTGATGTATTATATAGAGTCATTACACACAGAGGGATCTATTATATAGAGTCATTACACACAGAGTGATCTATTATATAGAGTCATTACACACAGAGGGATCTATTATATAGAGTCATTACACACAGAGTGATCTATTATATAGAGTCATTACACACAGAGCGATCTATTATATAGAGTCATTACACACAGAGGGATCTATTATATAGAGTCATTACACGCAGAGGGATCTATTATATAGAGTCATTACACACAGAGGGATCTATTATATAGAGTCATTACACACAGAGGGATCTATTATATAGAGTCATTACACACAGAGGGATCTATTATATAGTCATTACACACAGAGGGATCTATTATAGTTATTACACACAGAGGGATCTATTATATACAGTCATTACACGCAGATCGATCTATTATATAGAGTCATTACACACAGAGGGATCTATTATAGAGTCATTACACGCAGAGCGATCTATTATATAGAGTCATTACACGCAGAGCGATCTATTATATAGAGTCATTACACGCAGAGCGATCTATTATATAGAGTCATTACACGCAGAGGGATCTATTATATAGAGTCATTACACACAGAGGGATCTATTATATAGAGTCATTACACGCAGAGTGATCTATTATATAGAGTCATTACACGCAGAGTGATCTTTTATAGAGTCATTACACACAGAGGAATCTATTATATAGAGTTATTACACGCAGAGGGATCTATTATATAGAGTCATAACACGCAGAGTGATCTATTATATAGAGTTATTACACACAGTGATCTATTATATAGAGTTATTACACACAGAGGGATCTATTATATAGAGTCATTACACACAGAGTGATCTATTATATAGAGTCATTACACACAGAGGGATCTATTATATAGAGTCATTACACACAGAGGGATCTATTATATAGAGTCATTACACGCAGAGTGATCTATTATATAGAGTCATTACACGCAGAGTGATCTTTTATATAGAGTCATTACACACAGATGGATCTATTATATAGAGTTATTACACGCAGAGGGATCTATTATATAGAGTCATTACACACAGAGGGATCTATTATATAGAGTCATTACACGCAGAGTGATCTATTATATAGAGTCATTACACGCAGAGTGATCTTTTATATGGAGTCATTACACACAGAGGGATCTATTATATAGAGTTATTACACGCAGAGGGATCTATTATATAGAGTCATTACACGCAGAGTGATCTATTATATAGAGTTATTACACACAGTGATCTATTATATAGAGTCATTACACACAGAAGGATCTATTATATAGAGTCATTACACACAGAGTGATCTATTATATAGAGTCATTACACACAGAGGGATCTATTATATAGAGTCATTACACACAGAGGGATCTATTATATAGAGTCATTACACACAGAGGGATCTATTATAGTTATTACACACAGAGGGATCTATTATATACAGTCATTACACGCAGATCGATCTATTATATAGAGTCATTACACACAGAGGGATCTATTATAGAGTCATTACACGCAGAGCGATCTATTATATAGAGTCATTACACGCAGAGCGATCTATTATATAGAGTCATTACACGCAGAGCGATCTATTATATAGAGTCATTACACGCAGAGGGATCTATTATATAGAGTCATTACACACAGAGGGATCTATTATATAGAGTCATTACACGCAGAGTGATCTATTATATAGAGTCATTAAACGCAGAGTGATCTATTATATAGAGTCATTACACGCAGAGTGATCTATTATATAGAGTCATTACACACAGAGGGATCTATTATATAGAGTCATTACACACAGAGGGATCTATTATATAGAGTCATTACACGCAGAGTGATCTATTATATAGAGTCATTACACACAGTGATCTATTATATAGAGTCATTACACACAGAGGGATCTATTATATAGAGTCATTACACACAGAGTGATCTATTTTATAGAGTCATTACACACAGAGGGATCTATTATATAGAGTCATTACACGCAGATGGATCTATTATATAGAGTCATTACACACAGAGCGATCTATTATATAGAGTCATTACACACAGAGGGATCTATTATATAGTCATTACACACAGAGGGATCTATTATATAGAGTCATTACGCACAGAGGGATCTATTATATAGAGTCTTTACACACAGAGGGATCTATTATATAGTCATTACACACAGAGTGATCTATTATATAGAGTCATTACACACAGAGGGATCTATTATATAGAGTCATTACACACAGAGGGATCTATTATATAGAGTCATTACACACAGAGCGATCTATTATATAGAGTCATTACACACAGAGGGATCTATTATATAGAGTCATTACACACAGAGGGATCTATTATATAGAGTCATTACACACAGAGGGATCTATTATATAGAGTCATTACACACAGAGGGATCTATTACATAGAGTCATTACACACAGAGGGATCTATTACATAGAGTCATTACACGCAGAGGGATCTATTATACAGAGTCATTACACGCAGAGGGGTCTATTATATAGAGTCATTACACGCAGAGTGATCTATTATATAGAGTCATTACACGCAGAGGGGTCTATTATATAGAGTCATTACACGCAGAGTTATCTATTATATAGAGTCATTACACGCAGAGGGATCTATTATATAGAGTCATTACACGCAGAGGGATCTATTATATAGTCATTACACGCAGAAGGATCTATTATATAGAGTCATTACACACAGAGGGATCTATTATATAGAGTCATTACACACAGAGGGATCTATTATATAGAGTCATTACACACAGAGGGATCTATTATATACAGTCATTACACGCAGATCGATCTATTATATAGAGTCATTAGACGCAGAGGGATCTATTATATAGAGTCATTACACGCAGAGGGATCTATTATATAGAGTCATTACACACAGAGGGATCTATTATATAGAGTCATTACACACAGAGGGATCTATTATATAGTCATTACACACAGAGGGATCTATTATATAGAGTCATTACACGCAGAGGGATCTATTATATAGAGTCATTACACACAGAGGGATCTATTATATAGAGTCATTACACACAGAGGGATCTATTATATAGAGTCATTACACGCAGAAGGATCTATAATATAGAGTCATTACACACACAGAGATCTATTATATAGAGTCATTACACACAGAGAGCGATCTATTATATAGAGTCATTACACGCAGAGGGATCTATTATATAGTCATTACACGCAGAGGGATCTATTATATAGAGTCATTACACACAGAGGGATCTATTATATAGAGTCATTACACACAGAGGGATCTATTATAGAGTCATTACACGCAGAGCGATCTATTATATAGAGACATTACACGCAGAGTGATCTATTGTATAGAGTCATTACACGCAGAGGGATCTATTATATAGAGTCATTACACACAGAGGGATCTATTATATAGAGTCATTACACGCAGAGGGATCTATTATATAGAGTCATTACACACAGAGTGATCTATTATATAGAGTCATTACACACAGAGTTATCTATTATATAGAGTCATTACACACAGAGTGATCTATTATATAGAGTCATTACACACAGAGGGATCTATTATATAGAGTCATTACACACAGAGGGATCTATTATATAGAGTCATTACACACAGAGGAATCTATTATATAGTCATTATACGCAGAGAGATCTATTATATAGAGTCATTACACACAGAGCGATCTATTATATAGAGTCATTACACACAGAGGGATCTATTATATAGAGTCATTACACACAGAGGGATCTATTATAAAGAGTCATTACACACAGAGGGATCTATTATATAGAGTCATTACACGCAGAGGGATCTATTGTATAGAGTCATTACACGCAGAGGGATCTATTATATAGAGTCATTACACGCAGAGGGATCTATTATATAGAGTCATTACACGCAGAGGGATCTATTATATAGAGTCATTACACACAGAGGGATCTATTATATAGAGTCATTACACACAGAGGGATCTATTATATAGAGTCATTACACACAGAGGGATCTATTATATAGAGTCATTACACACAGAGGGATCTATTATAGTTATTACACACAGAGGGATCTATTATATACAGTCATTACACGCAGAGCGATCTATTATATAGAGTCATTACACGCAGAAGGATCTATTATATAGAGTCATTACACACAGAGAGATCTATTATATAGAGTCATTACACACAGAGAGCGATCTATTATATAGAGTCATTACACACAGAGAGCGATCTATTATATAGAGTCATTACACGCAGAGGGATCTATTACATAGAGTCATTACACGCAGAGGGATCTATTATATAGAGTCATTACACGCAGAGGGGTCTATTATATAGAGTCATTACACGCAGAGTGATCTATTATATAGAGTCATTACACGCAGAGTGATCTATTATATAAAGTCATTACACGCAGAGGGGTCTATTATATAGAGTCATTACACGCAGAGTGATCTATTATATAGAGTCATTACACGCAAAGGGATCTATTATATAGAGTCATTACACGCAGAGTGATCTATTATATAGAGTCATTACACGCAGAGGGATCTATTATATAGAGTTATTACACACAGAGGGATCTATTATATAGAGTCATTACACACAGAGGGATCTATTATATAGAGTCATTACACACAGAGGGATCTATTATATAGAGTCATTACACGCAGAGGGATCTATTATATAGAGTCATTACACGCAGAGGGATCTATTATATAGAGTCATTACACGCAGAGGGATCTATTATATAGAGTCATTACACACAGAGGGATCTATTATAGAGTCATTACACGCAGAGCGATCTATTATATAGAGTCATTACACGCAGAGCGATCTATTGTATAGAGTCATTACACACAGAGGGATCTATTATACAGAGTCATTACACGCAGAGGGATCTATTATATAGAGTCATTACACGCGGAGTGATCTATTATATAGAGTCATTACACACAGAGTGATCTATTATAGAGTCATTACACACAGAGGGATCTATTATATAGAGTCATTACACGCAGAGGGATCTATTATATAGAGTCATTACACGCAGAGTGATCTATTATATAGAGTCATTACACACAGAGTTATCTATTATATAGAGTCATTACACACAGAGTGATCTATTATATAGAGTCATTACACACAGAGGGATCTATTATATAGAGCCATTACACACAGAGGGATCAATTATATAGAGTCATTACACACAGAGGAATCTATTATATAGTCATTATACGCAGAGGGATCTATTATATAGAGTCATTACACACAGAGCGATCTATTATATAGAGTCATTACACACAGAGGGATCTATTATAGAGTCATTACACACAGAGGGATCTATTATATAGAGTCATTACACACAGAGGGATCTATTATATAGAGTCATTACACACAGAGGGATCTATTGTATAGAGTCATTACACGCAGAGGGATCTATTATATAGAGTCATTACACGCAGAGGGATCTATTATATAGAGTCATTACACGCAGAGGGATCTATTATATAGAGTCATTACACACAGAGGGATCTATTATATAGAGTCATTACACACAGAGGGATGTATTATATAGAGTCATTACACACAGAGGGATCTATTATATAGAGTCATTACACACAGAGGGATCTATTATAGTTATTACACACAGAGGGAACTATTATATACAGTCATTACACGCAGAGCGATCTATTATATAGTCATTACACGCAGAAGGATCTATTATATAGAGTCATTACACACAGAGAGATCTATTATATAGAGTCATTACACACAGAGAGCGATCTATTATATAGAGTCATTACACACAGAGAGCGATCTATTATATAGAGTCATTACACGCAGAGGGGTCTATTATATAGAGTCATTACACGCAGAGGGGTCTATTATATAGAGTTATTACACGCAGAGTGATCTATTATATAGAGTCATTACACGCAGAGGGGTCTATTATATAGAGTCATTACACGCAGAGTGATCTATTATATAGAGTCATTACACGCAGAGGGATCTATTATATAGAGTCATTACACGCAGAGGGATCTATTATATAGAGTCATTACACGCAGAGGGATCTATTATATAGTCATTACACACAGAGGGATCTATTATAGAGTCATTACACACAGAGGGATCTATTATATAGAGTCATTACACACAGAGGGATCTATTATAGTTATTACACACAGAGGGATCTATTATATACAGTCATTACACGCAGATCGATCTATTATATAGAGTCATTACACGCAGAGGGATCTATTATATAGAGTCATTACACGCAGAGGGATCTATTATATAGAGTCATTACACGCAGAGGGATCTATTATATAGAGTCATTACACGCAGAGGGATCTATTATATAGAGTCATTACACGCAGAGGGATCTATTATATAGTCATTACACACAGCGGGATCTATTATATAGAGTCATTACACACAGAGGGATCTATTATAGAGTCATTACACGCAGAGCGATCTATTATATAGAGTCATTACACGCAGAGCGATCTATTATATAGAGTCATTACACGCAGAGGGATCTATTATATAGAGTCATTACACACAGAGGGATCTATTATATAGAGTCATTACACGCAGAGTGATCTATTATATAGTCATTACACACAGAGTGATCTATTATATAGAGTCATTACACGCAGAGGGATCTATTACATAGAGTCATTACATGCAGAGGGATCTATTATATAGAGTCATTACACGCAGAGGGGTCTATTATATAGAGTCATTACACGCAGAGGGGTCTATTATATAGAGTCATTACACGCAGAGTGATCTATTATATAGAGTCATTACACGCAGAGGGGTCTATTATATAGAGTCATTACACGCAGAGTGATCTATTATATAGAGTCATTACACGCAGAGGGATCTATTATATAGAGTCATTACACGCAGAGGGATCTATTATATAGAGTCATTACACGCAGAGGGATCTATCATATAGTCATTACACACAGAGCGATCTATTATAGAGTCATTACACACAGAGGGATCTATTATATAGAGTCATTACACACAGAGGGATCTATTATAGTTATTACACACAGAGGGATCTATTATATACAGTCATTACACGCAGATCGATCTATTATATAGAGTCATTACACGCAGAGGGATCTATTATATAGAGTCATTACACGCAGAGGGATCTATTATATAGAGTCATTACACACAGAGGGATCTATTATATAGTCATTATACGCAGAGGGATCTATTATATAGAGTCATTACACGCAGAGCGATCTATTATATAGAGTCATTACACACAGAGGGATCTATTATATAGAGTCATTACACACAGAGGGATCTATTATATAGAGTCATTACACGCAGAGGGATCTATTATATAGAGTCATTACACACAGAGGGATCTATTATATAGAGTCATTACACACAGAGGGATCTATTATATAGAGTCATTACACACAGAGGAATCTATTATATAGTCATTATACGCAGAGGGATCTATTATATAGAGTCATTACACACAGAGGAATCTATTATATAGTCATTATACGCAGAGGGATCTATTATATAGAGTCATTACACGCAGAGCGATCTATTATATAGAGTCATTACACACAGAGGGATCTATTATATAGAGTCATTACACACAGAGGGATCTATTATATAGAGTCATTACACACAGAGGGATCTATTATATAGAGTCATTACACACAGAGGGATCTATTATATAGAGTCATTACACACAGAGGAATCTATTATATAGTCATTATACGCAGAGGGATCTATTATATAGAGTCATTACACGCAGAGCGATCTATTATATAGAGTCATTACACACAGAGAGCGATCTATTATATAGAGTCATTACACGCAGAGGGATCTATTACATAGAGTCATTACACGCAGAGGGATCTATTATATAGAGTCATTACACGCAGAGGGGTCTATTATATAGAGTCATTACACGCAGAGTGATCTATTATATAGAGTCATTACACGCAGAGTGATCTATTATATAAAGTCATTACACGCAGAGGGGTCTATTATATAGAGTCATTACACGCAGAGTGATCTATTATATAGAGTCATTACACGCAAAGGGATCTATTATATAGAGTCATTACACGCAGAGTGATCTATTATATAGAGTCATTACACGCAGAGGGATCTATTATATAGAGTTATTACACACAGAGGGATCTATTATATAGAGTCATTACACACAGAGGGATCTATTATATAGAGTCATTACACACAGAGGGATCTATTATATAGAGTCATTACACGCAGAGGGATCTATTATATAGAGTCATTACACGCAGAGGGATCTATTATATAGAGTCATTACACGCAGAGGGATCTATTATATAGAGTCATTACACACAGAGGGATCTATTATAGAGTCATTACACGCAGAGCGATCTATTATATAGAGTCATTACACGCAGAGCGATCTATTGTATAGAGTCATTACACACAGAGGGATCTATTATACAGAGTCATTACACGCAGAGGGATCTATTATATAGAGTCATTACACGCGGAGTGATCTATTATATAGAGTCATTACACACAGAGTGATCTATTATAGAGTCATTACACACAGAGGGATCTATTATATAGAGTCATTACACGCAGAGGGATCTATTATATAGAGTCATTACACGCAGAGTGATCTATTATATAGAGTCATTACACACAGAGTTATCTATTATATAGAGTCATTACACACAGAGTGATCTATTATATAGAGTCATTACACACAGAGGGATCTATTATATAGAGCCATTACACACAGAGGGATCAATTATATAGAGTCATTACACACAGAGGAATCTATTATATAGTCATTATACGCAGAGGGATCTATTATATAGAGTCATTACACACAGAGCGATCTATTATATAGAGTCATTACACACAGAGGGATCTATTATAGAGTCATTACACACAGAGGGATCTATTATATAGAGTCATTACACACAGAGGGATCTATTATATAGAGTCATTACACACAGAGGGATCTATTGTATAGAGTCATTACACGCAGAGGGATCTATTATATAGAGTCATTACACGCAGAGGGATCTATTATATAGAGTCATTACACGCAGAGGGATCTATTATATAGAGTCATTACACACAGAGGGATCTATTATATAGAGTCATTACACACAGAGGGATGTATTATATAGAGTCATTACACACAGAGGGATCTATTATATAGAGTCATTACACACAGAGGGATCTATTATAGTTATTACACACAGAGGGAACTATTATATACAGTCATTACACGCAGAGCGATCTATTATATAGTCATTACACGCAGAAGGATCTATTATATAGAGTCATTACACACAGAGAGATCTATTATATAGAGTCATTACACACAGAGAGCGATCTATTATATAGAGTCATTACACACAGAGAGCGATCTATTATATAGAGTCATTACACGCAGAGGGGTCTATTATATAGAGTCATTACACGCAGAGGGGTCTATTATATAGAGTTATTACACGCAGAGTGATCTATTATATAGAGTCATTACACGCAGAGGGGTCTATTATATAGAGTCATTACACGCAGAGTGATCTATTATATAGAGTCATTACACGCAGAGGGATCTATTATATAGAGTCATTACACGCAGAGGGATCTATTATATAGAGTCATTACACGCAGAGGGATCTATTATATAGTCATTACACACAGAGGGATCTATTATAGAGTCATTACACACAGAGGGATCTATTATATAGAGTCATTACACACAGAGGGATCTATTATAGTTATTACACACAGAGGGATCTATTATATACAGTCATTACACGCAGATCGATCTATTATATAGAGTCATTACACGCAGAGGGATCTATTATATAGAGTCATTACACGCAGAGGGATCTATTATATAGAGTCATTACACGCAGAGGGATCTATTATATAGAGTCATTACACGCAGAGGGATCTATTATATAGAGTCATTACACGCAGAGGGATCTATTATATAGTCATTACACACAGCGGGATCTATTATATAGAGTCATTACACACAGAGGGATCTATTATAGAGTCATTACACGCAGAGCGATCTATTATATAGAGTCATTACACGCAGAGCGATCTATTATATAGAGTCATTACACGCAGAGGGATCTATTATATAGAGTCATTACACACAGAGGGATCTATTATATAGAGTCATTACACGCAGAGTGATCTATTATATAGTCATTACACACAGAGTGATCTATTATATAGAGTCATTACACGCAGAGGGATCTATTACATAGAGTCATTACATGCAGAGGGATCTATTATATAGAGTCATTACACGCAGAGGGGTCTATTATATAGAGTCATTACACGCAGAGGGGTCTATTATATAGAGTCATTACACGCAGAGTGATCTATTATATAGAGTCATTACACGCAGAGGGGTCTATTATATAGAGTCATTACACGCAGAGTGATCTATTATATAGAGTCATTACACGCAGAGGGATCTATTATATAGAGTCATTACACGCAGAGGGATCTATTATATAGAGTCATTACACGCAGAGGGATCTATCATATAGTCATTACACACAGAGCGATCTATTATAGAGTCATTACACACAGAGGGATCTATTATATAGAGTCATTACACACAGAGGGATCTATTATAGTTATTACACACAGAGGGATCTATTATATACAGTCATTACACGCAGATCGATCTATTATATAGAGTCATTACACGCAGAGGGATCTATTATATAGAGTCATTACACGCAGAGGGATCTATTATATAGTCATTACACACAGCGGGATCTATTATATAGAGTCATTACACACAGAGGGATCTATTATAGAGTCATTACACGCAGAGCGATCTATTATATAGAGTCATTACACGCAGAGCGATCTATTATATAGAGTCATTACACGCAGAGGGATCTATTATATAGAGTCATTACACACAGAGGGATCTATTATATAGATTCATTATACGCAGAGTGATCTATTATATAGTCATTACACACAGAGTGATCTATTATATAGAGTCATTACACACAGAGGGATCTATTATATAGAGTCATTACACGCAGAGGGATCTATTATATAGAGTCATTACACGCAGAGTGATCTATTATATAGAGTCATTACACGCAGAGTGATCTATTATACAGAGTCATTACACGCAGAGTGATCTATTATACAGAGTCATTACACACAGAGGGATCTATTATATAGAGTCATTACACACAGAGGGATCTATTATATAGAGTCATTACACACAGAGGAATCTATTATATAGTCATTATACGCAGAGGGATCTATTATATAGAGTCATTACACGCAGAGCGATCTATTATATAGAGTCATTACACACAGAGGGATCTATTATATAGAGTCATTACACACAGAGGGATCTATTATATAGAGTCATTACACACAGAGGGATCTATTATATAGAGTCATTACACACAGAGGGATCTATTATATAGAGTCATTACACACAGAGGGATCTATTATATAGAGTCATTACACACAGAGGGATCTATTGTATAGAGTCATTACACGCAGAGGGATCTATTATATACAGTCATTACACGCAGAGCGATCTATTATATAGAGTCATTACACACAGAGGGATCTATTATATAGAGTCATTACACACAGAGGGATCTATTTTATAGAGTCATTACACGCAGAGCGATCTATTATATAGAGTCATTACACGCAGAGGGATCTATTATATAGAGTCATTACACGCAGAGGGATCTATTATATAGAGTCATTACACGCAGAGGGGTCTATTATATAGAGTCATTACACGCAGAGTGATCTATTATATAGAGTCATTACACGCAGAGGGGACTATTATATAGAGTCATTACACGCAGAGTGATGTATTATATAGAGTCATTACACGCAGAGGGATCTATTATATAGAGTCATTACACGCAGAGTGATCTATTATATAGAGTCATTACACACAGAGGGATCTATTATATAGAGTCATTACACACAGAGGGATCTATTATATAGAGTCATTACACGCAGAGGGATCTATTATATAGAGTCATTACACGCAGAGGGATCTATTATATAGAGTCATTACACGCGGAGGGATCTATTATACAGAGTCTTTACACGCAGAGTGATCTATTATATAGAGTTATTACACACAGTGATCTATTATATAGAGTCATTACACACAGAAGGATCTATTATATAGAGTCATTACACACAGAGTGATCTATTATATAGAGTCATTACACACAGAGGGATCTATTATATAGAGTCATTACACACAGAGGGATCTATTATATAGAGTCATTACACACAGAGGGATCTATTATAGTTATTACACACAGAGGGATCTATTATATACAGTCATTACACGCAGATCGATCTATTATATAGAGTCATTACACACAGAGGGATCTATTATAGAGTCATTACACGCAGAGCGATCTATTATATAGAGTCATTACACGCAGAGCAATCTATTATATAGAGTCATTACACGCAGAGCGATCTATTATATAGAGTCATTACACGCAGAGGGATCTATTATATAGAGTCATTACACACAGAGGGATCTATTATATAGAGTCATTACACGCAGAGTGATCTATTATATAGAGTCATTAAACGCAGAGTGATCTATTATATAGAGTCATTACACGCAGAGTGATCTATTATATAGAGTCATTACACACAGAGGGATCTATTATATAGAGTCATTACACACAGAGGGATCTATTATATAGAGTCATTACACGCAGAGTGATCTATTATATAGAGTCATTACACACAGTGATCTATTATATAGAGTCATTACACACAGAGGGATCTATTATATAGAGTCATTACACACAGAGTGATCTATTTTATAGAGTCATTACACACCGAGGGATCTATTATATAGAGTTATTACACGCAGAGGGATGTATTATATAGAGTCATTACACACAGAGCGATCTATTATATAGAGTCATTACACACAGAGGGATCTATTATATAGTCATTACACACAGAGGGATCTATTATATAGAGTCATTACGCACAGAGGGATCTATTATATAGAGTCTTTACACACAGAGGGATCTATTATATAGTCATTACACACAGAGTGATCTATTATATAGAGTCATTACACACAGAGGGATCTATTATATAGAGTCATTACACACAGAGGGATCTATTATATAGAGTCATTACACACAGAGCGATCTATTATATAGAGTCATTACACACAGAGGGATCTATTATATAGAGTCATTACACACAGAGGGATCTATTATATAGAGTCATTACACACAGAGGGATCTATTATATAGAGTCATTACACACAGAGGGATCTATTACATAGAGTCATTACACACAGAGGGATCTATTACATAGAGTCATTACACGCAGAGGGATCTATTATATAGAGTCATTACACGCAGAGGGGTCTATTATATAGAGTCATTACACGCAGAGTGATCTATTATATAGAGTCATTACACGCAGAGGGGTCTATTATATAGAGTCATTACACGCAGAGTTATCTATTATATAGAGTCATTACACGCAGAGGGATCTATTATATAGAGTCATTACACGCAGAGGGATCTATTATATAGTCATTACACGCAGAAGGATCTATTATATAGAGTCATTACACACAGAGGGATCTATTATATAGAGTCATTACACACAGAGGGATCTATTATATAGAGTCATTACACACAGAGGGATCTATTATATACAGTCATTACACGCAGATCGATCTATTATATAGAGTCATTAGACGCAGAGGGATCTATTATATAGAGTCATTACACGCAGAGGGATCTATTATATAGAGTCATTACACACAGAGGGATCTATTATATAGAGTCATTACACACAGAGGGATCTATTATATAGTCATTACACACAGAGGGATCTATTATATAGAGTCATTACACGCAGAGGGATCTATTATATAGAGTCATTACACACAGAGGGATCTATTATATAGAGTCATTACACACAGAGGGATCTATTATATAGAGTCATTACACGCAGAAGGATCTATAATATAGAGTCATTACACACACAGAGATCTATTATATAGAGTCATTACACACAGAGAGCGATCTATTATATAGAGTCATTACACGCAGAGGGATCTATTATATAGTCATTACACGCAGAGGGATCTATTATATAGAGTCATTACACACAGAGGGATCTATTATATAGAGTCATTACACACAGAGGGATCTATTATAGAGTCATTACACGCAGAGCGATCTATTATATAGAGACATTACACGCAGAGCGATCTATTGTATAGAGTCATTACACGCAGAGGGATCTATTATATAGAGTCATTACACACAGAGGGATCTATTATATAGAGTCATTACACGCAGAGGGATCTATTATATAGAGTCATTACACACAGAGTGATCTATTATATAGAGTCATTACACACAGAGTTATCTATTATATAGAGTCATTACACACAGAGTGATCTATTATATAGAGTCATTACACACAGAGGGATCTATTATATAGAGTCATTACACACAGAGGGATCTATTATATAGAGTCATTACACACAGAGGAATCTATTATATAGTCATTATACGCAGAGAGATCTATTATATAGAGTCATTACACACAGAGCGATCTATTATATAGAGTCATTACACACAGAGGGATCTATTATATAGAGTCATTACACACAGAGGGATCTATTATAAAGAGTCATTACACACAGAGGGATCTATTATATAGAGTCATTACACGCAGAGGGATCTATTGTATAGAGTCATTACACGCAGAGGGATCTATTATATAGAGTCATTACACGCAGAGGGATCTATTATATAGAGTCATTACACGCAGACGGATCTATTATATAGAGTCATTACACACAGAGGGATCTATTATATAGAGTCATTACACACAGAGGGATCTATTATATAGAGTCATTACACACAGAGGGATCTATTATATAGAGTCATTACACACAGAGGGATCTATTATAGTTATTACACACAGAGGGATCTATTATATACAGTCATTACACGCAGAGCGATCTATTATATAGAGTCATTACACGCAGAAGGATCTATTATATAGAGTCATTACACACAGAGAGATCTATTATATAGAGTCATTACACACAGAGAGCGATCTATTATATAGAGTCATTACACACAGAGAGCGATCTATTATATAGAGTCATTACACGCAGAGGGATCTATTACATAGAGTCATTACACGCAGAGGGATCTATTATATAGAGTCATTACACGCAGAGGGGTCTATTATATAGAGTCATTACACGCAGAGTGATCTATTATATAGAGTCATTACACACAGAGGGATCTATTATATAGAGTCATTACACGCAGAGGGATCTATTATATAGAGTCATTACACGCAGAGGGGTCTATTATATAGAGTCATTACACGCAGAGTGATCTATTATATAAAGTCATTACACGCAGAGGGGTCTATTATATAGAGTCATTACACGCAGAGTGATCTATTATATAGAGTCATTACACGCAAAGGGATCTATTATATAGAGTCATTACACGCAGAGTGATCTATTATATAGAGTCATTACACGCAGAGGGATCTATTATATAGAGTTATTACACACAGAGGGATCTATTATATAGAGTCATTACACACAGAGGGATCTATTATATAGAGTAATTACACACAGAGGGATCTATTATATAGAGTCATTACACGCAGAGGGATCTATTATATAGAGTCATTACACGCAGAGGGATCTATTATATAGAGTCATTACACGCAGAGGGATCTATTATATAGAGTCATTACACACAGAGGGATCTATTATAGAGTCATTACACGCAGAGCGATCTATTATATAGAGTCATTACACGCAGAGCGATCTATTGTATAGAGTCATTACACACAGAGGGATCTATTATACAGAGTCATTACACGCAGAGGGATCTATTATATAGAGTCATTACACGCAGAGGGATCTATTATATAGAGTCATTACACACAGAGTGATCTATTATAGAGTCATTACACACAGAGGGATCTATTATATAGAGTCATTACACGCAGAGGGATCTATTATATAGAGTCATTACACGCAGAGTGATCTATTATATAGAGTCATTACACACAGAGTTATCTATTATATAGAGTCATTACACACAGAGTGATCTATTATATAGAGTCATTACACACAGAGGGATCTATTATATAGAGCCATTACACACAGAGGGATCAATTATATAGAGTCATTACACACAGAGGAATCTATTATATAGTCATTATACGCAGAGGGATCTATTATATAGAGTCATTACACACAGAGCGATCTATTATATAGAGTCATTACACACAGAGGGATCTATTATAGAGTCATTACACACAGAGGGATCTATTATATAGAGTCATTACACACAGAGGGATCTATTATATAGAGTCATTACACACAGAGGGATCTATTGTATAGAGTCATTACACGCAGAGGGATCTATTATATAGAGTCATTACACGCAGAGGGATCTATTATATAGAGTCATTACACGCAGAGGGATCTATTATATAGAGTCATTACACACAGAGGGATCTATTATATAGAGTCATTACACACAGAGGGATCTATTATATAGAGTCATTACACACAGAGGGATCTATTATATAGAGTCATTACACACAGAGGGATCTATTATAGTTATTACACACAGAGGGATCTATTATATACAGTCATTACACGCAGAGCGATCTATTATATAGTCATTACACGCAGAAGGATCTATTATATAGAGTCATTACACACAGAGAGATCTATTATATAGAGTCATTACACACAGAGAGCGATCTATTATATAGAGTCATTACACACAGAGAGCGATCTATTATATAGAGTCATTACACGCAGAGGGGTCTATTATATAGAGTCATTACACGCAGAGGGGTCTATTATATAGAGTTATTACACGCAGAGTGATCTATTATATAGAGTCATTACACGCAGAGGGGTCTATTATATAGAGTCATTACACGCAGAGTGATCTATTATATAGAGTCATTACACGCAGAGGGATCTATTATATAGAGTCATTACACGCAGAGGGATCTATTATATAGAGTCATTACACGCAGAGGGATCTATTATATAGTCATTACACACAGAGGGATCTATTATAGAGTCATTACACACAGAGGGATCTATTATAGTTATTACACACAGAGGGATCTATTATAGTTATTACACACAGAGGGATCTATTATATACAGTCATTACACGCAGATCGATCTATTATATAGAGTCATTACACGCAGAGGGATCTATTATATAGAGTCATTACACGCAGAGGGATCTATTATATAGAGTCATTACACGCAGAGGGATCTATTATATAGAGTCATTACACGCAGAGGGATCTATTATATAGAGTCATCACACGCAGAGGGATCTATTATATAGTCATTACACACAGCGGGATCTATTATATAGAGTCATTACACACAGAGGGATCTATTATAGAGTCATTACACGCAGAGCGATCTATTATATAGAGTCATTACACGCAGAGCGATCTATTATATAGAGCCATTACACGCAGAGGGATCTATTATATAGAGTCATTACACACAGAGGGATCTATTATATAGAGTCATTACACGCAGAGTGATCTATTATATAGTCATTACACACAGAGTGATCTATTATATAGAGTCATTACACGCAGAGGGATCTATTACATAGAGTCATTACATGCAGAGGGATCTATTATATAGAGTCATTACACGCAGAGGGGTCTATTATATAGAGTCATTACACGCAGAGGGGTCTATTATATAGAGTCATTACACGCAGAGTGATCTATTATATAGAGTCATTACACGCAGAGGGGTCTATTATATAGAGTCATTACACGCAGAGTGATCTATTATATAGAGTCATTACACGCAGAGGGATCTATTATATAGAGTCATTACACGCAGAGGGATCTATTATATAGAGTCATTACACGCAGAGGGATCTATCATATAGTCATTACACACAGAGCGATCTATTATAGAGTCATTACACACAGAGGGATCTATTATATAGAGTCATTACACACAGAGGGCTCTATTATAGTTATTACACACAGAGGGATCTATTATATACAGTCATTACACGCAGATCGATCTATTATATAGAGTCATTACACGCAGAGGGATCTATTATATAGAGTCATTACACGCAGAGGGATCTATTATATAGAGTCATTACACACAGAGGGATCTATTATATAGAGTCATTACACGCAGAGGGATCTATTATATAGAGTCATTACACGCAGAGGGATCTATTATATAGTCATTACACACAGCGGGATCTATTATATAGAGTAATTACACACAGAGGGATCTATTATAGAGTCATTACACGCAGAGCGATCTATTATATAGAGTCATTACACGCAGAGCGATCTATTATATAGAGTCATTACACGCAGAGGGATCTATTATATAGAGTCATTACACACAGAGGGATCTATTATATAGAGTCATTATACGCAGAGTGATCTATTATATAGTCATTACACACAGAGTGATCTATTATATAGAGTCATTACACACAGAGGGATCTATTATATAGAGTCATTACACGCAGAGGGATCTATTATATAGAGTCATTACACGCAGAGTGATCTATTATATAGAGTCATTACACGCAGAGTGATCTATTATACAGAGTCATTACACACAGAGTGATCTATTATACAGAGTCATTACACACAGAGGGATCTATTATATAGAGTCATTACACACAGAGGGATCTTTTATATAGAGTCATTACACACAGAGGAATCTATTATATAGTCATTATACGCAGAGGGATCTATTATATAGAGTCATTACACGCAGAGCGATCTATTATATAGAGTCATTACACACAGAGGGATCTATTATATAGAGTCATTACACACAGAGGGATCTATTATATAGAGTCATTACACACAGAGGGATCTATTATATACAGTCATTACACACAGAGGGATCTATTATATACAGTCATTACACACAGAGGGATCTATTGTATAGAGTCATTACACGCAGAGGGATCTATTATATACAGTCATTACACGCAGAGCGATCTATTATATAGAGTCATTACACACAGAGGGATCTATTATATAGAGTCATTACACACAGAGGGATCTATTTTATAGAGTCATTACACGCAGAGCGATCTATTATATAGAGTCATTACACGCAGAGGGATCTATTATATAGAGTCATTACACGCAGAGGGATCTATTATATAGATTCATTACACGCAGAGGGGTCTATTATATAGAGTCATTACACGCAGAGTGATCTATTATATAGAGTCATTACACGCAGAGGGGACTATTATATAGAGTCATTACACGCAGAGTGATCTATTATATAGAGTCATTACACGCAGAGGGATCTATTATATAGAGTCATTACACGCAGAGTGATCTATTATATAGAGTCATTACACACAGAGGGATCTATTATATAGAGTCATTACACACAGAGGGATCTATTATATAGAGTCATTACACGCAGAGGGATCTATTATATAGAGTCATTACACGCAGAGGGATCTATTATATAGAGTCATTACACGCAGAGGGATCTATTATATAGAGTCATTACACACAGAGGGATCTATTATATAGAGTCATTACACACAGAGGGGTCTATTATATAGAGTCATTACACGCAGAGTGATCTATTATATAGAGTCATTACACGCAGAGGGGTCTATTATATAGAGTCATTACACGCAGAGGGATCTATTATATAGAGTCATTACACACAGAGGGATCTATTATATAGAGTCATTACACACAGAGGGATCTATTATATACAGTCATTACACACAGAGGGATCTATTATATACAGTCATTACACACAGAGGGATCTATTGTATAGAGTCATTACACGCAGAGGGATCTATTATATACAGTCATTACACGCAGAGCGATCTATTATATAGAGTCATTACACACAGAGGGATCTATTATATAGAGTCATTACACACAGAGGGATCTATTTTATAGAGTCATTACACGCAGAGCGATCTATTATATAGAGTCATTACACGCAGAGGGATCTATTATATAGAGTCATTACACGCAGAGGGATCTATTATATAGATTCATTACACGCAGAGGGGTCTATTATATAGAGTCATTACACGCAGAGTGATCTATTATATAGAGTCATTACACGCAGAGGGGACTATTATATAGAGTCATTACACGCAGAGTGATCTATTATATAGAGTCATTACACGCAGAGGGATCTATTATATAGAGTCATTACACGCAGAGTGATCTATTATATAGAGTCATTACACACAGAGGGATCTATTATATAGAGTCATTACACACAGAGGGATCTATTATATAGAGTCATTACACGCAGAGGGATCTATTATATAGAGTCATTACACGCAGAGGGATCTATTATATAGAGTCATTACACGCAGAGGGATCTATTATATAGAGTCATTACACACAGAGGGATCTATTATATAGAGTCATTACACACAGAGGGGTCTATTATATAGAGTCATTACACGCAGAGTGATCTATTATATAGAGTCATTACACGCAGAGGGGTCTATTATATAGAGTCATTACACGCAGAGTGATCTATTATATAGAGTCATTACACGCAGAGGGGTCTATTATATAGAGTCATTACACGCAGAGGGATCTATTATATAGAGTCATTACACGCAGAGTGATCTATTATATAGAGTCATTACACGCAGAGGGGTCTATTATATAGAGTCATTACACGCAGAGTGATCTATTATATAGAGTCATTACACGCAGAGGGGTCTATTATATAGAGTCATTACACACAGAGGGATCTATTATATAGAGTCATTACACACAGAGGGATCTATTATAGTTATTACACACAGAGGGATCTATTATATACAGTCATTACACGCAGATCGATCTATTATATAGAGTCATTACACGCAGAGGGATCTATTATATAGTCATTACACACAGAGGGATCTATTATATAGAGTCATTACACGCAGAGGGATCTATTATATAGAGCCATTACACGCAGAAGGATCTATTATATAGTCATTACACACAGAGGGATCTATTATATAGAGTCATTACACACAGAGGGATCTATTATAGAGTCATTACACGCAGAGCGATCTATTATATAGAGTCATTACACGCAGAGGGATCTATTATATAGAGTCATTACACGCAGAGGGATGTATTATATAGAGTCATTACACGCAGAGGGATCTATTATATAGAGTCATTACACGCAGAGTGATCTATCATATAGTCATTACACACAGAGTGATCTATTATATAGTCATTACACACAGAGGGATCTATTATATAGAGTCATTACACGCAGAGGGATCTATTATATAGAGTCATTACACGCAGAGTGATCTATTATATAGAGTCATTACACACAGAGTGATCTATTATATAGAGTCATTACACACAGAGGGATCTATTATATAGAGTCATTACACAGAGTGATCTATTATATAGAGTCATTACACACAGCGGGGTCTATTATATAGAGTCATTACACACAGAGGAATCTATTATATAGTCATTATACGCAGAGGGATCTATTATATAGAGTCATTACACACAGAGCGATCTATTATATAGAGTCATTACACAGAGGGATCTATTATATAGAGTCATTACACACAGAGGGATCTATTATATAGAGTCATTACACACAGAGGGATCTATTATATAGAGTCATTACACACAGAGGGATCTATTGTATAGAGTAATTACACACAGAGGGATCTATTGTATAGAGTCATTACACGCAGAGGGATGTATTATATACAGTCATTACACGCAGAGCGATCTATTATATAGAGTCATTACACACAGAGGGATCTATTATATAGAGTCATTACACACAGAGGGATCTATTATATAGAGTCATTACACACAGAGGGATCTATTATATAGAGTCATTACACGCAGAGGGATCTATTATATAGAGTCATTACACGCAGAGGGATCTATTATATAGAGTCATTACACGCAGAGGGATCTATTATATAGAGTCATTACACGCAGAGGGGTATATTATATAGAGTCATTACACGCAGAGTGGTCTATTATATAGAGTCATTACACGCAGAGGGGTCTATTATATAGAGTCATTACACGCAGAGTGATCTATTATATAGAGTCATTACACGCAGAGGGTTCTATTATATAGAGTCATTACACGCAGAGGGATCTATTATATAGAGTCATTACACGCAGAGGGATCTATTATATAGAGTCATTACACGCAGAGGGATCTATTATATAGAGTCATTACACGCAGAGGGATCTATTATATAGAGTCATTACACGCAGAGGGATCTATTATATAGAGTCATTACACGCAGAGGGATCTATTATATAGAGTCATTACACGCAGAGGGATCTATTATATAGTCATTACACACAGAGTGATCTATTATATAGAGTCATTACACACAGAGTGATCTATTATATAGAGTCATTACACACAGAGGGATCTATTATATAGAGTCATTGCACACAGAGGGATCTATTATATAGAGTCATTACACACAGAGGAATCTATTATATAGTCATTATACGCAGAGGGATCTATTATATAGAGTCATTACACACAGAGGGATCTATTATATAGAGTCATTACACACAGAGGGATCTATTATATAGAGTCATTACACACAGAGGGATCTATTATATAGAGTCATTACACACAGAGGGATCTATTATATACAGTCATTACACGCAGATCGATCTATTAAATAGAGTCATTACGCACAGAGGGATCTATTATATAGTCATTACGCACAGAGGGATCTATTATATAGAGTCATTACGCACAGAGGGATCTATTATATAGAGTCATTACACACAGAGGGATCTATTATATAGAGTCATTACACACAGAGTGATCTATTATATAGTCATTACACACAGAGGGATCTATTATATAGAGTCATTACACACAGAGCGATCTATTATATAGAGTCATTACACACAGAGGGATCTATTATATAGAGTCATTACACGCAGAGGGATCTATTACATAGACTCATTACACGCAGAGGGATCTATTATATAGAGTCATTACACGCAGAGGGGTCTATTATATAGAGTCATTACACGCAGAGAGGTCTATTATATAGAGTCATTACACGCAGAGGGGTCTATTATATAGTCATTACACGCAGAGTGATCTATTATATAGAGTCATTACACGCAGAGTGATCTATTATATAGAGTCATTACACGCAGAGGGATCTATTACATAGAGTCATTACACGCAGAGGGGTCTATTATATAGAGTCATTACACGCAGAGGGGTCTATTATATAGAGTCATTACACGCAGAGGGGTCTATTATATAGAGTCATTACACGCAGAGGGGTCTATTATATAGAGTCATTACACGCAGAGTGATCTATTATATAGAGTCATTACACGCAGAGGGGTCTATTATATAGAGTCATTACACGCAGAGTGATCTATTATATAGAGTCATTACACGCAGAGTGATCTATTATATAGAGTCATTACACGCAGAGGGATCTATTATATAGAGCCATTACACGCAGAGGGATCTATTATATAGAGTCATTACACGCAGAGGGATCTATTATATAGAGTCATTACACACAGAGGGATCTATTATATAGAGTCATTACACACAGAGGGATCTATTATATAGAGTCATTACACACAGAGGGATCTATTATAGTTATTACACACAGAGGGATCTATTATATAGTCATTACACGCAGATCGATCTATTATATAGAGTCATTACACGCAGAGGGATCTATTATATAGAGTCATTACACGCAGAGGGATCTATTATATAGAGTCATTACACACAGAGGGATCTATTATATAGAGTCATTACACGCAGAGGGATCTATTATATAGAGTCATTACACGCAGAGGGATCTATTATATAGTCATTACACACAGAGGGATCTATTATATAGAGTCATTACACACAGAGGGATCTATTATATAGAGTCATTACACGTAGAGTGATCTATTATATAGTTATTACACACAGAGTGATCTATTATATAGTCATTACACACAGAGGGATCTATTATATAGAGTCATTACACGCAGAGGGATCTATTATATAGAGTCATTACACGCAGAGGGGTCTACTATATAGAGTCATTACACGCAGAGTGATCTATTATATAGAGTCATTACACGCAGAGTGATCTATTATATAGAGTCATTACACGCAGAGGGATCTATTATATAGAGTCATTACACGCAGAGGGATCTATTATATAGAGTCATTACACGCAGAGGGATCTATTATATAGAGTCATTACATGCAGAGGGATCTATTATATACAGTCATTACACGCAGAGCGATCTATTATATAGAGTCATTACACGTAGAGCGATCTATTATATAGAGTCATTACACACAGAGGGATCTATTATATAGAGTCATTACACGCAGAGTGATCTATTATATAGAGTCATTACACGCAGAGTGATCTATTATATAGAGTCATTACACGCAGAGGGATCTATTATATAGAGTCATTACACACAGAGGGATCTATTATATAGAGTCATTACACACAGAGGGTTCTATTATATAGAGTCATTACACACAGAGGGATCTATTATAGAGTCATTACACACAGAGGGATCTATTATATAGAGTCATTACACGCAGAGGGATCTATTATATAGAGTCATTACACACAGAGGGATCTATTATATAGAGTCATTACACACAGAGGGATCTATTATATAGAGTCATTACACACAGAGGGATCTATTATAGAGTCATTACACACAGCGATCTATTATATAGAGTCATTACACACAGAGGGATCTATTATATAGAGTCATTACACACAGAGGGATCTATTATATAGAGTCATTACACACAGAGGGATCTATTATATAGAGTCATTACACACAGAGGGATCTATTATATAGAGTCATTACACACAGAGGGATCTATTATATAGAGTCATTACACACAGAGGGATCTATTATATACAGTCATTACACGCAGAGCGATCTATTATATAGAGTCATTACACGCAGAGGGATCTATTATACAGTCATTACACACAGAGGGATCTATTATAGAGTCATTACACACAGAGGGATCTATTATATAGAGTCATTACACACAGAGGGATCTATTATATAGAGTCATTACACACAGAGGGATCTATTATATACAGTCATTACACGCAGAGCGATCTATTATATAGAGTCATTACACGCAGAGGGATCTATTATATAGTCATTACACACAGAGGGATCTATTATAGAGTCATTACACACAGAGGGATCTATTATATAGAGTCATTACACACAGAGGGGTCTATTATATAGAGTCATTACACGCAGAGTGATCTATTATATAGAGTCATTACACGCAGAGTGATCTATTATATAGAGTCATTACACGCAGAGGGATCTATTATATAGAGTCATTACACGCAGAGGGATCTATTATATAGAGTCATTACACACAGAGGGATCTATTATATAGAGTCATTACACACAGAGGGATCTATTATATAGAGTCATTACACACAGAGGGATCTATTATAGAGTCATTACACACAGCGATCTATTATATAGAGTCATTACACACAGAGGGATCTATTATATAGAGTCATTACACACAGAGGGATCTATTATATAGAGTCATTACACACAGAGGGATCTATTATATAGAGTCATTACACACAGAGGGATCTATTATATAGAGTCATTAGACACAGAGGGATCTATTATATAGAGTCATTACACACAGAGGGATCTATTATATAGAGTCATTACACGCAGAGGGATCTATTTCAAGTGGTTATTTCTGTTAATGTTGATGATTATGGCTTACAGCCAATGAAAACACAAAAGTCATTATCTCAGTAAATTAGAATACTTTATAACAGTTTGAAAAATGTTTTTAAAATCGGAAATGTCCTACTGAAATGTCCGTTCAGTAAATGCCTCAATACTTGGTCGGCTCCTTGTGCATCAGTGCGGCAATGTGGCATGGAGGCGATCAGCCTGGGGCATGGAGGGATCAGCCTGTGGCATGGAGGGATCAGCCTGTGGCATGGAGGGATCAGCCTGTGGCATGGAGGCGATCAGCCTGTGGCACGGAGGCGATCAGCCTTTGGCACGGAGGCGATCAGCCTGTGGCACGGAGGCGATCAGCCTGTGGCATGGAGGGATCAGCCTGTGGCATGGAGGGATCAGCCTGTGGCATGGAGGGATCAGCCTGTGGCATGGAGGCGATCAGCCTGTGGCATGGAGGCGATCAGCCTGTGGCATGGAGGCGATCAGCCTGTGGCATGGAGGCGATCAGCCTGTGGCACGGAGGCGATCAGCCTGTGGCATGGAGGCGATCAGCCTGTGGCATGGAGGGATCAGCCTGTGGCATGGAGGGGATCAGCCTGTGGCATGGAGGGGATCAGCCTGTGGCATGGAGGGGATCAGCCTGTGGCATGGAGGGGATCAGCCTGTGGCATGGAGGGGATCAGCCTGTGGCATGGAGGGATCAGCCTGTGGCATGGAGGGATCAGCCTGTGGCATGGAGGCGATCAGCCTGTGGCATGGAGGGATCAGCCTGTGGCCCTGCTGAGGTGTTATGGAAGCCCAGGTGGCTTTGATAGCAGCCTTCAGCTCGTCTGCATTGTTGGGTCTGGGGTCTCATCTTCCTCTTGACAATACCCCATAGATTCTCTATAATAGATTCTCTATGGGGTTAAGGTCAGGCGAGTTTTCTGCCAATCAAGCACAGTGATACTGTTGTGTGTAAACCAGGTATTGGTACTTTTGGCCGTGTGGACAGGGGCCAAGTCCTGCTGGAGAATGATATTTCCATCTCCATAAAGCTTGTCGGCAGAGGGAAGCATGAAGAGCTGTAAAATGTCCTGGTAGACGGCTGCACTGACTTTGGTCTTGATAAAACACAGTGGACCTACACCAGCAGATGACATGGCCCCCCAAACCATCACTGATTGTGGAGACTTCACACTAGACCTCCAGCAGCTTGGATTGTGGCCTCTCCACTCTTCCTCCAGACTCTGGGACCTTGTGAAGTGTGTCAATGACTGCCTTCTGGACATCTGTCACGTCAGCATTCTTCCCCATAATTGTGGAGCCTACTGAAACAGACTAAGGGACCTTTGTAAACGCTTATGTAAGCCTTTCCAGGTGTTTTTTGTATTGAAGAACTGAGATAAATTAACTTTTTGAAGATATTCTAATTTAGTGAGACGCACCTGTACATGTTATATTAAGCCACAAAGTGAAGGGAGGCCTAGGTTAGTACAAATCGGTGGTGGTCCAGTGGGAAAGTTAGAGCCGTCATTGACTGGTAATGTTCTCATTCTTTAATAGTACAATACATATTTGAACTTTTCAGAAAATTTTACTTAAAGATTGCACTTATTTTTATTCTCATAGCTCCGTTGAGTATTCTGCTTTTGTTGCTTTTGAAAACTGCCATACAGTTCCAGAGATATGGGCCTTTTATTTTTTATGGTCATTAGAAGAGGGCGTTGTTCATAGGATTCCTTGGGGGTGGGCCTGTAGCTTGCTCTGCATAAGTAACCATAAAAAGTTGCATGGTGGCTCAGTGGTTAGCACTGTAGCCTTGCAGCGCTGGGCTCCTGGGTCCAATCCCACCAAGGACGACAAGGAGTTTGTAAGTTCTCCTCGTGTTTGTGTGTGTTTCCTCTCACACTACAAAGACATACTGATAGGGAAATTAGATTGTGAGCCCCAATGGGGACAGTGAGGATAATGTCTGTAACGCGCTGTGGAATTAATGGCGCTATATAAGTAACAAATTAAATAAAAAAGTAAAAAACAGAAGAGAATAAAATAAGAGAAAAAAAGTGGCCACTTTTGGACTGATGACGGGTGCACTTTAAATCGAAATTCACAATTATAACAAAATCGTGACAAGCAGTAATGAGCTGAATTTACGTTTCTTCTACTTGAAGAATGGAGAGAGGTGGGTAACAGTGGACGCTGCCAGGTTAAAAACTTTACTGCAATTTTCATGCCGAGAGGCACGAAATCCAACTAATATTAATGACAGAGAAATAATACATGAGGCTGTCAGTCACCTGGAACACGAGCTGCCTGGGAAAAAGGAGGCACATTTCTTTTTTTTTTGTTACTTGGGAAGGGAGGATCAAAAACCTAGCTTCTAAGGCAGATTATTTCCCTGGACTTGTGAAAAGAAAGAAAAGAGGAATAATCGCATAGCACTCAATTATTTTTTTTTTCTCAAGCAGATTTGATATTTGTTGGAGGTGGCAAATTATCGAAATATTCACCGGTTATGAAAAACTAGTCCCCAAACTGGATATGAGGGGTGGACACAGACAGCAGAAGGCCCTTTGTGGTCCATAGTGTGTCTGGGACAGAAGGTGCTTGTGCTTTGAGGGGTGGACACAGACAGCAGAAGGCCCTTTGTGGTCCATAGTGTGTCTGGGACAGAAGGTGCTTGTGCTTTGAGGGGTGGACACAGACAGCAGAAGGCCCTTTGTGGTCCATAGTGTGTCTGGGACAGAAGGTGCTTGTGCTTTGAGGGGTGGACACAGACAGCAGAAGGCCCTTTGTGGTCCATAGTGTGTCTGGGACAGAAGGTGCTTGTGCTTTGAGGGGTGGACACAGACAGCAGAAGGCCCTTTGTGGTCCATAGTGTGTCTGGGACAGAAGGTGCTTGTGCTTTGAGGGGTGGACACAGACAGCAGAAGGCCCTTTGTGGTCCATAGTGTGTCTGGGACAGAAGGTGCTTGTGCTTTGAGGGGTGGACACAGACAGCAGAGGGCCCTTTGTGGTCCATAGTGTGTCTGGGACAGAAGGTGCTTGTGCTTTGAGGGGTGGACACAGACAGCAGAAGGCCCTTTGTGGTCCATAATGTGTCTGGGACAGAAGGTGCTCGTGCTTTGAGGGGTGGACACAGACAGCAGAAGGCCCTTTGTGGTCCATAGTGTGTCTGGGACAGAAGGTGCTCGTGCTTTGAGGGGTGGACACAGACAGCAGAAGGCCCTTTGTGGTCCATAGTGTGTCTGGGACAGAAGGTGCTTGTGCTTTGAGGGGTGGACACAGACAGCAGAAGGCCCTTTGTGGTCCATAGTGTGTCTGGGACAGAAGGTGCTTGTGCTTTGAGGGGTGGACACAGACAGCAGAAGGCCCTTTGTGGTCCACAGTGTGTCTGGGACAGAAGGTGCTTGTGCTTTGAGGGGTGGACACAGACAGCAGAAGGCCCTTTGTGGTCCACAGTGTGTCTGGGACAGAAGGTGCTTGTGCTTTGAGGGGTGGACACAGACAGCAGAAGGCCCTTTGTGGTCCACAGTATGTCTGGGACAGAAGGTGCTTGTGCTTTGAGGGGTGGACACAGACAGCAGAAGGCCCTTTGTGGTCCATAGTGTGTCTGGGACAGAAGGTGCTTGTGCTTTGAGGGGTGGACACAGACAGCAGAAGGCCCTTTGTGGTCCATAGTGTCTCTGGGACAGAAGGTGCTTGCTGCTTTGAGGGGTGGACACAGACAGCAGAAGGCCCTTTGTGGTTCATAGTGTGTCTGGGACAGAAGGTGCTCGTGCTTTGAGGGGTGGACACAGACAGCAGAAGGCCCTTTGTGGTCCATAGTGTGTCTGGGACAGAAGGTGCTTGTGCTTTGAGGGGTGGACACAGACAGCAGAAGGGCCTTTGTGGTCCATAGTGTGTCTGGGACAGAAGGTGCTTGTGCTTTGAGGGGTGGACACAGACAGCAGAAGGCCCTTTGTGGTCCATAGTGTGTCTGGGACAGAAGGTGCTTGTGCTTTGAGGGGTGGACACAGACAGCAGAAGGCCCTTTGTGGTCCATAGTGTGTCTGGGACAGAAGGTGCTTGTGCTTTGAGGGGTGGACACAGACAGCAGAGGGCCCTTTGGGGTCCATAGTGTGTCTGGGACAGAAGGTGCTTGCTGCTTTGAGGGGTGGACACAGACAGCAGAGGGCCCTTTGTGGTCCATAGTGTGTCTGGGACAGAAGGTGCTTGCTGCTTTGAGGGGTGGACACAGACAGCAGAGGGCCCTTTGTGGTCCATAGTGTGTCTGGGACAGAAGGTGCTTGCTGCTTGGTAGATGCTAGTGGCCTCCTTACCTCTGATACACAGGTAGCACCACTGGTGAGATCCCACCCCTGCTGGATATTACAGAGCCTGGACCCAGGAAAAGAAGAGGATGGCCGAACACTGGCGAAAGCTACGCAATTACCAAGCATGCAGAAGAGGCAAGAAGTCTATTACCTGAACATGGGTAATCCGTCGCTGCACGAGTTCTGTCAAATCTTTGGCCTCTCTTTCTCGCCAGTCACCTGCACCATCGGTCTGACTGAGGTAGTAGAGATCTGTCATAACTGACCTGTGAAGCAGATGATTACATGGTCACAATGCAGTCCCATACAATAAGAAGAACTTTATGGAAGTAAGGAGCATGTTCCAGGACCTGCAGGTTCTCTATCTTGCTTCTTTCAGGCAGAGCTTCGTTCACCCCTTAAAATTTTTTATCAAAAAAGGAGCAGAGTGTTCAAAAGTCTTTTGTACCAATTTTTACAAAACTCCTGACCTATTAAGTAGTTTATTACATGGCAGCATCGCAGTCAGTTGTATGGCTGCAATAGATATAAAATTGTTGGATCTCCTTGTGGACATCAAGCTGGCATATGGAGTTCTATTGGCAAATAATGAAAATCAGCAGGCTTCCTTTTTCTTCGTTGTGTAAAATAAGTAATTTTGCAAATTTTATGGCTATTCCCACAGTTCACTGGTCACTTTTGTTGCATTTAGTCCTGCTATTGAATAAGTGCCTTTTCCAGGACCTGCAGGTTCTCTATCCTGCTTCTCCTAGTCAGAGCTTCATTCACCCATTAAAATTAAAAAATTTTTTTTTCCTTAAAACTTGTATCAAAAGTGACCACATTGGGAATATGGAGTTATTTGTACAGAATTTTACAAAACTCCTGAACTATTGGCAACAACGCAGTCCGATACATCGTTACAATAAATACAACATTGTTGGTACTATTTACTGGTACAAGATGTTTAATTGGCAATGCTCCCTGGGAAAATGTGCAAATTAGCTGTCCATTTTTTACTTCATTTTAGAGAAAAGTTATTTTGCATATTCTACATTATTTTCACAGTTCACTGGCTGCATATTATTCAACTGCAGTCCAGATAAGCAAGGTGTCTGTTTCAGGACCTGCAGGTTCTCTATCCTGCTTCTTCTAGTCACTCACCCATTAAAAGTAGACAAAAAATAAGTTTTCCTTCTTAAATGTATTATGAGAGTTATTTGTACAGATTTTTACAAAACTCTTGACATAATAAGCAGATTATTACATGGGATCAACGCAGTCCAACAATTATAATATTGCTGGTACTACTTACTGGTGTAGAGCACTGTCTAAGCAATGATCCCTGGGAAATAATGCAAATTAGCTGTACTTTTTTCGATGACTACAGTTCACTGGTTGCTTATTTGCAATTCAGAGAAGTGTCTGTTCCAGGTTTTGCAGGTACTGTATCCTGCTTCTCGAAGGCAGAGCTTGGTCCAACCATTTAAAGTAGACAAAAAAATATTTTTCTTACTAAACCCCTGTAACATAAAGGGAGCACAATATGAATAAAGACTTTCTTGTACAGATTTTTATAAAACACTACATATTTTCCAGTATAAAAGACCACTAAAATCAGTAATACTCTCCATAAAAGTAAAGCTGTCCAGTGCCATCAGAATCCGCCCTACATCTAATGGGAAACACAAAAAAAGCCTACTAACGCGCGTGCAACCCTTAACAGCAAAAAGGCATGTGCTAGGTGCTCCAATCCAAGAAAAGCTGCATTATCCTGCAATGCTCCATAACTCTTACACAGTAGAAACAATTAGCGAGATGAATCACTTTGTGGAAGCAGCAACATATCAATTCATTTAATTGACTCAACCTACATCCTCATAGGAAATGAAATGATTTATATTCCATCGAAATAGGATTAGATTCCATGGCCAAACCTTCATGTTTGTTTTTCCGTCATCTATACATCCTAATAGAACTCTACAAAAATAAATTTGTTTAAGGGGTATAGTATACATGTATTTTAAGAAGTATTTCAGGTCACGAGACCCCTGGTCAGGCAAGGAATTGCAGAATAATACAGATAAAAACATGTTTCACCAGTCTAAACCCGTGACAGGTGTGTGTTGGGGCTTTCTTAAAACATCAACAAAGGGTGGTTTTCCCAAATTCTATTGGGAAAATATATATTCTTGTACCGCGTTAGCCAGTAGATAGAAAAATATTTAGATTTGAGAGTCCTCAGTGGTTGATACCTTTTAATGGCTAACTGAAAAGATGGTAACAAATTGCAAGCTTTGGAGACTACGCAGGTCTCTTCATCAGGCTAGTAAGTTACTAGCCTGCTGAAGAGACCTGCGTAGTCTCGAAAGCTTGCAATTTGTTACCATCTTTTCAGTTAGTGGTTGATACCTTCTAATGGCTAACTGAAAAGATGGTAACAAATTGCAAGCTTTGGAGACTACGCAGGTCTCTTCATCAGGCTAGTAAGTTACTAGCCTGCTGAAGAGACCTGCGTAGTCTCGAAAGCTTGCAATTTGTTACCATCTTTTCAGTTAGTGGTTGATACCTTCTAATGGCTAACTGAAAAGATGGTAACAAATTGCAAGCTTTGGAGACTACGCAGGTCTCTTCATCAGGCTAGTAAGTTACTAGCCTGCTGAAGAGACCTGCGTAGTCTCGAAAGCTTGCAATTTGTTACCATCTTTTCAGTTAGTGGTTGATACCTTCTAATGGCTAACTGAAAAGATGGTAACAAATTGCAAGCTTTGGAGACTACGCAGGTCTCTTCATCAGGCTAGTAAGTTACTAGCCTGATGAAGAGACCTGCGTAGTCTCCAAAGCTTGCAATTTGTTACCATCTTTTCAGTTAGCCATTAGAAGGTATCAACCACTAACTGAAAAGATGGTAACAAATTGCAAGCTTTCGAGACTACGCAGGTCTCTTCAGCAGGCTAGTAACTTACTAGCCTGATGAAGAGACCTGCGTAGTCTCCAAAGCTTGCAATTTGTTACCATCTTTTCAGTTAGCCATTAGAAGGTATCAACCACTAACTGAAAAGATGGTAACAAATTGCAAGCTTTCGAGACTACGCAGGTCTCTTCAGCAGGCTAGTAACTTACTAGCCTGATGAAGAGACCTGCGTAGTCTCCAAAGCTTGCAATTTGTTACCATCTTTTCAGTTAGCCATTAAAAGGTATCAACCACTGAGGACTCTCAAATCTAAATATTTTTCCAAATTCTATCACAACTCTGCACAGGGTGTGTCAAAAGAGTTCAGACCAACAGAGGAAATGTAGAATTACATGGTGACAATATGGTTGAATGGCCATCCCCCTCGAAAGGGAGTCTCCTACAGAGCAGCGCTCCAATTTGGGTCCCAAGAAGTAGAGGGGTCCCACCGTGTAATTTCCATATGCCTTAGGCAGTCCATACCTTTGCTGATCACCCATATCGATCAGTAGCTCATCCACGTGTCTTTGGAGTTCATTTCGGTCCAGATGTTTCAATTTTTTTAGCTCGCTTTGGACGAAATACCAGAATTCCTTGGCCCCGTTATCTATTGCCCTTCGTAAGATTTCATGGTCTTTTCCCATGCCAGTCACTAAAATTAAAAAAAAAAAAAAAAAAAAGTTAAAAAACAACAAGTTCTTATTTCATTACTTCTTGTACACAAAATGGCTATTAACCATATCAATCATATTGAAATATCTTCATATAGACAGGGTTAAAGAGGATCTGTCACCAGGTAAGAAGGAGACCATTTTTCTCTTATTTGTTCCTGCCACTCCCCTGAGTATTCAGCTTATTTGTTGTTGTTGTTTTTTTTAAATACGCCATATGGTTCCAGAGATACGGGCCTCTTTTATTTTGTCCTCATTTTTGAGGTCGCTAGTAAGAGGCGTGGCTCCCAGGATCCTCTGGGGCGTGTCTTTAGGATGCTCTGCATAATTACCCTAAGAGCCACGCCCCTTGTTAAAGACCAGAACAATTAGCACTAAATTAAGGCCCACATCTCTGGAACTATATGGTGGAAATAAAAAAACAGAAAGTTGAATACTCACTCAGGGGAGCAGCAGAAACTAAATATGAGCAAAAACTGGCCATTTTTGGCCTGGTGAGAGCATGAAGGAGGTTAAATATGATTAATAAGGTGTTAAATTCCATATGAAGGTAATTAGATACTATGTGAAGTGGTAAAGTTGCATTAGGGTATTTCTAGCTGTCGAAAACACATCTGAAGGCTGGAATCAGACATCAGATTATCACAGTATGGATAGGACTACGGGTCTGCTGACCAGGGGCTGTGGAGTCAGTAAGCCAAACCTCCGACTCCACAGCACTGGTCACTACTGAGTGTGTCCATAAAGTGCAGCACTGGTCACTACTGAGTGTGTCCATAAAGTGCAGCACTGGTCACTACTGAGCATGTACATAAAGTGCAGCACTGGTCACTACTGAGCATGTACATAAAGTGCAGCACTGGTCACTACTGAGCATGTACATAAAGTGCAGCACTGGTCACTACTGAGCGTGTACATAAAGTGCAGCACTGGTCACTACTGAGCGTGTACATAAAGTGCTGCACTGGTCACTACTGAGCGTGTCCATAAAGTGCAGCACTGGTCACTACTGAGCGTGTCCATAAAGTCCAGCACTGGTCACTACTGAGCGTGTCCATAAAGTGCAGCACTGGTCACTACTGAGCGTGTCCATAAAGTGCAGCACTGGTCACTACTGAGCGTGTACATAAAGTGCAGCACTGGTCACTACTGAGCGTGTACATAAAGTGCAGCACTGGTCACTACTGAGCGTGTACATAAAGTGCAGCACTGGTCACTACTGAGCGTGTACATAAAGTGCTGCACTGGTCACTACTGAGCGTGTCCATAAAGTGCAGCACTGGTCACTACTGAGCGTATACATAAAGTGCAGCACTGGTCACTACTGAGCGTGTCCATAAAGTGCAGCACTGGTCACTACTGAGCGTGTCCATAAAGTGCAGCACTGGTCACTACTGAGCGTGTCCATAAAGTGCAGTACTGGTCACTACTGAGCGTGTACATAAAGTGCAGCACTGGTCACTACTGAGCGTGTACATAAAGTGCTGCACTGGTCACTACTGAGCGTGTACATAAAGTGCAGCACTGGTCACTACTGAGCGTGTACATAAAGTGCAGCACTGGTCACTACTGAGCGTGTACATAAAGTGCAGCACTGGTCACTACTGAGCGTGTACATAAAGTGCAGTACTGGTCACTACTGAGCGTGTACATAAAGTGCAGCACTGGTCACTACTGAGCGTGTACATAAAGTGCAGTACTGGTCACTACTGAGCGTGTACATAAAGTGCAGCACTGGTCACTACTGAGCGTGTACATAAAGCGCAGCACTGGTCACTACTGAGCGTGCACATAAAGCGCAGCACTGGTCACTACTGAGCGTGTACATAAAGTGCAGCACTGGTCACTACTGAGCGTGTACATAAAGTGCAGCACTGGTCACTACTGAGCGTGTACATAAAGTGCAGCACAGGTCACTACTGAGCGTGTACATAAAGTGCAGCACTGGTCACTACTGAGCGTGTACATAAAGTGCAGTACTGGTCACTACTGAGCGTGTACATAAAGTGCAGCACTGGTCACTACTGAGCATATACATAAAGTGCAGCACTGGTCACTACTGAGCGTGTACATAAAGTGCAGCACTGGTCACTACTGAGCGTGTACATAAAGTGCAGCACAGGTCACTACTGAGCGTGTACATAAAGTGCAGCACTGGTCACTACTGAGCGTGTACATAAAGTGCAGTACTGGTCACTACTGAGCGTGTACATAAAGTGCAGCACTGGTCACTACTGAGCGTGTACATAAAGTGCAGCACTGGTCACTACTGAGCGTGTACATAAAGTGCAGCACTGGTCACTACTGAGCGTGTACATAAAGTGCAGCTCTGGTCACTGCTGAGCGTGTACATAAAGTGCAGCACTGGTCACTACTGAGCATGTACATAAAGGGCAGCACTGGTCACTACTGAGCGTGTACATAAAGCGCAGCACTGGTCACTACTGAGCGTGTACATAAAGTGCAGCACAGGTCACTACTGAGCGTGTACATAAAGCGCAGCACAGGTCACTACTGAGCGTGTACATAAAGCGCAGCACTGGTCACTACTGAGCGTGTACATAAAGCGCAGCACTGGTCACTACTGAGCGTGTACATAAAGCGCAGCACTGGTCACTACTGAGCGTGTACATAAAGCGCAGCACTGGTCACTACTGAGCGTGTACATAAAGTGCTGCACTGGTCACTACTGAGCGTGTCCATAAAGTGCAGCACTGGTCACTACTGAGCGTGTACATAAAGGGCAGCACTGGTCACTACTGAGCGTGTACATAAAGTGCAGTACTGGTCACTACTGAGCATGTACATAAAGGGCAGCACTGGTCACTACTGAGCATGTACATAAAGGGCAGCACTGGTCACTACTGAGCTTGTACATAAAGTGCAGCACTGGTCACTACAGAGCATGTACATAAAGTGCAGCACTGGTCACTACTGAGCGTGTCCATAAAGTGCAGCACTGGTCACTACTGAGGGTGTACATAAAGTGCAGCACTGGTCACTACTGAGCGTGTACATAAAGTGCAGCACTGGTCACTACTGAGCGTGTACATAAAGTGCAGCACTGGTCACTACTGAGCGTGTACATAAAGCGCAGCACTGGTCACTACTGAGCGTGTACATAAAGTGCAGCTCTGGTCACTACTGAGCGTGTACATAAAGTGCAGCTCTGGTCACTACTGAGCGTGTACATAAAGCGCAGCCCCGGTCACTACTGAGCGTGTACATAAAGTGCAGCACTGGTCACTACTGAGCTTGTACATAAAGTGCAGCACTGGTCACTACTGAGCGTGTACATAAAGCGCAGCACTGGTCACTACTGAGCGTGTACATAAAGTGGAGCACTGGTCACTACTGAGAATGAACATAAAGTGCAGCACTGGTCACTACTGAGCGTGTACATAAAGTGCAGCACTGGTCACTACTGAGCGTGTACATAAAGTGCAGCACTGGTCACTACTGAGCGTGTACATAAAGTGCAGCACTGGTCACTACTGAGCGTGTACTAACCTAGGCCTCCCTTCACTTTGTGGCTTAATATAACTGTACAGGTGCATCTCACTAAATTAGAATATCACATAAAGTGCAGCACTGGTCACTACTGAGCATGTACATAAAGTGCAGCACTGGTCACTACTGAGCATGTACATAAAGTGCAGCACTGGTCACTACTGAGCGTGTACATAAAGCGCAGCACTGGTCACTACTGAGCGTGTACATAAAGCGCAGCACTGGTCACTACTGAGCGTGTACATAAAGTGCAGCACAGGTCACTACTGAGCGTTTACATAAAGTGCAGCACAGGTCACTACTGAGCGTGTACATAAAGCGCAGCACTGGTCACTACTGAGCGTGTACATAAAGTGCAGCACAGGTCACTACTGAGCGTTTACATAAAGTGCAGCACAGGTCACTACTGAGCGTGTACATAAAGCGCAGCACTGGTCACTACTGAGCATGTACATAAAGCGCAGCACTGGTCAGTACTGAGCGTGTACATAAAGCACAGCACTGGTCACTACTGAGCGTGTACATAAAGTGGAGCACTGGTCACTACCGAGAATGAACATAAAGTGCAGCACTGGTCACTACTGAGCGTGTACATAAAGTGCAGCACTGGTCACTACTGAGCGTGTACATAAAGTGGAGCACTGGTCACTACTGAGCATGAACATAAAGTGCAGCACTGGTCACTACTGAGCGTGTACATAAAGTGCAGCAGTGGTCACTACTGAGCGTGTACATAAAGTGCAGCACTGGTCACTACTGAGCGTGTACATAAAGTGCAGCAGTGGTCACTACTGAGCGTGTACATAAAGTGCAGCACTGGTCACTACTGAGCGTGTACATAAACTGCAGCACTAGTCACTACTGAGCGTGTACATAAAGTGCAGTACTGGTCACTACTGAGCGTGTACATAAAGTGCAGCACTGGTCACTACCGAGCGTGTACATAAAGTGCAGCACTGGTCACTACCGAGCGTGTACATAAAGTGCAGAACTGGTCACTACTGAGCGTGTACATAAAGTGCAGCACTGGTCACTACTGAGTGTGTACATAAAGTGCAGCACTGGTCACTACTGAGCATGTACATAAAGGGCAGCACTGGTCACTACTGAGCATGTACATAAAGGGCAGCACTGGTCACTACTGAGCATGTACATAAAGTGCAGCACTGGTCACTACTGAGCATGTACATAAAGTGCAGAACTGGTCACTACTGAGCGTGTACATAAAGTGCAGCACTGGTCACTACTGAGCGTGTACATAAAGCGCAGCACTGGTTACTACTGAGCGTGTACATAAAGTGCAGCACTGGTCACTACTGAGCATGTACATAAAGTGCAGAACTGGTCACTACTGAGCGTGTACATAAAGTGCAGCACTGGTCACTACTGAGCGTGTACATAAAGCGCAGCACTGGTTACTACTGAGCGTGTACATAAAGTGCAGCACTGGTCACTACTGAGCGTGTACATAAAGTGCAGCACTGGTCATTACTGAGCGTGTACATAAAGTGCTGCACTGGTCACTACTGAGCGTGTCCATAAAGTGCAGCACTGGTCACTACTGAGCGTGTACATAAAGGGCAGCACTGGTCACTACTGAGCGTGTACATAAAGGGCAGCACTGGTCACTACTGAGCGTGTACATAAAGCGCAGCACTGGTCACTACTGAGCGTGTACATAAAGTGCAGCACAGGTCACTACTGAGCGTGTACATAAAGTGCAGCACAGGTCACTACTGAGCGTGTACATAAAGTGCAGCACTGGTCACTACTGAGCGTGTACATAAAGTGCAGCACTGGTCACTACTGAGCATGTACATAAAGGGCAGCACTGGTCACTACTGAGCATGTACATAAAGGGCAGCACTGGTCACTACTGAGCGTGTACATAAAGCGCAGCACTGGTCACTACTGAGCGTGTACATAAAGCGCTGCACTGGTCACTACCGAGCGTGTACATAAAGTGCAGCACTGGTCACTACTGAGCGTGTCCATAAAGTGCAGCACTGGTCACTGCTGAGCGTGTACATAAAGTGCAGCACTGGTCACTACTGAGCGTGTTCATAAAGTGCAGCACTGGTCACTATTGAGCGTGTACATAAAGTGCAGCACTGGTCACTACTGAGCGTGTACATAAAGTGCAGCACTGGTCACTACTGAGCATGTACATAAAGTGCAGCACTGGTCACTATTGAGCGTGTACATAAAGTGCAGCACTGGTCACTACTGGTCAAAAAAATGACGTGCGGTCCCCCCTAATTTAATAGCTAGCAAAGGCTAGGCAGACAGCTGGGGGCTGATATTAATAGCCCAGGAAGGGAGCCATGAATATTGGCCCCCTCCCAGGCTAGAAACACCAGCCGTCAGCCGCCCCAGAAATGGCGCATTCATAGGATGCGCCAATTCTGGCACTTAGCCTCGCTCTTCCACGCTGCCCTGTAGCGATGGCAGTGGGTAATAGGGTTGGGGTTGATGTCAGCTTATAATGCCAGCTGATATCAAGCCCAGGTTAGTAATGGAGAGGCGTCTATAAGACACCCCCATTACTAACCCCATAGTCAAAGTTAAAAAAAACACAAACACCCAGAATAAAGTCCTTTAATTGAAATAAAGACACAATTCTTTATTGTTCTAAATTAAACCATACTTACCATCACGCCCATTCCAGCTGAAGCCAATGATCTCCTGCAATAAAAGAAAAATAATAAAGCAACCTCATCCTTACCTTTCCATGGTTCCCACGACAGCTTCAGCTCAGCTACATCGAGATGACAGGCTGGACCGCAGCAGAACGCTGCCATCCAGCCTGTCATCCCGCAGACACTGAGTAGAGCAGGCATGCTTGCGCTCTGCAGTGTCTGGCTGTGACGGCATCCAGATGAGCCGAGCTCATGTCCAATGAACTCAGCTCACCTCATGCACGTCACTGACAGCGTGGGAGAATTCTCCTGCACTCAGCACTTCAGCGTGAGAATTCTCCCACGCTCTCAGTGATGTGCATGAGGTGAGCTGAGTTCATTGGACATGACCTCGGCTCATCTGTATGTCGTCACAGAGAGACGCTGAGGAGCGCAAGCAAGCCTGCTCTTCTCAGTGTCTGCGGGATGACAGGCTGGATGGCAGCGTTCTGCTGCGGTCCAGCCTGTCATCTCGATGTAGCAGAGCTGAAGCTGTCGTGGGAACCATGGAAAGGTAAGGATGAGGTTGCTTTATTATTTTTCTTTTATTGCAGGAGATCGTTGGCTTCAGCTGGAATGGGCGTGATGGTAAGTATGGTTTAATTTAGAACAATAAAGAATTGTGTGTTTATTTCAATTAAAGGACTTTATTCTGGGTGTTTGTGTTTTTTTTAACTTTGACTATGGGGTTAGTAATGGGGGTGTCTTATAGACGCCTCTCCATTACTAACCTGGGCTTGATGTCAGCTGGCATTATAAGCTGACATCAACCCCAGCCCTATTACCCCACTGCTACCGCTACAGGGCAGTGGGAAGAGCGAGGCTAAGTGCCAGAATTGGCGCATCCTATGGATGCGCCATTTCTGGGGCGGCTGACGGCTGGTGTTTCTAGCCTGGGAGGGGGCCAATATTCATGGCTCCCTTCCTGGGCTATTAATATCAGCCCCCAGCTGTCTGCCTAGCCTTTGCTAGCTATTAAATTAGGGGGGACCCCATGTCATTTTTTTGGGGGGGTCCCCCATTTTAATAGCTAGTAAAGGCTAGGTATTCAGGTGGGGGCTGATATTAGTAGCCTGGGAAGCTCCGTGGGTATTACCCCCTTCCCAGGCTTCAAACATCTGCCCCAGCTGTCTGCTTAACCTCCGCTAGAGACTAAAATTAAGGGGAACCCCACGCCAATTTTTTTAATAATAAATCCTTTATTTTAATACTAAATGACAAGTACAGTAACCAACACTGTCACTGTACTTCTTATATATGTGACTGACATGTTTCTATCTATCTAATCTATGTGTGATGCTCTATTCCTTCTTGTCTAAATTGTCAGGTACCGGTGTATGCCGCTGCTGAATTGCCGGCTGGCTTTTTTAAAGAGAGTGTCTTCTGAGCAGTTTGTCAGCTTTTGGACACCTTTGAAGATGTTTTCTATGTGTTTCTATGTGTTTTTGTTTGCCTGCCATTGGTTTTAACGGTGTTCGACGGTGTTCTAAGGTGTTCGACGAACCGAACCGAACCCGAACACTACGGGGGTGGCTCAACACTAGAGGGGGATTTATTCTGTGTGGAGGGAGGGGGATTTATTCTGTGTGGAGGGAGGGGGATTTATTCTGTGTGGAGGGAGGGGGGATTTATTTTGTGTGGAGGGAGGGGGGATTTATTCTGTGTGGAGGGAGGTTTATTCTGTCTGGACGGAGGGGGATTTATTTTGTGTGGAGGGAGGGGGATTTATTCTGTGTGGAGGGAGGGGGATTTATTCTGTGTGGAGGGAGGGGGATTTATTCTGTGTGGAGGGAGGGGGGATTTATTCTGTGTGGAGGGAGGGGGAGTTTATTCTGTGTGGAGGGAGGGGGATTTATTCTGTGTGGAGGGAGGGGGATTTATTCTGTGTGGAGGGAGGGGGGATTTATTCTGTGTGGAGGGAGGGGGATTTATTCTGTGTGGAGGGAGGGGGGATTTATTCTGTGTGGAGGGAGGGGGATTTATTCTGTGTGGAGGGAGGGGGGATTTATTCTGTGTGGAGGGAGGGGGATTTATTCTGTGTGGAGGGAGGGGGATTTATTCTGTGTGGAGGGAGGGGGGATTTATTCTGTGTGGAGGGAGGGGGATTTATTCTGTGTGGAGGGAGGGGGGATTTATTCTGTATGGAGGGAGGGGGGATTTATTTTGTGTGGAGGGAGGGGGGATTTATTCTGTGTGGAGGGAGGTTTATTCTGTCTGGACGGAGGGGGATTTATTTTGTGTGGAGGGAGGGGGATTTATTTTGTGTGGAGGGAGGGGGATTTATTTTGTGTGGAGGGAGGGGGGATTTATTCTGTGTGGAGGGAGGTTTATTCTGTCTGGACGGAGGGGGATTTATTTTGTGTGGAGGGAGGGGGATTTATTTTGTGTGGAGGGAGGGGGGATTTATTCTGTGTGGAGGGAGGGGGGATTTATTCTGTGTGGAGGGAGGGGGGATTTATTCTGTGTGGAGGGAGGGGGGATTTATTCTGTGTGGAGGGAGGGGGATTTATTCTGTGTGGAGGAAGGGGGGATTTATTCTGTGTGGAGGGAGGGGGATTTATTCTGTGTGGAGGAAGGGGGATTTATTCTGTGTGGAGGAAGGGGGATTTATTCTGTGTGGAGGGAGGGGGATTTATTCTGTGTGGAGGGAGGGGGATTTATTCTGTGTGGAGGGAGGGGGATTTATTCTGTGTGGAGGGAGGGGGATTTATTCTGTGTGGAGGGAGGGGGGATTTATTCTGTGTGGAGGGAGGGGGATTTATTCTGTGTGGAGGAAGGGGGATTTATTCTGTGTGGAGGCAGGGGGATTTATTCTGTGTGGAGGGAGGGGGATTTATTCTGTGTGGAGGGAGGGGGATTTATTCTGTGTGGAGGGAGGGGGGATTTATTCTGTGTGGAGAGAGGTGGATTTATTCTGTGTGGAGGGAGGGGGATTTATTCTGTGTGGAGGGAGGGGGGATTTATTCTGTGTGGAGGGAGGGGGATTTATTCTGTGTGGAGGGAGGGGGGATTTATTCTGTGTGGAGGGAGGGGGGATTTATTCTGTGTGGAGGGAGGGGGATTTATTCTGTGTGGAGGGAGGGGGGATTTATTCTGTGTGGAGGGAGGGGGATTTATTCTGTGTGGAGGAAGGGGGATTTATTCTGTGTGGAGGGAGGGGGATTTATTCTGTGTGGAGGGAGGGGGGATTTATTCTGTGTGGAGAGAGGGGGGATTTATTCTGTGTGGAGGGAGGGGGATTTATTCTGTGTGGAGGGAGGGGGATTTATTCTGTGTGGAGGGAGGGGGGATTTATTCTGTGTGGAGGGAGGGGGGATTTATTCTGTGTGGAGGGAGGGGGATTTATTCTGTGTGGAGGGAGGGGGATTTATTCTGTGTGGAGGGAGGGGGGATTTATTCTGTGTGGAGGGGGGATTTATTCTGTGTGGAGGGAGGGGGATTTATTCTGTGTGGAGGGAGGGGGATTTATTTTGTGTGGAGGGAGGGGGATTTATTCTGCGTGGAGGGAGGGGGATTTATTCTGTGTGGAGGGAGGGGGTTTTATTCTGTGTGGAGGGAGGGGGGTTTTATTCTGTGTGGAGGGAGGGGGGATTTATTCTGTGTGGAGGGAGGGGGTTTTATTCTGTGTGGAAGAAAGGGGATTTATTCTGTGTGGAGGGATGGGGTTTTATTCTGTGTGGAAGCAAGGGGATTTATTCTCTGTGGAGGGGGGATTTATTCTGTGTGGAGGGAGGGGGATTTATTCTGTGTGGAGGGAGGGGGATTTATTCTGCGTGGAGGGAGGGAGGATTTATTCTGCGTGGAGGGAGGGAGGATTTATTCTGCGTGGAGGGAGGGGGGATTTATTCTGCGTGGAGGGAGGGGGCATTTATTCTGTGTGGACGAGGGGTATTTAGTCTCTGTGGAGGGGGGATTTATTCTGTGTGGACGAGGGGTATTTAGTCTCTGTGGAGGGGGGATTTATTCTGTGTGGAAGGAGGGGGATTTATTCTGTGTGGAGGGAGGGGGATTTATTCTGTGTGGAGGGAGGGGGATTTATTCTGTGTGGAAGAAGGGGGATTTATTCTGTGTGGAGGAAGGGGATTTATTCTGTGTGGAGGGAAGGGGATTTATTCTGTGTGGAGGGAAGGGGATTTATTCTGTGTGGAGGGAAGGGGATTTATTCTGTGTGGAGGGAAGGGGATTTAGTGTTGGAGGCAGGGGAAGGGAAGATTAACTGTAATGGGGAAGATTTGAAAACAAGTTTGAGGAGCAAGGGAGGGACAGGTGCAGACAGTATGGTGAGTGGGGTGGTGGGTGCGGACACAGTATGGTGAGTGGGTGGGTGTATGCAGACAGGATGGTGAGTGAGGAGATGGGTTGAGGACACAGTATGAGTAGCGAAAGTAAAAATGTATGCGAACACAGCATGTGGAGTGTGGGTGTTGGGATGTGTGCAGAAATATTATGGGGAGTTGGGGGGATGTGTGAAGTATGGAGAGAGAGGGTGTAAATATATGAGGAGACAGTATGGTTAGCAGTGGGATGTGAGAGAAGACAGCAGCATGAAGAGGGATGGGGAAACGTGCGAGGAGACTATTGAGGGGAATAGTGGGAGGAGACCGTATGGGGGGAGAAAAGTGTGTGTGGGCACAGAATAGAGACTGAGTAGTGTTGGGGGGGTAGCATGGGGGACCAGTGTAAGGGCACAGCTAGGAGGGGATAGTACGTTAAGGGGGGGGAGTGTAATGAGGGATCATAGTATAGAGACTGGGCCCAATAGGAGGGACACCGTGTGAGGGGACAGTGTGAAGAGGGGGCCCAGTACGGTAAGGAGAGGGCAGTATGAAGACGATGTACCATAAGAGGGACAGTACGTGGGTCATATTTTGTGCAGGGAATACAGTGAGGGGCAATTATATATTCAGGGGCTCAGTGTAGGGCAGATGTTTTTGCTTGCAGGCTCCAGCGGTCACCGCTCGGCCCCTTACGGTCCCCTGACATCGAGCTTCTCTTCTGCTTCTCTTACTTTTTCACTAAACATTGAGAGAATTAGGGAGAGCGGCTCGTCGGTACGTGACTAAGTGTGCAAACTGCATATGTGCTGGGGGGGGCGCCAAACTGAATTTCTACCCCGGATGCCAGAAAACCTAGATACACCTCTGGTACCAGGACTCATAAATCCAGCCTTCGCCACAGCTTAATAAAGCTTTTTAGGGCATTTACCCACTTTAACCAGAAAAGACAATCTTTGGGAACAATTATTATTATTTTTTTTTACCTAATCGCATGTATTTGGGGCTAAAAAAATAAAAAACATTTTTGCAATGAAGTTTTATTACAAATATTGCACTGTTTGGCTTATATGGACTTTTGTTCCTCTGGATATTCAACTTTGATGTGGTCATAAATCAGCTAAGAGGAGCCCAGAAAAATGAAAGTTACAAACTCTCCTATTGGACCATCAGAACCAGCTCACTGACCACTTCTCAGTTAACTTAGCTAGTAAAAGAGCTGGAGAGTAAAAAAAGAGCAAATAGGGTCTTATCCAACACACTTAATAGATATTAAAAACAGGATCTGCTAACCTGATGCAGTAAAAAGTGCTTGTTTTTACTTTTGCAATTTTTTGCTTGTTAAAATTAGCAGCCGTTCTTGAGATATTAACACTTTTCTTTTATTTACAGCTTGTTGCCTTGGAGCCCGACCACCGCTGCTGTCAGGCTTTTAAGCACAGTACAGAAGCTGGCTAGGATTAGAAGGTAACAGCGCCCTCCAGTGAACCTGGACATCTGCAAAACTACACCTACAAGCTCAATAGGAAAGAGCTTGTAAGCACTGAATGTTCGGTCTAAAAGGCAACGAGCTGTTAACAAGAAAAGTGGTGATATCTAAAGAACGGGTGACAATTTTAATAGGCAGTAAATTGCAAAATGACTTGATTTACAAGCTCTATCGGGGTTTCACCCATAAATGTGCCCATTACCTGGAGCCTCGTCACTCTGTGAAAAGGCACAAGCAGAAAGAACTACATGGTGCCCGTGTGGAGTTTAGTCTAAAACACGTTTTTTGACTTTCACTCTCAAGGATGGAGGACCTTTTATTTTTGCATCTACACGGCTATCCTATAACTGTCTATTTTTAATATTTTTTTTACCCAAGTCTTCTAAATTGAAGCATGAAGAAACTTTGCAACCAATCTATGGCTTGCTTCTACATCTACTCTGCAGATCTATGTGTCCCCGCGGTCACACACAACCTATCATCAGGATGGTCAATCTCTGCTAGGAGAAGAGCTCCTCATTTGATCACAGCCACAATTAGGTCACATTGAGTCACAGGTGTTAAAATTGGATTATCCCCTACATTAAAAGTTATAATTAATGGACTTAAAAGTTAATTCAGGAAAAAAAAAAACCTAAACTCCCCTCCTTGACCGATGCAGCTTTTCTGCACTTGCTACAGATTCTCCCTGAACCAGCACCTCTACTCCGCAATCACTACAGCTTCCTCCAGGCACGGCACTGCTCCTCCACAATCGCCACAGCTTCCTCTGTGACCAGCACCGCACCTCCGCACTTGCTACAGATTCTCCCTGAACCGGCACCTCTACTCCGCAATCACTACAGGTTCCTCCAGGCACGGCACTGCTCCTTCACAATCGCCACAGCTTCCTCTGTGACCAGCACCGCACCTCCGCACTTGCTACAGATTCTCCCTGAACCAGCACCTCTACTCAGCAATCACTAAAGCTTGCTCCAGGCACGGCACTGCTCCTCCACAATCGCCACAGCTTCCTCTGTGACCAGCACCGCACCTCTGCACTTGCTACAGATTCTCCCTGAACCGGCACCTCTACTCCGCAATCACTACAGCTTCCTCCAGGCACGGCACTGCTCCTCCGCAATCGCCACAGCTTCCTCTGTGACCAGCCCCGCACCTCCGCACTTGCTACAGATTCTCCCTGAACCAGCACCTCTACTCCGCAAACACTAAAGCTTCCTCCAGGCACGGCACTGCTCCTCCACAATCACCACAGCTTCCTCTGTGACCAGCACCGCACCTCCGCACTTGCTACAGATTCTCCCTGAACCAGCACCTCTACTCCGCAAACACTAAAGCTTCCTCCAGGCACGGCACTGCTCCTCCACAATCACCACAGCTTCCTATGTGACCAGCACCGCACCTCCGCACTTCCTACAGATTCTCCCTGTACCAGCACCTCTACTCCGCAATCACTACAGCTTCCTCCAGGCACGGCACTGCTCCTCCACAATCACCACAGCTTCCTATCTGACCAGCACCGCACCTCCGCACTTCCTACAGATTCTCCCTGAACCAGCACCTCTACTCCGCAATCACTACAGCTTCCTCCAGGCACGGCACTGCTCCTCCACAATCGCCATAGCTTCCTCTGTGACCAGCACCGCACCTCCGCACTGGCTACAGATTCTCCCTGAACCGGCACCTCTACTCCGCAATCACTACAGCTTCCTCCAGGCACGGCACTGCTCCTCCACAATCACCACAGCTTCCTATGTGGCCAGCACCGCACCTCCGCACTGGCTACAGATTCTCCCTGAACCAGCACCTCTACTCCGCAATCACTACAGCTTCCTCCAGGCACGGCACTGCTCCTTCACAATCGCCACAGCTTCCTATCTGACCAGCACCGCACCTCCGCACTTGCTACAGATTCTCCTTGAACCAGAAACTCTATTCCGCAAACACTAAAGCTTCCTCCAGGCACGGCACTGCTCCTCCACAATCACCACAGCTTCCTCTGTGACCAGCACCGCACCTCCGCACTTGCTACAGATTCTCCCTGAACCAGCACCTCTACTCCGCAAACACTAAAGCTTCCTCCAGGCACGGCACTGCTCCTCCACAATCACCACAGCTTCCTATGTGACCAGCACCGCACCTCCGCACTTCCTACAGATTCTCCCTGTACCAGCACCTCTACTCCGCAATCACTACAGCTTCCTCCAGGCACGGCACTGCTCCTCCACAATCACCACAGCTTCCTATGTGGCCAGCACCGCACCTCCGCACTGGCTACAGATTCTCCCTGAACCAGCACCTCTACTCCGCAATCACTACAGCTTCCTCCAGGCACGGCACTGCTCCTTCACAATCGCCACAGCTTCCTATCTGACCAGCACCGCACCTCCGCACTTGCTACAGATTCTCCCTGAACAGTCACCTGTACTCCGCAATCACTAAAGCTTCCTCCAGGCACGGCACTGCTCCTCCACAATCACCACAGCTTCCTATGTGGCCAGCACCGCACCTCCGCACTGGCTACAGATTCTCCCTGAACCAGCACCTCTACTCCGCAATCACTACAGCTTCCTCCAGGCACGGCACTGCTCCTTCACAATCGCCACAGCTTCCTATCTGACCAGCACCGCACCTCCGCACTTGCTACAGATTCTCCCTGAACAGTCACCTGTACTCCGCAATCACTAAAACTTCCTCCAGGCACGGCACTGCTCCTCCACAATCGCCATAGCTTCCTCTGTGACCAGCACCGCACCTCCACACTTGCTACAGATTCTCCCTGAACCAGCACCTCTACTCCGCAAACACTAAAGCTTCCTCCAGGCACGGCACTGCTCCTCCACAATCACCACAGCTTCCTATGTGACCAGCACCGCACCTCCGCACTTGCTACAGATTCTCCTTGAACCAGCACCTCTACTCCGCAATCACTACAGCTTCCTCCAGGCCCGGCACTGCTCCTCCACAATCACCACAGCTTCCTCTGTGACCAGCACCGCACCTCCGCACTGGCTACAGATTCTCCCTGAACCGGCACCACTACGCCGCAATCACTACAGCTTCCTCCAGGCACGGCACTGCTCCTCCACAATCGCCATAGCTTCCTCTGTGACCAGCACCGCACCTCCGCACTGGCTACAGATTCTCCCTGAACCGGCACCTCTACTCCGCAATCACTACAGCTTCCTCCAGGCCCGGCACTGCTCCTCCACAATCACCACAGCTTCCTCTGTGACCAGCACCGCACCTCCGCACTGGCTACAGATTCTCCCTGAACCGGCACCACTACGCCGCAATCACTACAGCTTCCTCCAGGCCCGGCACTGCTCCTCCACAATCGCCACAGCTTCCTCTGTGACCAGCACCGCACCTCTGCACTTGCTACAGATTCTCCCTGAACCGGCACCTCTACTCCGCAATCACTACAGCTTCCTCCAGGCCCGGCACTGCTCCTCCACAATCGCCATAGCTTCCTCTGTAACCAGCACCGCACCTCCGCACTGGCTACAGATTCTCCCTGAACCAGCACCTCTACTCCGCAATCACTACAGCTTCCTCCAGGCCCGGCACTGCTCCTCCACAATCACCACAGCTTCCTATGTGACCAGCACCGCACCTCCGCACTTGCTACAGATTCTCCCTGAACCAGCACCTCTACTCCGCAATCACTACAGCTTCCTCCAGGCCCGGCACTGCTCCTTCACAATCACCACAGCTTCCTATCTGACCAGCACCGCACCTCCGCACTTGCTACAGATTCTCCCTGAACAGTCACCTGTACTCCGCAATCACTAAAGCTTCCTCCAGGCACGGCACTGCTCCTCCACAATCGCCATAGCTTCCTCTGTGACCAGCACCGCACCTCCACACTTGCTACAGATTCTCCCTGAACCGGCACCTCTACTCCGCAAACACTAAAGCTTCCTCCAGGCACGGCACTGCTCCTCCACAATCACCACAGCTTCCTATGTGACCAGCACCGCACCTCCGCACTTGCTACAGATTCTCCCTGAACCAGCACCTCTACTCCGCAATCACTACAGCTTCCTCCAGGCACGGCACTGCTCCTCCACAATCACCACAGCTTCCTCTGTGACCAGCCCCGCACCTCCGCACTTGCTACAAATTCTCCCTGAACCGGCACCTCTACTCCACAATCACTACAGCTTCCTCCAGGCACGGCACTGCTCCTCCACAATCACCACAGCTTCCTCTGTGACCAGCCCCGCACCTCCGCACTTGCTACAAATTCTCCCTGAACCAGCACCTCTACTCCGCAATCACTACAGCTTCCTCCAGGCCCGGCACTGCTCCTCCACAATCGCCATAGGTTCCTCTGTGACCAGCACCGCACCTCCGCACTTGCTACAGATTCTCCCTGAACCGGCACCTCTACTCCGCAATCACTACAGCTTCCTCCAGGCCCGGCACTGCTCCTCCACAATCGCCACAGCTTCCTCTGTGACCAGCACCGCACCTCTGCACTTGCTACAGATTCTCCCTGAACCGGCATCTCTACTCCGCAATCACTAAAGCTTCCTCCAGGCCCGGCACTGCTCCTCCACAATCGCCATAGCTTCCTCTGTGACCAGCACCGCACCTCCACACTTGCTACAGATTCTCCCTGAACCGGCACCTCTACTCCGCAAACACTAAAGCTTCCTCCAGGCACGGCACTACTCCTCCACAATCACCACAGCTTCCTATGTGACCAGCACCGCACCTCCGCACTTGCTACAGATTCTCCCTGAACCAGCACCTCTACTCCGCAATCACTAAAGCTGCCTCCAGGCCCGGCACTGCTCCTCCACAATCGCCATAGCTTCCTCTGTGACCAGCACCACACCTCTGCACCTGCTACAGATTCTCCCTGAACCGGCACCTCTACTCCGCAAACACTAAAGCTTCCTCCAGGCCCGGCACTGCTCCTCCACAATCACCACAGCTTCCTATGTGACCAGCACCGCACCTCCGCACTGGCTACAGATTCTCCCTGAACCGGCACCTCTACTCCGCAATCACTACAGCTTCTTCCAGGCACGGCACTGCTCCTCCACAATCACCACAGCTTCCTATGTGACCAGCACCGCACCTCCGCACTTGCTACAGATTCTCCCTGAACCAGCACCTCTACTCCGCAATCACTACAGCTTCCTCCAGGCCCGGCACTGCTCCTTCACAATCGCCACAGCTTCCTATCTGACCAGCACCGCACCTCCGCACTTGCTACAGATTCTCCCTGAACAGTCACCTGTACTCCGCAATCACTAAACCTTCCTCCAGGCACAGCACTGCTCCTCCACAATCGCCATAGCTTCCTCTGTGACCAGCACCGCACCTCCACACTTGCTACAGATTCTCCCTGAACCAGCACCTCTACTCCGCAAACACTAAAGCTTCCTCCAGGCACGGCACTGCTCCTCCACAATCACCACAGCTTCCTATGTGACCAGCACCGCACCTCCGCACTTGCTACAGATTCTCCCTGAACCAGCACCTCTACTCCGCAATCAATAAAGCTTCCTCCAGGCACGGCACTGCTCCTCCACAATCACCACAGCTTCCTATGTGGCCAGCACCGCACCTCCACACTTGCTACAGATTCTCCCTGAACCGGCACCTCTACTCCGCAATCACTACAGCTTCCTCCAGGCCCGGCACTGCTCCTCCACAATCGCCACAGCTTCCTCTGTGACCAGCACCGCACCTCCGCACTTGCTACAGATTCTCCCTGAACCGGCATCTCTACTCCGCAATCACTAAAGCTTCCTCCAGGCCCGGCACTGCTCCTCCACAATCGCCATAGCTTCCTCTGTGACCAGCACCGCACCTCCGCACTTGCTACAGATTCTCCCTGAACCAGCACCTCTACTCCGCAATCACTACAGCTTCCTCCAGGCACGGCACTGCTCCTCCACAATCACCACAGCTTCCTATGTGACCAGCACCGCACCTCCGCACTTGCTACAGATTCTCCCTGAACCAGCACCTCTACTCCGCAATCACTACAGCTTCCTCCAGGTCCGGCACTGCTCCTTCACAATCGCCACAGCTTCCTATCTGACCAGCACCGCACCTCCGCACTTGCTACAGATTCTCCCTGAACAGTCACCTGTACTCCGCAATCACTAAAGCTTCCTCCAGGCACGGCACTGCTCCTCCACAATCGCCATAGCTTCCTCTGTGACCAGCACCGCACCTCCACACTTGCTACAGATTCTCCCTGAACCGGCACCTCTACTCCACAAACACTAAAGCTTCCTCCAGGCACGGCACTGCTCCTCCACAATCACCACAGCTTCCTATGTGACCAGCACCGCACCTCCGCACTTGCTACAGATTCTCCCTGAACCAGCACCTCTACTCCGCAATCACTAAAGCTGCCTCCAGGCCCGGCACTGCTCCTCCACAATCGCCATAGCTTCCTCTGTGACCAGCACAGCACCTCTGCACCTGCTACAGATTCTCCCTGAACCAGCACCTCTACTCCGCAAACACTAAAGCTTCCTCCAGGCCCGGCACTGCTCCTCCACAATCACCACAGCTTCCTCTGTGACCAGCACCGCACCTCCGCACTGGCTACAGATTCTCCCTGAACCGATACCTCTACTCCGCAATCACTACAGCTTCCTCCAGGCACGGCACTGCTCCTCCACAATCACCACAGCTTCCTCTGTGACCAGCACCGCACCTCCGCACTTGCTACAGATTCTCACTGAACCAGCACCTCTACTCCGCAATCACTACAGCTTCCTCCAGGCCCGGCACTGCTCCTCCACAATCGCCACAGCTTCCTATCTGACCAGCACTGCACCTCCGCACTTGCTACAGATTATCCCTGAACAGTCACCTGTACTCCGCAATCACTAAAGCTTCCTCCAGGCATGGCACTGCTCCTCCACAATCGCCATAGCTTCCTCTGTGACCAGCACCGCACCTCCACACTTGCTACAGATTTTCCCTGAACCGGCACCTCTACTCCGCAAACACTAAAGCTTCCTCCAGGCACGGCACTGCTCCTCCACAATCACCACAGCTTCCTATGTGACCAGCACCGCACCTCCGCAATTGCTACAGATTATCCCTGAACCAGCACCTCTACTCCGCAATCACTAAAGCTTCCTCCAGGCACGGCACTGCTCCTCCACAATCACCATAGCTTCCTCTGTGACCAGCACCGCACCTCCGCACTTGCTACAGATTCTCCCTAAACTGGCACCACTACTCCGCAATCACTAAAGCTTCCTCCAGGCACGGCACTGCTCCTCCACAATCGCCACAGCTTCCTCTGTGACCAGCACCGCACCTCCGCACTTGCTACAGATTCTCCCTAAACTGGCACCTCTACTCCGCAAACACTAAAGCTTCCTCCAGGCCCGGCACTGCTCCTCCACAATCACCACAGCTTCCTCTGTGATCAGCACCGCACCTCCGCACTGGCTACAGATTCTCCCTGAACCGGCACCTCTACTCCGCAATCACTACAGCTTCCTCCAGGCACGGCACTGCTCCTCCACAATCACCACAGCTTCCTATGTGACCAGCACCGCACCTCCGCACTTGCTACAGATTCTCCCTGAACCAGCACCTCTACTCCGCAATCACTACAGCTTCCTCCAGGCCCGGCACTGCTCCTTCACAATCGCCACAGCTTCCTATCTGACCAGCACCGCACCTCCGCACTTGCTACAGATTATCCCTGAACAGTCACCTGTACTCCGCAATCACTAAAGCTTCCTCCAGGCACGGCACTGCTCCTCCACAATCGCCATAGCTTCCTCTGTGACCAGCACCGCACCTCCACACTTGCTACAGATTCTCCCTGAACCAGCACCTCTACTCCGCAAACACTAAAGCTTCCTCCAGGCACGGCACTGCTCCTCCACAATCACCACAGCTTCCTATGTGACCAGCACCGCACCTCCGCACTTGCTACAGATTCTCCCTGAACCAGCACCTCTACTCCGCAATCACTACAGCTTCCTCCAGGCACGGCACTGCTCCTCCACAATCACCACAGCTTCCTATGTGACCAGCACCGCACCTCCGCACTTGCTACAGATTCTCCCTGAACCAGCACCTCTACTCCGCAATCACTACAGCTTCCTCCAGGTCCGGCACTGCTCCTTCACAATCGCCACAGCTTCCTATCTGACCAGCACCGCACCTCCACACTTGCTACAGATTCTCCCTGAACCGGCACCTCTACTCCACAAACACTAAAGCTTCCTCCAGGCACGGCACTGCTCCTCCACAATCACCACAGCTTCCTATGTGACCAGCACCGCACCTCCGCACTTGCTACAGATTCTCCCTGAACAGTCACCTGTACTCCGCAATCACTAAAGCTTCCTCCAGGCCCGGCACTGCTCCTCCACAATCGCCATAGCTTCCTCTGTGACCAGCACAGCACCTCTGCACCTGCTACAGATTCTCCCTGAACCAGCACCTCTACTCCGCAAACACTAAAGCTTCCTCCAGGCCCGGCACTGCTCCTCCACAATCACCACAGCTTCCTCTGTGACCAGCACCGCACCTCCGCACTGGCTACAGATTCTCCCTGAACCGATACCTCTACTCCGCAATCACTACAGCTTCCTCCAGGCACGGCACTGCTCCTCCACAATCACCACAGCTTCCTATGTGACCAGCACCGCACCTCCGCACTTGCTACAGATTCTCACTGAACCAGCACCTCTACTCCGCAATCAATACAGCTTCCTCCAGGCCCGGCACTGCTCCTCCACAATCGCCACAGCTTCCTATCTGACCAGCACCGCACCTCCGCACTTGCTACAGATTATCCCTGAACAGTCACCTGTACTCCGCAATCACTAAAGCTTCCTCCAGGCACGGCACTGCTCCTCCACAATCGCCATAGCTTCCTCTGTGACCAGCACCGCACCTCCACACTTGCTACAGATTTTCCCTGAACCGGCACCTCTACTCCGCAAACACTAAAGCTTCCTCCAGGCCCGGCACTGCTCCTCCACAATCACCACAGCTTCCTATGTGACCAGCACCGCACCTCCGCAATTGCTACAGATTCTCCCTGAACCAGCACCTCTACTCCGCAATCACTAAAGCTTCCTCCAGGCACGGCACTGCTCCTCCACAATCACCATAGCTTCCTCTGTGACCAGCACCGCACCTCCGCACTTGCTACAGATTCTCCCTAAACTGGCACCACTACTCCGCAATCGCTAAAGCTTCCTCCAGGCACGGCACTGCTCCTCCACAATCGCCACAGCTTCCTCTGTGACCAGCACCGCACCTCCGCACTTGCTACAGATTCTCCCTGAACCAGCACCTCTACTCCGCAAACACTAAAGCTTCCTCCAGGCCCGGCACTGCTCCTACACAATCGCCACAGCTTCCTCTGTGACCAGCACCGCACCTCCGCACTTGCTACAGATTCTCCCTGAACCAGCACCTCTACTCCGCAAACACTAAAGCTTCCTCCAGGCACGGCACTGCTCCTCCACAATCACCACAGCTTCCTCTGTGACCAGCACCGCACCTCCGCACTTGCTACAGATTCTCCCTGAACCAGCACCTCTACTCCGCAAACACTAAAGCTTCCTCCAGGCCCGGCACTGCTCCTCCACAATCACCACAGCTTCCTCTGTGACCAGCACCGCACCTGCTACAGATTCTCCCTGAACCGGCACCTCTACTCCGCAATCACTAAAGCTTGCTCCAGGCACGGCACTGCTCCTCCACAATCGCCACAGCTTCCTATGTGACCAGCACCGCACCTCCGCACTTGCTACAGATTCTCCCTGAACCGGCACCTCTACTCCGCAATCACTACAGCTTCCTCCAGGCACGGCACTGCTCCTCCACAATCGCCACAGCTTCCTCTGTGACCAGCACCACACCTCCGCACTTGCTACAGATTCTCCCTGAACCGGCACCTCTACACCGCAATCACTACAGCTTCCTCCAGGCACGGCACTGCTCCTCCACAATCGCCACAGCTTCCTCTGTGACCAGCACCGCACCTCCGCACTTGCTACAGATTCTTCCTGAACCGGCACCTCTACTCCGCAATCACTACAGCTTCCTCCAGGCCCAGCACTGCTCCTTCACAATCACCATAGCTTCCTCTGTGACCAGCACCGCACCTCCGCAATTGCTACAGATTCTCCCTGAACCAGCACCTCTACTCCGCAATCACTACAGCTTCCTCCAAGCCCGGCACTGCTCCTCCACAATCGCCACAGCTTCCTATGTGACCAGCACCGCACCTCCACACTTGCTACAGATTCTCCCTGAACAGTCACCTGTACTCCGCAATCACTAAAGCTTCCTCCAGGCCCGGCACTGCTCCTCCACAATCGCCATAGCTTCCTCTGTGACCAGCACCGCACCTCCACACTTGCTACAGATTCTCCCTGAACTAGCACCTCTACTCCGCAAACACTAAAGCTTCCTCCAGGTACGGCACTGCTCCTCCACAATCACCACAGCTTCCTATGTGACCAGCACCGCACCTCCGCACTTGCTACAGATTCTCCCTGAACCAGCACCTCTACTCCGCAATCACTAAAGCTTCCTCCAGGCACGGCACTGCTCCTCCACAATCACCACAGCTTCCTATGTGGCCAGCACCGCACCTCCACACTTGCTACAGATTCTCTCTGAACCGGCACCTGTACTCCGCAATCACTACAGCTTCCTCCAGGCATGGCACTGCTCCTCCACAATCACCATAGCTTCCTCTGTGACCAGCACCGCACCTCCGCACTTGCTACAGATTCTCCCTGAACTGGCACCTCTACTCCGCAATCACTACAGCTTCCTCCAGGCACGGCACTGCTCCTCCACAATCACCACAGCTTCCTATGTGGCCAGCACCGCACCTCCACACTTGCTACAGATTCTCCCTGAACCGGCACCTCTACTCCGCAATCACTACAGCTTCCTCCAGGCCCGGCACTGCTCCTCCACAAACGCCACAGCTTCCTCTGTGACCAGCACCGCACCTCCGCACTTGCTACAGATTCTCCCTGAACCAGCACCTCTACTCCGCAAACACTAAAGCTTCCTCCAGGCCCGGCACTGCTCCTCCACAATCGCCACAGCTTCCTCTGTGACCAGCACCGCACCTCCGCACTTGCTACAGATTCTCCCTGAACCAGGACCTCTACTCCGCAAACACTAAAGCTTCCTCCAGGCACGGCACTGCTCCTCCACAATCACCACAGCTTCCTCTGTGACCAGCACCGCACCTCCGCACTTGCTACAGATTCTCCCTGAACCAGCACCTCTACTCCGCAAACACTAAAGCTTCCTCCAGGCCCGGCACTGCTCCTCCACAATCGCCACAGCTTCCTCTGTGACCAGCACCGCACCTGCTACAGATTCTCCCTGAACCGGCACCTCTACTCCGCAATCACTAAAGCTTGCTCCAGGCACGGCACTGCTCCTCCACAATCGCCACAGCTTCCTATGTGACCAGCACCGCACCTCCGCACTTGCTACAGATTCTCCCTGAACCGGCACCTCTACTCCGCAATCACTACAGCTTCCTCCAGGCACGGCACTGCTCCTCCACAATCGCCACAGCTTCCTCTGTGACCAGCACCACACCTCCGCACTTGCTACAGATTCTCCCTGAACCGACACCTCTACTCCGCAATCACTACAGCTTCCTCCAGGCACGGCACTGCTCCTCCACAATCGCCACAGCTTCCTCTGTGACCAGCACCGCACCTCTGCACTTGCTACAGATTCTCCCTCAACCGGCACCTCTACTCCGCAATCACTACAGCTTCCTCCAGGCCCAACACTGCTCCTTCACAATCGCCATAGCTTCCTCTGTGACCAGCACCGCACCTCCGCAATTGCTACAGATTCTCCCTGAACCAGCACCTCTACTCCGCAATCACTACAGCTTCCTCCAAGCCCGGCACTGCTCCTCCACAATCGCCACAGCTTCCTATGTGACCAGCACCGCACCTCCACACTTGCTACAGATTCTCCCTGAACCAGCACCTCTACTCCGCAATCATTAAAGCTTCCTCCAGGCACGGCACTGCTCCTCCACAATCGCCATAGGTTCCTCTGTGACCAGCACCGCACCTCCACACTTGCTACAGATTCTCCCTGAACCAGCACCTCTACTTCGCAAACACTAAAGCTTCCTCCAGGCACGGCACTGCTCCTCCACAATCACCACAGCTTCCTATGTGACCAGCACCGCACCTCCGCACTTGCTACAGATTCTCCCTGAACCAGCACCTCTACTCCGCAATCACTACAGCTTCCTCCAGGCCCGGCACTGCTCCTCCACAATCGCCATAGCTTCCTCTGTGACCAGCACCGCACCTCCACACTTGCTACAGATTCTCCCTGAACCAGCACCTCTACTTCGCAAACACTAAAGCTTCCTCCAGGCACGGCACTGCTCCTCCACAATCACCACAGCTTCCTATGTGACCAGCACCGCACCTCCGCACTTGCTACAGATTCTCCCTGAACCAGCACCTCTACTCCGCAATCACTAAAGCTTCCTCCAGGCACGGCACTGCTCCTCCACAATCACCACAGCTTCCTCTGTGACCAGCACCGCACCTCCGCACTTGCTACAGATTCTCCCTGAAACGGCACCTCTACTCCGCAATCACTACAGCTTCCTCCAGGCCCGGCACTGCTCCTCCACAATCACCACAGCTTCCTATGTGGCCAGCACCGCACATCCACACTTGCTACAGATTCTCCCTGAACCGGCACCTCTACTCCGCAATCACTACAGCTTCCTCCAGGCACGGCACTGCTCCTCCACAATCACCACAGCTTCCTCTGTGACAGGCAACACACCTCCGCACTTGCTACAGATTCTCCCTGAACCGGCACCTCTACTCCGCAATCACTACAGCTTCCTCCAGGCACGGCACTGCTCCTCCACAATCACCACAGCTTCCTCTGTGACCAGCACCGCACCTCCGAACTTGCTACAGATTCTCCCTGAACCGGCTCCTCTACTCCGCAAACACTAAAGCTTCCTCCAGGCCCGGCACTGCTCCTCCACAATCGCCACAGCTTCCTCTGTGACCAGCACCGCACCTCCGCACTTGCTACAGATTCTCCCTGAACCGGCACCTCTACTCCGCAATCACTAAAGCTTGCTCCAGGCACGGCACTGCTCCTCCACAATCGCCACAGCTTCCTATGTGACCAGCACCGCACCTCCGCACTTGCTACAGATTCTCCCTGAACCGGCACCTCTACTCCACAATCACTACAGCTTCCTCCAGGCACGGCACTGCTCCTCCACAATCGCCACAGCTTCCTCTGTGACCAGCACCACACCTCCGCACTTGCTACAGATTCTCCCTGAACCGGCACCTCTACTCCGCAATCACTACAGCTTCCTCCAGGCACGGCACTGCTCCTCCACAATCACCATAGCTTCCTCTGTGACCAGCACCGCACCTCCGCACTTGCTACAGATTCTCCCTGAACTGGCACCTCTACTCCGCAATCACTACAGCTTCCTCCAGGCACGGCACTGCTCCTCCACAATCACCACAGCTTCCTATGTGGCCAGCACCGCACCTCCACACTTGCTACAGATTCTCCCTGAACCGGCACCTCTACTCCGCAATCACTACAGCTTCCTCCAGGCCCGGCACTGCTCCTCCACAATCACCATAGCTTCCTCTGTGACCAGCACCGCACCTCCGCACTTGCTACAGATTCTCCCTGAACTGGCACCTCTACTCCGCAATCACTACAGCTTCCTCCAGGCACGGCACTGCTCCTCCACAATCACCACAGCTTCCTATGTGACCAGCACCGCACCTCCGCACTTGCTACAGATTCTCCCTGAACCGGCACCTCTACTCCACAATCACTACAGCTTCCTCCAGGCACGGCACTGCTCCTCCACAATCGCCACAGCTTCCTCTGTGACCAGCACCACACCTCCGCACTTGCTACAGATTCTCCCTGAACCGGCACCTCTACTCCGCAATCACTACAGCTTCCTCCAGGCACGGCACTGCTCCTCCACAATCACCATAGCTTCCTCTGTGACCAGCACCGCACCTCCGCACTTGCTACAGATTCTCCCTGAACTGGCACCTCTACTCCGCAATCACTACAGCTTCCTCCAGGCACGGCACTGCTCCTCCACAATCACCACAGCTTCCTATGTGGCCAGCACCGCACCTCCACACTTGCTACAGATTCTCCCTGAACCGGCACCTCTACTCCGCAATCACTACAGCTTCCTCCAGGCCCGGCACTGCTCCTCCACAATCACCATAGCTTCCTCTGTGACCAGCACCGCACCTCCGCACTTGCTACAGATTCTCCCTGAACTGGCACCTCTACTCCGCAATCACTACAGCTTCCTCCAGGCACGGCACTGCTCCTCCACAATCACCACAGCTTCCTATGTGACCAGCACCGCACCTCCGCACTTGCTACAGATTCTCCCTGAACCGGCACCTCTACTCCACAATCACTACAGCTTCCTCCAGGCACGGCACTGCTCCTCCACAATCGCCACAGCTTCCTCTGTGACCAGCACCACACCTCCGCACTTGCTACAGATTCTCCCTGAACCGGCACCTCTACTCCGCAATCACTACAGCTTCCTCCAGGCACGGCACTGCTCCTCCACAATCACCATAGCTTCCTCTGTGACCAGCACCGCACCTCCGCACTTGCTACAGATTCTCCCTGAACTGGCACCTCTACTCCGCAATCACTACAGCTTCCTCCAGGCACGGCACTGCTCCTCCACAATCACCACAGCTTCCTATGTGGCCAGCACCGCACCTCCACACTTGCTACAGATTCTCCCTGAACCGGCACCTCTACTCCGCAATCACTACAGCTTCCTCCAGGCCCGGCACTGCTCCTCCACAAACGCCACAGCTTCCTCTGTGACCAGCACCGCACCTCCGCACTTGCTACAGATTCTCCCTGAACCAGCACCTCTACTCCGCAAACACTAAAGCTTCCTCCAGGCCCGGCACTGCTCCTCCACAATCGCCACAGCTTCCTCTGTGACCAGCACCGCACCTCCGCACTTGCTACAGATTCTCCCTGAACCAGGACCTCTACTCCGCAAACACTAAAGCTTCCTCCAGGCACGGCACTGCTCCTCCACAATCACCACAGCTTCCTCTGTGACCAGCACCGCACCTCCGCACTTGCTACAGATTCTCCCTGAACCAGCACCTCTACTCCGCAAACACTAAAGCTTCCTCCAGGCCCGGCACTGCTCCTCCACAATCGCCACAGCTTCCTCTGTGACCAGCACCGCACCTGCTACAGATTCTCCCTGAACCGGCACCTCTACTCCGCAATCACTAAAGCTTGCTCCAGGCACGGCACTGCTCCTCCACAATCGCCACAGCTTCCTATGTGACCAGCACCGCACCTCCGCACTTGCTACAGATTCTCCCTGAACCGGCACCTCTACTCCGCAATCACTACAGCTTCCTCCAGGCACGGCACTGCTCCTCCACAATCGCCACAGCTTCCTCTGTGACCAGCACCGCACCTGCTACAGATTCTCCCTGAACCGGCACCTCTACTCCGCAATCACTAAAGCTTGCTCCAGGCACGGCACTGCTCCTCCACAATCGCCACAGCTTCCTATGTGACCAGCACCGCACCTCCGCACTTGCTACAGATTCTCCCTGAACCGACACCTCTACTCCGCAATCACTACAGCTTCCTCCAGGCACGGCACTGCTCCTCCACAATCACCATAGCTTCCTCTGTGACCAGCACCACACCTCCGCACTTGCTACAGATTCTCCCTGAACCGACACCTCTACTCCGCAATCACTACAGCTTCCTCCAGGCACGGCACTGCTCCTCCACAATCGCCACAGCTTCCTCTGTGACCAGCACCACACCTCCGCACTTGCTACAGATTCTCCCTCAACCGGCACCTCTACTCCGCAATCACTACAGCTTCCTCCAGGCCCAACACTGCTCCTTCACAATCGCCATAGCTTCCTCTGTGACCAGCACCGCACCTCCGCAATTGCTACAGATTCTCCCTGAACCAGCACCTCTACTCCGCAATCACTACAGCTTCCTCCAAGCCCGGCACTGCTCCTCCACAATCGCCACAGCTTCCTATGTGACCAGCACCGCACCTCCACACTTGCTACAGATTCTCCCTGAACCAGCACCTCTACTCCGCAATCATTAAAGCTTCCTCCAGGCACGGCACTGCTCCTCCACAATCGCCATAGGTTCCTCTGTGACCAGCACCGCACCTCCACACTTGCTACAGATTCTCCCTGAACCAGCACCTCTACTTCGCAAACACTAAAGCTTCCTCCAGGCGCTTCCTCCAGGCACGGCACTGCTCCTCCACAATCACCACAGCTTCCTATGTGACCAGCACCGCACCTCCGCACTTGCTACAGATTCTCCCTGAACCAGCACCTCTACTCCGCAATCACTACAGCTTCCTCCAGGCCCGGCACTGCTCCTCCACAATCGCCATAGCTTCCTCTGTGACCAGCACCGCACCTCCACACTTGCTACAGATTCTCCCTGAACCAGCACCTCTACTTCGCAAACACTAAAGCTTCCTCCAGGCACGGCACTGCTCCTCCACAATCACCACAGCTTCCTATGTGACCAGCACCGCACCTCCACACTTGCTACAGATTCTCCCTGAACCAGCACCTCTACTCCGCAATCACTAAAGCTTCCTCCAGGCACGGCACTGCTCCTCCACAATCACCACAGCTTCCTCTGTGACCAGCACCGCACCTCCGCACTTGCTACAGATTCTCCCTGAACCGGCACCTCTACTCCGCAATCACTACAGCTTCCTCCAGGCCCGGCACTGCTCCTCCACAATCACCACAGCTTCCTATGTGGCCAGCACCGCACATCCACACTTGCTACAGATTCTCCCTGAACCGGCAACTCTACTCCGCAATCACTACAGCTTCCTCCAGGCACGGCACTGCTCCTCCACAATCACCACAGCTTCCTCTGTGACCAGCAACACACCTCCGCACTTGCTACAGATTCTCCCTGAACCGGCACCTCTTCTCCGCAATCACTACAGCTTCCTCCAGGCACGGCACTGCTCCTCCACAATCACCACAGCTTCCTCTGTGACCAGCACCGCACCTCCGAACTTGCTACAGATTCTCCCTGAACCGGCTCCTCTACTCCGCCAACACTAAAGCTTCCTCCAGGCCCGGCACTGCTCCTCCACAATCGCCACAGCTTCCTCTGTGACCAGCACCGCACCTCCGCACTTGCTACAGATTCTCCCTGAACCGGCACCTCTACTCCGCAATCACTAAAGCTTGCTCCAGGCACGGCACTGCTCCTCCACAATCGCCACAGCTTCCTATGTGACCAGCACCGCACCTCCGCACTTGCTACAGATTCTCCCTGAACCGGCACCACTACTCCGCCATCACTAAAGCTTCCTCCAGGCACGGCACTGCTCCTCCACAATCACCACAGCTTCCTCTGTGACCAGCACCGCACCTCCGCACTTGCTACAGATTCTCCCTGAACCGGCACCACTAATCCGCCATCACTAAAGCTTCCTCCAGGCACGGCACTGCTCCTCCACAATCGCCACAGCTTCCTCTGTGACCAGCACCGCACCTCCGCACTTGCTACAGATTCTCCCTGAACCAGCACCTCTACTCCACAATCACTAAAGCTGCCTCCAGGCCCGGCACTGCTTTTCCACAATCGCCATAGCTTCCTCTGTGACCAGCACCGCACCTCCACACTTGCTACAGATTCTCCCTGAACCAGCACCTCTACTCCGCAAACACTAAAGCTTCCTCCAGGCACGGCACTGCTCCTCCACAATCACCACAGCTTCCTATGTGACCAGCACCGCACCTCCGCACTTGCTACAGATTCTCCCTGAACCAGCACCTCTACTCCGCAATCACTAAAGCTTCCTCCAGGCACGGTACTGCTCCTCCACAATCACCACAGCTTCCTATGTGGCCAGCACCGCACCTCCACACTTGCTACAGATTCTCTCTGAACCGGCACCTCTACTCCGCAATCACTACAGCTTCCTCCAGGCATGGCACTGCTCCTCCACAATCACCATAGCTTCCTCTGTGACCAGCACCGCACCTCCGCACTTGCTACAGATTCTCCCTGAACTGGCACCACTACTCCGCAATCACTAAAGCTTCCTCCAGGCACGGCACTGCTCCTCCACAATCACCACAGCTTCCTATGTGGCCAGCACCGCACCTCCACACTTGCTACAGATTCTCCCTGAACCGGCACCTCTACTCCGCAATCACTACAGCTTCCTCCAGGCACGGCACTGCTCCTCCACAAACACCACAGCTTCCTCTGTGACCAGCACCGCACCTCCGCACTTGCTACAGATTCTCCCTGAACCAGCACCTCTACTCCGCAAACACTAAAGCTTCCTCAAGGCCCCGCACTGCTCCTCCACAATCGCCACAGCTTCCTCTGTGACCAGCACCGCACCTCCGCACTTGCTACAGATTCTCCCTGAACCAGGACCTCTACTCCGCAAACACTAAAGCTTCCTCCAGGCACGGCACTGCTCCTCCACAATCACCACAGCTTCCTCTGTGACCAGCACAGCACCTCCGCACTTGCTACAGATTCTCCCTGAACCAGCACCTCTACTCCGCAAACACTAAAGCTTCCTCCAGGCCCGGCACTGCTCCTCCACAATCGCCACAGCTTCCTCTGTGACCAGCACCGCACCTGCTACAGATTCTCCCTGATCCGGCACCTCTACTCCGCAATCACTAAAGCTTGCTCCAAGCACGGCACTGCTCCTCCACAATCGCCACAGCTTCCTATGTGACCAGCACCGCACCTCCGCACTTGCTACAGATTCTCCCTGAACCGGCACCTCTACTCCACAATCACTACAGCTTCCTCCAGGCACGGCACTGCTCCTCCACAATCGCCACAGCTTCCTCTGTGACCAGCACCACACCTCCGCACTTGCTACAGATTCTCCCTGAACCGACAACTCTACTCCGCAATCACTACAGCTTCCTCCAGGCACGGCACTGCTCCTCCACAATCGCCACAGCTTCCTCTGTGACCAGCACCACACCTCCGCACTTGCTACAGATTCTCCCTGAACCGGCACCTCTACTCCGCAATCACTACAGCTTCCTCCAGGCCCAACACTGCTCCTTCACAATCGCCATAGCTTCCTCTGTGACCAGCACCGCACCTCCGCAATTGCTACAGATTCTCCCTGAACCAGCACCTCTACTCCGCAATCACTACAGCTTCCTCCAAGCCCGGCACTGCTCCTCCACAATCGCCACAGCTTCCTATGTGACCAGCACCGCACCTCCACACTTGCTACAGATTCTCCCTGAACCAGCACCTCTACTCCGCAATCATTAAAGCTTCCTCCAGGCACGGCACTGCTCCTCCACAATCGCCATAGCTTCCTCTGTGACCAGCACCGCACATCCACACTTGCTACAGATTCTCCCTGAACCGGCACCTCTACTCCGCAATCACTACAGCTTCCTCCAGGCACGGCACTGCTCCTCCACAATCACCACAGCTTCCTCTGTGACCAGCAACACACCTCCACACTTGCTACAGATTCTCCCTGAACCGGCACCTCTACTCCGCAATCACTACACTTCCTCCAGGCACGGCACTGCTCCTCCACAATCACCACAGCTTCCTCTGTGACCAGCACCGCACCTCCGCACTTGCTACAGATTCTCCCTGAACTGGCACCACTACTCCGCAAACACTAAAGCTTCCTCCAGGCACGGCACTGCTCCTCCACAATCGCCACAGCTTCCTCTGTGACCAGCACCACACCTCCGCACTTGCTACAGATTCTCCCTGAACCGGCACCTCTACTCCGCAATCACTACAGCTTCCTCCAGGCACGGCACTGCTCCTCCACAATCGCCACAGCTTCCTCTGTGACCAGCACCACACCTCCGCACTTGCTACAGATTCTCCCTGAACCGACACCTCTACTCCGCAATCACTACAGCTTCCTCCAGGCACGGCACTGCTCCTCCACAATCGCCACAGCTTCCTCTGTGACCAGCACCACACCTCCGCACTTGCTACAGATTCTCCCTGAACCGGCACCTCTACTCCGCAATCACTACAGCTTCCTCCAGGCCCAACACTGCTCCTTCACAATCGCCATAGCTTCCTCTGTGACCAGCACCGCACCTCCGCAATTGCTACAGATTCTCCCTGAACCAGCACCTCTACTCCGCAATCACTACAGCTTCCTCCAAGCCCGGCACTGCTCCTCCACAATCGCCACAGCTTCCTATGTGACCAGCACCGCACCTCCACACTTGCTACAGATTCTCCCTGAACCAGCACCTCTACTCCGCAATCATTAAAGCTTCCTCCAGGCACGGCACTGCTCCTCCACAATCGCCATAGCTTCCTCTGTGACCAGCACCGCACATCCACACTTGCTACAGATTCTCCCTGAACCGGCACCTCTACTCCGCAATCACTACAGCTTCCTCCAGGCACGGCACTGCTCCTCCACAATCACCACAGCTTCCTCTGTGACCAGCAACACACCTCCGCACTTGCTACAGATTCTCCCTGAACCAGCACCTCTACTCCGCAATCACTACAGCTTCCTCCGGGCCCGGCACTGCTCCTCCACAATCACCACAGCTTCCTCTGTGACCAGCACCGCACCTCCGCACTTGCTACAGATTCTCCCTGAACTGGCACCACTACTCCGCAATCACTAAAGCTTCCTCCAGGCACGGCACTGCTCCTCCACAATCACCACAGCTTCCTATGTGGCCAGCACCGCACCTCCGCACTGGCTACAGATTCTCCCTGAACCGGCACCTCTACTCCGCAATCACTACAGCTTCCTCCAGGCCCGGCACTGCTCCTCCACAATCGCCACAGCTTCCTCTGTGACCAGCACCGCACCTCCGCACTTGCTACAGATTCTCCCTGAACCAGCACCTCTACTCCGCAAACACTAAAGCTTCCTCCAGGCCCGGCACTGCTCCTCCACTATCGCCACAGCTTCCTCTGTGACCAGCACCGCACCTCCGCACTTGCTACAGATTCTCCCTGAACCAGCACCTCTACTCCGCAAACACTAAAGCTTCCTCCAGGCACGGCACTGCTCCTCCACAATCACCACAGCTTCCTCTGTGACCAGCACCGCACCTCCGCACTTGCTACAGATTCTCCCTGAACCAGCACCTCTACTCCGCAAACACTAAAGCTTCCTCCAGGCCCGGCACTGCTCCTCCACAATCGCCACAGCTTCCTCTTTGACCAGCACCGCACCTCCGCACCTGCTACGGATTCTCCCTGAACCGGCACCTCTACTCCGCAATCACTAAAGCTTGCTCCAGGCACGGCACTGCTCCTCCACAATCGCCACAGCTTCCTATGTGACCAGCACCGCACCTCCGCACTTGCTACAGATTCTCCCTGAAGCGGCACCTCTACTCCGCAATCACTACAGCTTCCTCCAGGCACGGCACTGCTCCTCCACAATCGCCACAGCTTCCTCTGTGACCAGCACCACACCTCCGCACTTGCTACAGATTCTCCCTGAACCGGCACCTCTACTCCGCAATCACTACAGCTTCCTCCAGGCACGGCACTGCTCCTCCACAATCGCCACAGCTTCCTCTGTGACCAGCACCGCACCTCCGCACTTGCTACAGATTCTCCCTGAACCGGCACCTCTACTCCGCAATCACTACAGCTTCCTCCAGGCGCGGCACTGTTCCTTCACAATCGCCATAGCTTCCTCTGTGACCAGCACCGCACCTCCGCAATTACTACAGATTCTCCCTGAACCAGCACCTCTACTCCGCAATCACTACAGCTTCCTCCAAGCCCGACACTGCTCCTCCACAATCGCCACAGCTTCCTATGTGACCAGCACCGCACCTCCACACTTGCTACAGATTCTCCCTGAACCAGCACCTCTACTCCGCAATCACTAAAGCTTCCTCCAGGCACGGCACTGCTCCTCCACAATCGCCATAGCTTCCTCTGTGACCAGCACCGCACCTCCACACTTGCTACAGATTCTCCCTGAACCAGCACCTCTACTCCGCAAACACTAAAGCTTCCTCCAGGCACGGCACTGCTCCTCCACAATCACCAAAGCTTCCTATGTGACCAGCACCGGACCTCCGCACTTGCTACAGATTCTCCCTGAACCAGCACCTCTACTCCGCAATCACTAAAGCTTCCTCCAGGCACGGCACTGCTCCTCCACAATCACCACAGCTTCCTATGTGGCCAGCACCGCATCTCCACACTTGCTACAGATTCTCCCTGAACCGGCACCTCTACTCCGCAATCACTACAGCTTCCTCCAGGCACGGCACTGCTCCTCCACAATCACCACAGCTTCCTCTGTGACCAGCACCACACATCCACACTTGCTACAGATTCTCCCTGAACCGGCACCTCTACTCCGCAATCACTACAGCTTCCTCCAGGCACGGCACTGCTCCTCCACAATCACCATAGCTTCCTCTGTGACCAGCACCGCACCTCCGCACTTGCTACAGATTCTCCCTGAACTGGCACCACTACTCCGCAATCACTAAAGCTTCCTCCAGGCACGGCACTGCTCCTCCACAATCACCACAGCTTCCTATGTGGCCAGCACCGCACCTCCACACTTGCTACAGATTCTCCCTGAACCGGCACCTCTACTCCGCAATCACTACAGCTTCCTCCAGGCCCGGCACTGCTCCTCCACAATCGCCACAGCTTCCTCTGTGACCAGCACCGCACCTCCACACTTGCTACAGATTCTCTCTGAACCAGCACCTCTAATCCGCAAACACTAAAGCTTCCTCCAGGCCCGGCACTGCTCCTCCACAATCGCCACAGCTTCCTCTGTGACCAGCATCGCACCTCCGCACTTGCTACAGATTCTCCCTGAACCAGCACCTCTACTCCGCAAACACTAAAGCTTCCTCCAGGCACGGCACTGCTCCTCCACAATCACCACAGCTTCCTCTGTGACCAGCACCGCACCTCCACACTTGCTACAGATTCTCCCTGAACCAGCACCTCTACTCCACAAACACTAAAGCTTCCTCCAGGCCCGGCACTGCTCCTCCACAATCGCCACAGCTTCCTCTGTGACCAGCACCGCACCTCCGCACCTGCTACAGATTCTCCCTGAACCGGCACCTCTACTCCGCAATCACTAAAGCTTCCTCCAGGCACGGCACTGCTCCTCCACAATCGCCACAGCTTCCTCTGTGACCAGCACCACACCTCCGCACTTGCTACAGATTCTCCCTGAACCGGCACCTCTACTCCGCAATCACTACAGCTTCCTCCAGGCACGGCACTGCTCCTCCACAATCGCCACAGCTTCCTCTGTGACCAGCACCGCACCTCCGCACTTGCTACAGATTCTCCCTGAACCGGCACCTCTACTCCGCAATCACTACAGCTTCCTCCAGGCCCGGCACTGCTCCTTCACAATCGCCATAGCTTCCTCTGTGACCAGCACCGCACCTCCGCACTTGCTACAGATTCTCCCTGAACCAGCACCTCTACTCCGCAATTACTACAGCTTCCTCCAAGCCCGGCACTGCTCCTCCACAATCACCACAGCTTCCTATGTGGCCAGCACCGCACCTTCACACTTGCTACAGATTCTCCCTGAACCGGCACCTCTACTCCGCAATCACTACAGCTTCCTCCAGGCACGGCACTGCTCCTCCACAATCACCACAGCTTCCTCTGTGACCAGCACCACACCTCCACACTTGCTACAGATTCTCCCTGAACCGGCACCTCTACTCCGCAAACACTAAAGCTTCCTCCAGGCCCGGCACTGCTCCTCCACAATCGCCACAGCTTCCTCTGTGACCAGCACCGCACCTCCGCACCTGCTACAGATTCTCCCTGAACCGGCACCTCTACTCCGCAATCACTAAAGCTTGCTCCAGGCACGGCACTGCTCCTCCACAATCGCCACAGCTTCCTATGTGACCAGCACCGCACCTCCGCACTTGATACAGATTCTCCCTGAACTGGCACCTCTACTCCGCAATCACTACAGCTTCCTCCAGGCACGGCACTGCTCCTCCACAATCGCCACAGCTTCCTCTGTGACCAGCACCACACCTCCGCACTTGCTACAGATTCTCCCTGAACCGGCACCTCTACTCCGCAATCACTACAGCTTCCTCCAGGCACGGCACTGCTCCTCCACAATCGCCACAGCTTCCTCTGTGACCAGCACCGCACCTCCGCACTTGCTACAGATTCTCCCTGAACCGGCACCTCTACTCCGCAATCACTACAGCTTCCTCCAGGCCCGGCACTGCTCCTTCACAATCGCCATAGCTTCCTCTGTGACCAGCACCGCACCTCCGTAATTGCTACAGATTCTCCCTGAACCAGCACCTCTACTCCGCAATCACTACAGCTTCCTCCAAGCCCGGCACTGCTCCTCCACAATCGCCATAGGTTCCTCTGTGACCAGCACCGCACCTCCGCACTTGCTACAGATTCTCCCTGAACCAGCACCTCTACTCCGCAATCACTAAAGCTTCCTCCAGGCCCGGCACTGCTCCTCCACAATCGCCATAGGTTCCTCTGTGACCAGCACAGCACCTCCGCACTTGCTACAGATTCTCCCTGAACCGGCATCTCTACTCCGCAATCACTACAGCTTCCTCCAGGCACGGCACTGCTCCTCCACAATCGCCACAGCTTCCTATGTGACCAGCACCGCACCTCCGCACTTGCTACAGATTCTCCCTGAACCGGCACCTCTACTCCGCAAACACTAAAGCTTCCTCCAGGCCTGGCACTGCTCCTCCACAATCGCCATAGCTTCCTCTGTGGCCAGCACCGCACCTCCGCACTTGTTACAGATTCTCCCTGAACCGGCACCTCTACTCCGCAATCACTACAGCTTCCTCCAGGCACGGCACTGCTCCTCCACAATCGCCACAGCTTCCTCTGTGGCCAGCACCGCACCTCCGCACTTGCTACAGATTCTCCCTGAACCGGCATCTCTACTCCGCAATCACTACAGCTTCCTCCAGGCCCGGCACTGCTCCTCCACAATCACCACAGCTTCCTATGTGACCAGCACCGCACCTCTGCACCAGCTACAGATTCTCCCTGAACCGGCACCTCTACTTCGCAATCACTACAGCTTCCTCCAGGCACGGCACTGCTCCTCCACAATCGCCACAGCTTCCTCTGTGACCAGCACCGCACCTCCGCACTTGCTACAGATTCTCCCTGAACCGGCACCACTACGCCGCAATCACTACAGCTTCCTCCAGGCACGGCACTGCTCCTTCACAATCGCCATAGCTTCCTCTGTGACCAGCACCGCACCTCCGCACTTGCTACAGATTCTCCCTGAACCGGCACCTCTACTCCGCAATCACTACAGCTTCCTCCAGGCACGGCACTGCTCCTTCACAATCGCCATAGCCTCCTCTGTGACCAGCACCGCACCTCCGCACTTGCTACAGATTCTCCCTGAACCAGCACCTCTACTCCGCAATCACTACAGCTTCCTCCAGGCACGGCACTGCTCCTTCACAATCGCCACAGCTTCCTCTGTGACCAGCACCGCACCTCCACACTTGCTACAGATTCTCCCTGAACCGGCACCTCTACTCCGCAATCACTACAGCTTCCTCCAGGCACGGCACTGCTCCTCCACAATCGCCACAGCTTCCTCTGTGACCAGCACCGCACCTCCGCACTTGCTACAGATTCTCCCTGAACCGGCACCTCTACTCCGCAATCACTAAAGCTTCCTCCAGGCACGGCACTGCTCCTTCACAATCGCCATAGCTTCCTCTGTGACCAGCACCGCACCTCCGCACTTGCTACAGATTCTCCCTGAACCAGCACCTCTACTCCGCAATCACTACAGCTTCCTCCAGGCCCGGCACTGCTCCTCCACAATCGCCATAGGTTCCTCTGTGACCAGCACCGCACCTCCGCACTTGCTACAGATTCTCCCTGAACCAGCACCTCTACTCCGCAATCACTACAGGTTCCTCCAGGCACGGCACTGCTCCTTCACAATCGCCACAGCTTCCTCTGTGACCAGCACCGCAACTCCGCTCTTGCTACAGATTCTCCCTGAACCGGCACCTCTACTCCGCAATCACTAAAGCTTCCTCCAGGCACGTCACTGCTCCTTCACAATCGCCATAGCTTCCTCTGTGACCAGCACCGCACCTCCGCACTTGCTACAGATTTTCCCTGAACCAGCACCTCTACTCCGCAATCACTACAGCTTCCTCCAGGCCCGGCACTGCTCCTCCACAATCGCCATAGGTTCCTCTGTGACCAGCACCGCACCTCCGCACTTGCTACAGATTCTCCCTGAACCAGCACCTCTACTCCGCAATCACTAAAGCTTCCTCCAGGCCCGGCACTGCTCCTCCACAATCGCCATAGGTTCCTCTGTGACCAGCACCGCACCTCCGCACTTGCTACAGATTCTCCCTGAACCGGCATCTCTACTCCGCAATCACTACAGCTTCCTCCAGGCCCGGCACTGCTCCTCCACAATCACCACAGCTTCCTCTGTGACCAGCACCGCACCTCCGCACTTGCTACAGATTCTCCCTGAACCAGCACCTCTACTCCGCAAACACTAAAGCTTCCTCCAGGCACGGCACTGCTCCTCCACAATCGCCATAGGTTCCTCTGTGACCAGCACCGCACCTCCGCACTTGCTACAGATTCTCCCTGAACCGGCATCTCTACTCCGCAATCACTACAGCTTCCTCCAGGCACGGCACTGCTCCTCCACAATCACCACAGCTTCCTCTGTGACCAGCACCGCACCTCCGCACCTGCTACAGATTCTCCCTGAACCGGCACCTCTACTCCGCAATCACTAAAGCTTGCTCCAGGCACGGCACTGCTCCTCCACAATCGCCACAGCTTCCCATGTGACCAGCACCGCACCTCCGCACTTGCTACAGATTCTCCCTGAACCGGCACCTCTACTCCGCAATCACTACAGCTTCCTCCAGGCACGGCACTACTCCTCCACAATCGCCACAGCTTCCTCTGTGACCAGCACCACACCTCCGCACTTGCTACAGATTCTCCCTAAACCGGCACCTCTACTCCGCAATCACTACAGCTTCCTCCAGGCACGGCACTGCTCCTCCACAATCGCCACAGCTTCCTCTGTGACCAGCACCGCACCTCCGCACTTGCTACAGATTCTCCCTGAACCGGCACCTCTACTCCGCAATCACTACAGCTTCCTCCAGGCCCGGCACTGCTCCTTCACAATCGCCATAGCTTCCTCTGTGACCAGCACCGCACCTCCGCACTTGCTACAGATTCTCCCTGAACCGGCACCTCCACTCCGCAATCACTACAGCTTCCTCCAGGCCCGGCACTGCTCCTTCACAATCGCCATAGCTTCCTATGTGACCAGCACCGCACCTCCGCAATTGCTACAGATTCTCCCTGAACCAGCACCTCTACTCCGCAATCACTAAAGCTTCCTCCAGGCCCGGCACTGCTCCTCCACAATCGCCATAGGTTCCTCTGTGACCAGCACCGCACCTCAGCAATTGCTACAGATTCTCCCTGAACCAGCACCTCTACTCCGCAATCACTACAGCTTCCTCCAGGCATGGCACTGCTCCTCCACAATCGCCACAGCTTCCTCTGTGACCAGCACCGCACCTCTGCACCAGCTACAGATTCTCCCTGAACCGGCACCACTACGCCGCAATCACTACAGCTTCCTCCAGGCACGGCACTGCTCCTCCACAATCGCCACAGCTTCCTATGTGACCAGCACAGCACCTCCGCACTTGCTACAGATTCTCCCTGAACCGGCACCTCTACTCCGCAAACACTAAAGCTTCCTCCAGGCCCGGCACTGCTCCTCCACAATAGCCATAGCTTCCTCTGTGGCCAGCACCGCACCTCCGCACTTGTTACAGATTCTCCCTGAACCGGCACCTCTACTCCGCAATCACTACAGCTTCCTCCAGGCACGGCACTGCTCCTCCACAATCGCCACAGCTTCCTCTGTGACCAGCACCACACCTCCGCACTTGCTACAGATTCTCCCTGAATCGGCACCTCTACTCCGCAATTACTACAGCTTCCTCCAGGCACGGCACTGCTCCTCCACAATCGCCATAGGTTCCTCTGTGACCAGCACCGCACCTCCGCACTTGCTACAGATTCTCCCTGAACCGGCATCTCTACTCCGCAATCACTACAGCTTCCTCCAGGCCCGGCACTGCTCCTCCACAATCACCACAGCTTCCTATGTGACCAGCACCGCACCTCTGCACCAGCTACAGATTCTCCCTGAACCGGCACCTCTACTCCGCAATCACTAAAGCTTCCTCCAGGCCCGGCACTGCTCCTCCACAATCACCACAGCTTCCTATGTGGCCAGCACCGCACCTCCACACTTGCTACAGATTCTCCCTGAACCGGCACCTCTACTCCGCAATCACTACAGCTTCCTCCAGGCACGGCACTGCTCCTCCACAATCACCACAGCTTCCTCTGTGACCAGCACCGCACCTCTGCACCTGCTACAGATTCTCCCTGAACCAGCACCTCTACTCCGCAAACACTAAAGCTTCCTCCAGGCACGGCACTGCTCCTCCACAATCGCCACAGCTTCCTCTGTGACCAGCACCGCACCTCCACACTTGCTACATATTCTCCCTGAACCGGCACCTCTACTCCGCAATCACTAAAGCTTCCTCCAGGCCCAGAACTGCTCCTCCACAATCGCCACAGCTTCCTCTGTGACCAGCACCGCACCTCCGCATTTGCTACAGATTCTCCCTGAACCGGCACCTCTACTCCGCAATCACTACAGCTTCCTCCAGGCACGGCACTGCTCCTCCACAATCGCCACAGCTTCCTCTGTGACCAGCACCGCACCTCTGCACCAGCTACAGATTCTCCCTGAACCGGCACCACTACGCCGCAATCACTACAGCTTCCTCCAGGCATGGCACTGCTCCTTCACAATCGCCATAGCTTCCTCTGTGACCAGCACCGCACCTCCGCACTTGCTACAGATTCTCCCTGAACCAGCACCTCTACTCCGCAATCACTACAGCTTCCTCCAGGCACGGCACTGCTCCTCCACAATCGCCATAGGTTCCTCTGTGACCAGCACCGCACCTCCGCACTTGCTACAGATTCTCCCTGAACCAACACCTCTACTCCGCAATCACTAAAGCTTCCTCCAGGCCCGGCACTGCTCCTCCACAATCGCCATAGGTTCCTCTGTGACCAGCACCGCACCTCCGCACTTGCTACAGATTCTCCCTGAACCGGCATCTCTACTCCGCAATCACTACAGCTTCCTCCAGGCCCGGCACTGCTCCTTCACAATCGCCATAGCTTCCTCTGTGACCAGCACCGCACCTCCGCAATTGCTGCAGATTCTCCCTGAACCAGCACCTCTACTCCGCAATCACTACAGCTTCCTCCAAGCCCGGAACTGCTCCTCCACAATCGCCATAGGTTCCTCTGTGACCAGCACCGCACCTCCGCACTTGCTACAGATTCTCCCTGAACCAGCACATCTACTCCGCAATCACTAAAGCTTCCTCCGGGCCCGGCACTGCTCCTCCACAATCGCCATAGGTTCCTCTGTGGCCAGCACCGCACCTCCGCACTTGTTACAGATTCTCCCTGAACCGGCACCTCTACTCCGCAATCACTACAGCTTCCTCCAGGCACGGCACTGCTCCTCCACAATCGCCACAGCTTCCTCTGTGACCAGCACCACACCTCCGCACTTGCTACAGATTCTCCCTGAATCGGCACCTCTACTCCGCAATTACTACAGCTTCCTCCAGGCACGGCACTGCTCCTCCACAATCGCCATAGGTTCCTCTGTGACCAGCACCGCACCTCCGCACTTGCTACAGATTCTCCCTGAACCGGCATCTCTACTCCGCAATCACTACAGCTTCCTCCAGGCCCGGCACTGCTCCTCCACAATCACCACAGCTTCCTATGTGACCAGCACCGCACCTCTGCACCAGCTACAGATTCTCCCTGAACCGGCACCTCTACTCCGCAATCACTAAAGCTTCCTCCAGGCCCGGCACTGCTCCTCCACAATCACCACAGCTTCCTATGTGGCCAGCACCGCACCTCCACACTTGCTACAGATTCTCCCTGAACCGGCACCTCTACTCCGCAATCACTACAGCTTCCTCCAGGCACGGCACTGCTCCTCCACAATCACCACAGCTTCCTCTGTGACCAGCACCGCACCTCTGCACCTGCTACAGATTCTCCCTGAACCAGCACCTCTACTCCGCAAACACTAAAGCTTCCTCCAGGCACGGCACTGCTCCTCCACAATCGCCACAGCTTCCTCTGTGACCAGCACCGCACCTCCACACTTGCTACATATTCTCCCTGAACCGGCACCTCTACTCCGCAATCACTAAAGCTTCCTCCAGGCCCAGAACTGCTCCTCCACAATCGCCACAGCTTCCTCTGTGACCAGCACCGCACCTCCGCATTTGCTACAGATTCTCCCTGAACCGGCACCTCTACTCCGCAATCACTACAGCTTCCTCCAGGCACGGCACTGCTCCTCCACAATCGCCACAGCTTCCTCTGTGACCAGCACCGCACCTCTGCACCAGCTACAGATTCTCCCTGAACCGGCACCACTACGCCGCAATCACTACAGCTTCCTCCAGGCACGGCACTGCTCCTTCACAATCGCCATAGCTTCCTCTGTGACCAGCACCGCACCTCCGCACTTGCTACAGATTCTCCCTGAACCAGCACCTCTACTCCGCAATCACTACAGCTTCCTCCAGGCACGGCACTGCTCCTCCACAATCGCCATAGGTTCCTCTGTGACCAGCACCGCACCTCCGCACTTGCTACAGATTCTCCCTGAACCAACACCTCTACTCCGCAATCACTAAAGCTTCCTCCAGGCCCGGCACTGCTCCTCCACAATCGCCATAGGTTCCTCTGTGACCAGCACCGCACCTCCGCACTTGCTACAGATTCTCCCTGAACCGGCATCTCTACTCCGCAATCACTACAGCTTCCTCCAGGCCCGGCACTGCTCCTTCACAATCGCCATAGCTTCCTCTGTGACCAGCACCGCACCTCCGCAATTGCTGCAGATTCTCCCTGAACCAGCACCTCTACTCCGCAATCACTACAGCTTCCTCCAAGCCCGGCACTGCTCCTCCACAATCGCCATAGGTTCCTCTGTGACCAGCACCGCACCTCCGCACTTGCTACAGATTCTCCCTGAACCAGCACCTCTACTCCGCAATCACTAAAGCTTCCTCCGGGCCCGGCACTGCTCCTCCACAATCGCCATAGGTTCCTCTGTGACCAGCACCGCACCTCCGCACTTGCTACAGATTCTCCCTGAACCGGCATCTCTACTCCGCAATCACTACAGCTTCCTCCAGGCACGGCACTGCTCCTCCACAATCGCCACAGCTTCCTATGTGACCAGCACCGCACCTCCGCACTTGCTACAGATTCTCCCTGAACCGGCACCTCTACTCCGCAAACACTAAAGATTCCTCCAGGCCAAGCACTGCTCCTCCACAATCGCCATAGCTTCCTCTGTGGCCAGCACCGCACCTCCGCACTTGTTACAGATTCTCCCTGAACCGGCACCTCTACTCCGCAATCACTACAGCTTCCTCCAGGCACGGCACTGCTCCTCCACAATCGCCACAGCTTCCTCTGTGACCAGCACCGCACCTCCGCACTTGCTACAGATTCTCCCTGAACCGGCACCTCTACTCCGCAATCACTACAGCTTCGTCCAGGCACGGCACTGCTCCTCCACAATCGCCATAGGTTCCTCTGTGACCAGCACCGCACCTCCGCACTTGCTACAGATTCTCCCTGAACCGGCATCTCTACTCCGCAATCACTACAGCTTCCTCCAGGCCCGGCACTGCTCCTCCACAATCACCACAGCTTCCTATGTGACCAGCACCGCACCTCTGCACCAGCTACAGATTCTCCCTGAACCGGCACCTCTACTCCGCAATCACTAAAGCTTCCTCCAGGCCCGGCACTGCTCCTCCACAATCACCACAGCTTCCTATGTGGCCAGCACCGCACCTCCACACTTGCTACAGATTCTCCCTGAACCGGCACCTCTACTCCGCAATCACTACAGCTTCCTCCAGGCACGGCACTGCTCCTCCACAATCACCACAGCTTCCTCTGTGACCAGCACCGCACCTCTGCACCTGCTACAGATTCTCCCTGAACCAGCACCTCTACTCCGCAAACACTAAAGCTTCCTCCAGGCACGGCACTGCTCCTCCACAATCGCCACAGCTTCCTCTGTGACCAGCACCGCACCTCCACACTTGCTACATATTCTCCCTGAACCGGCACCTCTACTCCGCAATCACTAAAGCTTCCTCCAGGCCCAGAACTGCTCCTCCACAATCGCCACAGCTTCCTCTGTGACCAGCACCGCACCTCCGCATTTGCTACAGATTCTCCCTGAACCGGCACCTCTACTCCGCAATCACTACAGCTTCCTCCAGGCACGGCACTGCTCCTCCACAATCGCCACAGCTTCCTCTGTGACCAGCACCGCACCTCCGCATTTGCTACAGATTCTCCCTGAACCGGCACCTCTACTCCGCAATCACTACAGCTTCCTCCAGGCACGGCACTGCTCCTTCACAATCGCCATAGGTTCCTCTGTGACCAGCACCGCACCTCCGCACTTGCTACAGATTCTCCCTGAACCGGCATCTCTACTCCGCAATCACTACAGCTTCCTCCAGGCACGGCACTGCTCCTCCACAATCGCCATAGGTTCCTCTGTGACCAGCACCGCACCTCCGCACTTGCTACAGATTCTCCCTGAACCGGCATCTCTACTCCGCAATCACTACAACTTCCTCCAGGCACGGCACTGCTCCTCCACAATCACCACAGCTTCCTATGTGGCCAGCACCGCACCTCCACACTTGCTACAGCTTCTCCCTGAACCAGCACCTCTACTCCGCAATCACTACAGCTTCCTCCAGGCCCGGCACTGCTCCTCCACAATCGCCACAGCTTCCTCTGTCACCAGCACCGCACCTCCGCACTTGCTACAGATTCTCCCTGAACCGGCACCTCTACTCCGCAATCACTACAGCTTCCTCCAGGCACGGCACTGCTCCTTCACAATCGCCATAGCTTCCTCTGTGACCAGCACCGCACCTCCGCACTTGCTACAGATTCTCCCTGAACTAGCACCTCTACTCCGCAATCACTACAGCTTCCTCCAGGCCCGGCACTGCTCCTCCACAATCACCACAGCTTCCTCTGTGACCAGCACCGCACCTCCGCACTTGCTACAGCTTCTCCCTGAACCAGCACCTCTACTCCGCAATCACTAAAGCTTCCTCCAGGCACGGCACTGCTCCTCCACAATCGCCACAGCTTCCTATGTGACCAGCACCGCACCTTCGCACTTGCTACAGATTCTCCCTGAACCAGCACCTCTACTCCGCAATCACTACAGCTTCCTCCAGGCCCGGCACTGCTCCTCCACAATCGCCATAGCTTCCTCTGTGGCCAGCACCGCACCTCCGCACTTGCTACAGATTCTCCCTGAACCAGCACCTCTACTCCGCAATCACTACAGCTTCCTCCAGGCCCGGCACTGCTCCTCCACAATCGCCATAGGTTCCTCTGTGACCAGCACCGCACATCCGCACTTGCTACAGATTCTCCCTGAACCGGCACCACTACTCCGCAATCACTAAAGCTGCCTCCAGGCCCGGCACTGCTCCTCCACAATCACCACAGCTTCCTCTGTGACCAGCACCGCACATCCGCACTTGCTACAGATTCTCCTTGAACCGGCATCACTACGCCGCAATCACTACAGCTTCCTCCAGGCCCGGCACTGCTCCTCCACAATCGCCACAGCTTCCTCCAGGCACGGCACTGCTCCTCCACAATCGCCATAGCTTCCTCTGTGACCAGCACCGCACCTCCGCACTTGCTACAGATTCTCCCTGAACCGGCACCTCTACTGCGCAAGCACTAAAGCTTCCTCCAGGCCCGGCACTGCTCCTCCACAATCGCCACAGCTTCCTCTGTGACCAGCACCGCACTTCCGCACTTGCTACAGATTCTCCCTGAACCGACACCTCTACTCCGCAATCACTAAAGCTTCCTCCAGGCACGGCACTGCTCCTCCACAATCGCCATAGCTTCCTCTGTGACCAGCACCGCACTTGCTACAGATTCTCCCTGAACCGGCACCTCTACTCCGCAATCACTAAAGCTGCCTCCAGGCCCGGCACTGCCCCTCCACAATCGCCATAGCTTCCTCTGTGACCAGCACCGCACCTCCGCACTTGCTACAGATTCTCCCTGAACCGGCACCTCTACTCCGCAATCACTACAGCTTCCTCCAGGCACGGCACTGCTCCTCCACAATCGCCACAGCTTCCTCTGTGACCAGCACCGCACCTCCGCACTTGCTACAGATTCTCCCTGAATCGGCATCTATACTCCGCAATCACTAAAGCTTCCTCCAGGCACGGCACTGCTCCTCCACAATCGCCACAGCTTCCTCTGTGACCAGCACCGCACCTCCGCACTTGCTACAGATTCTCCCTGAACCGGCACCTCTACTCCGCAATCAATAAAGCTGCCTCCAGGCCCGGCACTGCTCCTCCACAATCGCCATAGCTTCCTCTGTGACCAGCACCGCACCTCCGCACTTGCTACAAATTCTCCCTGAACCGGCACCTCTACTCCGCAATCACTACAGCTTCCTCCAGGCACGGCACTGCTCCTCCACAATCACCACAGCTTCCTCTGTGACCAGCCCCGCACCTCCGCACTTGCTATAGATCCTCCCTGAACCAGCACCTCTACTCCGCAATCACTACAGCTTCCTCCAGGCCCGGCACTGCTCCTCCACAATCGCCATAGCTTCCTCTGTGACCAGCACCGCACCTCCGCACTTGCTACAAATTCTCCCTGAACCGGCACCACTACGCCGCAATCACTACAGCTTCCTCCAGGCCCGGCACTGCTCCTCCACAATCACCACAGCTTCCTCTGTGACCAGCACCGCACCTCCGCACTTGCTACAGATTATCCCTGAACCAGCACCTCTAGTCCGCAATCACTAAAGCTTCCTCCAGGCACGGCACTGCTCCTCCACAATCGCCATAGCTTCCTCTGTGACCAGCACCGCACCTCCGCACTTGCTACAAATTCTCCCTGAACCGGCACCTATAGACTTCGCAAACACTAAAGCTTCCTCCAGGCCCGGCACTGCTCCTCCACAATCACCACAGCTTCCTCTGTGAACAGCACCGCACCTCCGCACTTGCTATAGATCCTCCCTGAACCAGCACCTCTACTCCGCAATCACTACAGCTTCCTCCAGGCCCGGCACTGCTCCTCCACAATCACCACAGCTTCCTCTGTGACCAGCACCGCACCTCCGCACTTGCTACAGATTCTCCCTGAACCAGCACCTCTACTCCGCAAACACTAAAGCTTCCTCCAGGCACGGCACTGCTCCTCCACAATCGCCATAGCTTCCTCTGTGACCAGCACCGCACCTCCGCACTTGCTACAGATTCTCCCTGAACCAGCACCTCTACTCCGCAAACACTAAAGCTTCCTCCAGGCACGGCACTGCTCCTCCACAATCACCACAGCTTCCTCTGTGACCAGCACCGCACCTCCGCACTTGCTACAAATTCTCCCTGAACCGGCACCTCTACTCCGCAATCACTAAAGCTTCCTCCAGGCACGGCACTGCTCCTCCACAATCACCACAGCTTCCTCTGTGACCAGCACCGCACCTCCACACTTGCTACAGATTCTCCCTGAACCGGCACCACTACTCCGCAATCACTACAGCTTCCTCCAGGCCCGGCACTGCTCCTCCACAATCACCATAGCTTCCTCTGTGACCAGCCCCGCACCTCCGCACTTCCTAAAGATTCTCCCTGAATCGGCATCTATACTCCGCAATCACTAAAGCTTCCTCCAGGCACGGCACTGCTCCTCCACAATCGCAATAGCTTCCTCTGTGACCAGCACCGCACCTCCGCACTTGCTACAGATTCTCCCTGAACCGGCACCTCTACTCCGCAATCACTAAAGCTGCCTCCAGGCCCGGCACTGCTCCTCCACAATCGCCACAGCTTCCTCTGTGACCAGCACCGAACCTCCGCACTTGCTACAGATTCTCCCTGAACCGGCATCTATACTCCGCAATCACTAAAGCTTCCTCCAGGCACGGCACTGCTCCTCCACAATCGCCATAGATTCCTCTGTGACCAACACCGCACCTCCGCACTTGCTACAGATTATCCCTGAACCAGCACCTCTACTCCGCAATCACTAAAGCTTCCTCCAGGCACGGCACTGCTCCTCCACAATCGCCATAGCTTCCTCTGTGACCAGCACCGCACCTCCGCACTTGCTACAAATTCTCCCTGAACCAGCACCTCTACTCCGCAATCACTACAGCTTCCTCCAGGCACGGCACTGCTCCTCCACAATCACCACAGCTTCCTCTGTGACCAGCACCGCACCTCCGCACTTGCTATAGATCCTCCCTGAACCAGCACCTCTACTCCGCAATCACTACAGCTTCCTCCAGGCACGGCACTGCTCCTCCACAATCACCACAGCTTCCTCTGTGACCAGCACCGCACCTCCGCACTTGCTATAGATCCTCCCTGAACCAGCACCTCTACTCCGCAATCACTAAAGCTTCCTCCAGGCACGGCACTGCTCCTCCACAATCACCACAGCTTCCTCTGTGACCAGCACCGCACCTCCGCACTTGCTACAGATTCTCCCTGAACCAGCACCTCTACTCCGCAATCACTAAAGCTTCCTCCAGGCCCGGCACTGCTCCTCCACAATCGCCACAGCTTCCTCTGTGACCAGCACCGCACCTCCACACTTGCTACAGATTCTCCCTGAACCGGCATCTATACTCCGCAATCACTAAAGCTTCCTCCAGGCACGGCACTGCTCCTCCACAATCGCCATAGCTTCCTCTGTGACCAGCACCGCACCTCCGCACTTGCTACAGATTCTCCCTGAACTGGCACCTCTACTCCGCAATCACTAAAGCTTCCTCCAGGCACGGCACTGCTCCTCCACAATCGCCATAGCTTCCTCTGTGACCAGCACCGCACCTCCGCACTTGCTACAGATTCTCCCTGAATCGGCACCCCTAATCCGCAAATCACTAAAGCTTCCTCCAGGCCCGGCACTGCTCCTTCGCAATCACTACAGCTTCCTCCTGGACCGGCACTGCTCCTTCGCAATCACTACAGCTTCCTCCTGGACCGGCACTGCTCCTTCGCAATCACTACAGCTTCCTCCAGGCACGGCACTGCTCCTCCACAATCGCCACAGCTTCCTCTGTGACCAGCACCGCACCTCCGCACTTGCTACAGATTCTCCCTGAATCGGCACCTCTACTCCGCAATCACTAAAGCTTCCTCCAGGCCCGGCACTGCTCCTCCACAATCGCCACAGCTTCCTCTGTGACCAGCACCGCACCTCCGTACTTGCTACAGATTCTCCCTGAACCGGCACCTCTACTCCGCAATCACTAAAGCTTCTTCCAGGCCCGGCACTGCTCCTCCACAATCGCCACAGCTTCCTTTGTGACCAGCACCGCACCTCCGCACTTGCTACAGATTCTCCCTGAACCGGCACCTCTACTCCGCAATCACTAAAGTTTCCTCCTGGACAGGCACTGCTCCTTCGCAATCACTACAGCTTCCTCCTGGACCGGCACTGCTCCTTCGCAATCACTACAGCTTCCTCCAGGCACAGCACTGCTCCTCCACAATCGCCACAGCTTCCTCTGTGACCAGCACCGCACCTCCGCACTTGCTACAGATTCTCCCTGAACCGGCACCTCTACTCCGCAATCACTAAAGTTTCCTCCTGGACCGGCACTGCTCCTTCACAATCACTACAGCTTCCTCCTGGACCGGCACTGCTCCTTCGCAATCACTACAGCTTCCTCCTGGACCGGCACTGCTCCTTCACAATCACTACAGCTTCCTCCTGGACCGGCACTGCTCCTTCACTATCACTACAGCTTCCTCCTGGACCGGCACTGCTCCTTCGCAATCACTACAGCTTCCTCCTGGACCGGCACTGCTCCTTCGCAATCACTACAGCTTCCTCCTGGACCGGCACCACTACTCCGCAATCACTACAGCTTCCTCCTGGAGCGGCACTGCTCCTTCACAATCACTACAGCTTCCTCCTGGACCGGCACTGCTCCTTCACAATCACTACAGCTTCCTCCTGGACAGGCACCGCTCCTTCGCAATCACTAAAGCTTCCTCCTGGACAGGCACCGCTCCTTCGCAATCACTACAGCTTCCTCCTGGACCGGCACTGCTCCTTCACAATCACTACAGCTTCCTCCTGGACCGGCACTGCACCTCCGCACTTGCTACAGATTCTCCCTGAACCGGCACCACTACTCCGCAATCACTAAAGCTTCCTCCAGGCACGGCACTGCTCCTCCACAATCGCCACAGCTTCCTCTGTGACCAGCACCGCACCTCTGCACCTGCTACAGATTCTCCCTGAACTGGCACCTCTACTCCGCAATCACTAAAGCTTCCTCCTGGACCGGCACTGCTCCTTCGCAATCACTACAGCTTCCTCCTGGACCGGCACTGCTCCTTCGCAATCACTACAGCTTCCTCCTGGACCGGCACTGCTCCTTCACAATCACTACAGCTTCCTCCTGGACCGGCACTGCTCCTTCACAATCACTACAGCTTCCTCCTGGACAGGCACTGCTCCTTCGCAATCACTACAGCTTCCTCCTGGACAGGCACCGCTCCTTCGCAATCACTAAAGCTTCGTCCTGGACAGGCACCGCTCCTTCGCAATCACTAAAGCTTCCTCCTGGACCGGCACTGCTCCTTCGCAATCACTACAGCTTCCTCCTGGACCGGCACTGCTCCTTCGCAATCACTACAGCTTCCTCCTGGACCGGCACCACTACTCCGCAATCACTACAGCTTCCTCCTGGACCGGCACTGCTCCTTCACAATCACTACAGCTTCCTCCTGGACCGGCACTGCTCCTTCGCAATCACTACAGCTTCCTCCTGGACCGGCACTGCTCCTTCACAATCACTACAGCTTCCTCCTGGACCGGCACTGCACCTCCGCACTTGCTACAGATTCTCCCTGAACCGGCACCACTACTCCACAATCACTAAAGCTTCCTCCAGGCACGGCACTGCTCCTCCACAATCGCCACAGCTTCCTCTGTGACCAGCACCGCACCTCTGCACCTGCTACAGATTCTCCCTGAACTGGCACCTCTACTCCGCAATCACTAAAGCTTCCTCTTGGACCGGCACTGCTCCTTCGCAATCACTACAGCTTCCTCCTGGACAGGCACCGCTCCTCTGCACTTGCTACAGCTTTACCGCTGGTCTGCTGGCATCAACATCTTGCAGAGGGCTTCGCGTGACTACTTAAACCACCCTGGTCCCCTTAAGTATAACTAGTGAACAAGCCCTTTAATTGCTAGGATTGGTATAATCCCCAGCACCAGCAGTGTTGCGTAGTAGACCACTCAACTCTCTGCCACAAGAGCTGTACATTTGCAGGGCAGCGAAAAGCTGGCCAGGTACAGGACTAGTCATCTGAGATGCATGGTCTCTGGCCGGCTTTTCAAAGTAAGCTACAACTAACTTGCCAAGCTGTAATAACGCAAGCAGAGTGATACATGCTGTCTGTGGTTAAGGTGGCATGAGTCAGTGAACAGGCTTTCGGTAAGAGCAAAGAAATACTCTGGCACCTGTAAAAATCGAATATATTTTGCTGGCGTCAATTAATACTCAAACACAAAGAACTGTGACAAACTAGTCGGAATCTTACCAGTACTGCTAGATTGTTGTTTATACATCTCTATCTGTTCTTTGGCCTTCAGCAGCTGCTCTTCTAATGCCCGTATCCTTCCTGCTGCAGCTCCTTGCTCCACTGGGCCTTCAGGTATTCTTTTGAAAAAAAAAAAAGGAAGAGGAAAACAATTACACAAGGGAGTACTGAACAGAAGTACTGAATTAATACTCAGAAACACGAGCTTCATTTAGTAAGAGACGAACAGTATAGAAGGGTCTTCAAGCCGGGTCGTTACCAGGATGTCAAAGTCGGAGACTAAAATCACAAGTTCAATATATTTGGGGGCTATATTTTTACAATGTTCATGATTTACCAGGTCAGCGGGATTACCACAAAACCAAACTTTTTTTTTTTTCAGTAGCTCAAAAAAACTTTGAATGTTCGTAAAAAAAAAATTGTTGCCCTTCGTTTTAAGACTCGTAACTTTAGGGTAGCACTTTTTAGCAATTTTTCCATTGATTGAGTTGTGTGAGGTGTTTTTTGTGAGCCGAGCTGCAGGTTTTTTTATACCACTTTGTAGTACATACGATAATTTGAGTTAGTATTGTTTTTTTTGGATGGTGCAACAACTAAAAAACACAGCAATTTGGGCATTTTGCTCATTTTTATTTAGAGTTTACCTTATGGTTTGAATCATTTTATACTCTGATGATCATTGCTATTTCATTGTGGCGCTATTTTTTACTTCTAATAGGGCGCTCCTATAGATTTTAGAAATGTCATAAATTTTGAGGTTACTGTAAAATAGTGTATTTTTTTCCTGCATGAAAAATGCATCAAAAACACTGTGTGAACAAGCACTAAGGCTGGAGATTACATTACCTATGAGTTTTCAGCTCCTCACTATTTTGGCTATTCCTAGCCCATGGGCAAAACACAAACTCCCTGTTTAGAAAAATCCGTCCCTCGAGACTATGGCCAAAACGTTAGGGAAAAAAAATTGGATAGCAAATAGCCATAGCCACTATGCAAACAGACCTCAAGTACGGTCATCTAGTGCCATAAATTAGGCCCCATATTCTCTCATAATGGCAAAGCATCTAGTGTAAAATATTCCTGTTCTATTACACGCAGTGGAACATGTCAACATTTTTGCTTAAGTATAAAAGGATGTCTATATCCAGACAAAACTGAGCTATTACACAACAGTGTGCTGTAGGAGGCCGTGCAACATTTTTATTGCCCAGGTTCCACACAGATCAATACAAGACTATCCCAAAAATTAGATGAAAGTAGAAAATTTGTAGGTGTGTTGGTAGCCTGGCTCAAGAAATCTGTCAAGCCCTACATACGAGCAATAACCAGTCCGCTTTCAGTCCTATTAGCGTATTCAGATATGCCAACATTCAACGCACAATATATATATATATATATTGTAAGATGGCCACCGGACATGTCCTTGAGGGGAGATATGTATCGCTGAGGTTGGTAGCTTCAGTGATGTAAAACCGGGAAAAGTATGCTTCAGCACACATAGTGTTGAGAGAGTTAATTGGGCGTATCAGGGCCGCTTTTTACGAGCAGTCATAGGAGACAAGTGGTATTGGCTGCTCATATATCCCCACCCCAGGGCGTGTGTATAAAATGGAGACCAAGTGTCTCATTCAGTGTCTGTGGCTGGAGGTGTGGAGACCTCCAGCGTGTCTGTGCTACAGGACACTGACTGTGAGCGGGTGAACCCGCAGTATTGTATGGACTGTTTATTTTCCTGTTTTGTTATTTTGTGCCAGACAAGGCTGTGTTTTATTACTTTGTGCTGGACAAGGCTATGCTTCATTTACTTTGAAAGTGCGGTTCATGAAGTCTGAATAAACCTGCCTTGGACATTTTAAAGAAACTGACTCCTGTGCCTACCTCAAAAGCGACTGAGTGAGTACCAAACACCTACAATTGATGGAGAATGTGGGCACGAATTCCAAGGGGCAGTGTGACTGCTACAAGAGAGAGTGTATGTCCTGGGTGAAGTCTGCCACAAGCCAGCAAGTGACGTCAGACAAAATGGAGGACCTGCTGAAACATATGGTGCAGGCACAGCAAGCACAACACCAGCAGCACCTGCAATTATTGCAGCAGCAAAAAATGTCGCAACAAGAGACCACTAAGCAGCTGATGCAGCAGATCCAGCTCCAGAAGAAGCAGCACAGGATCAGCATTGTTAACAGCAGCAGCAGATCGAGTTACTGGCAAAGGCGATACGTGGGACGGCGACGGCTCCGACAACTCCAGGTGATGACTCTCACGTCAGCAAGAAGGTAAGGAGAGCGTTACAAAAGATGACCCCGAGGGGTGACGTCGAGGCATTCCTGACTGTATTTGAAAGGGTAGCGGAAAGGGAGAAATTGCCTCCGGAGCAGTAGGCGGAGGTGCTGGCGCCAAATTTAACAGGCGAGCTGCAGAAGGCCTATTATGACCTGGTCTTACAGGACGTAAAGGAGTACGCCAAATTGAAAACTGAGATTTTGGCGCGCTTGGGAGTGACTCTGACTGTCAAGGCGCAACGGGTGTACCACTGGGCTTATTGCAGTGACAAACCTCCCCGGTCCCAAATGTTCGACCTCCTACACCTGGTTCAAAAGTGGTTGCAACCTGAATCTTCCTCCCCAGCACGGATGGTGGAAAGGGTCATCATGGACAGGTTCATCCATTCCCTTCCGAGTTCGGTGCAAGCCTGGGTTGCCCAGGGAGATCCACGTAATGCCGATGACCTGGTGGGGTTGGTGGAAAGGTACTAGGCGGTGGAAAGCTCCTTGCAAAAGCCCGGGGTCGTAGCATCTCCATACTGGGGTTCCCAAAAGGGGGCAGACACCCAAAAGAAAGGAACTAGAGCCATATCTGGGAGGTGTCCTAGAGCCCAGGAGAGGTCAGTGTCGCTGCCAAAGGTCCCATCCCTTATCATAGTATGTTGGAGATGTCACACCCCAGGTCACATAGCCGCCCGGTGCCCCATGACAACTGAGCTAATGGACTGCAGCGCAGGACGGAGTTGCTCATATTTTGCATATCCTGCCTGCAGTGCTGTCCCTGAACCAGGCGAGAGACCACAGGCATGCTTCGTGTCGGTGAATGGTATGCAAGTGACTGCTGTGTTAGACTCAGGGAGTATGGTAACCTTAGTGCGGGCCACAGTTCCTCATAGACTGGTTCCGGGGAAAAAGGTCGGTGTCCGTTGTATCCATGGGGACACTAAGGACTAACTTGTGGCCCGAGTGGTCATACACACAAACTGTGGCGCCAAGTCCCATGAGGTGGGCATAGTCAAGGACCTGTTGCACCCTGTTATAATAGAGCGGGACTTTGCCTTGTTTTGGGACTTGTGGGAGAAAAGGAGGAAGCCGGGTTGTCCGGGAAACAACAAAGTTGTCCCTGAAGAAACCTCATCGTAGGCCGCAACCAACTGGTTTCCCTTTTGTGTGTTTGTTGGGGATGAGGATGAGGCAGCATCCCCGAAGGCCAACATCCCTGAGCTGGAGGTGTCTGGGGGAAACTTTGGAACCGCCCAGCTCAGGGACTTAACTCTAAAAGGGTCGTTTAATAATGCAACGGTGTTACATTAATAATGTAACTTAATGGTGTTGCTCAAGAGCCAGGGCTGACACCCAATCCGCACTTTGCTGTAAATGGGGAGTTACTATATCGGGTCACCAAGCTCAGAGGGGAGGTAATTGAGCAGTTACTAGTGCCAGGGCCGTACAGACGCAAGGTGTTAGATATGGCCCACGCACATGTCTTAGGTGGTCATCTGCGGGTAGAAAAAACCCAGGAAAGGATCCTCCAGAGGTTCTACTGGCCCGGGTGTCACCAAGAGATAGTGAATTATTGCAGGTCGTGTCCCACCTGTCAGCTGACCTCTTCGGTGGCTCACTTCCGTAGCCCTTTAGTGCCTCTACCTGTATTTGAGATGCCGTTCGAGCGCACCGCAATGGATCTAGTGGGACCCCTGATCAAGTCCGCTAAAGGACATCAGTACATCCTGGTGGTACTGGACTATGCTACGAGGTATCCGGAGGCCGTGCAATTACGAAACACCTCCAAGTGTATAGCCCCGGAGTTGGTCCTTATCTTTTCCAGGACAGGGTGGCCTAAAGAGATTCTAACGGACCAAGGGACTCCGTTTGTGTCAAAGGTGATGAGGGAGTTGGGCAACATCCTGGAAATCACACAACTCAGGACCTCAGTCTGTCTACTACCCACAGACAGATTGGCTTGGTGGAGCGGTTCAATAAAACCTTGAAGGCCATGTTGAAGAAGGTCGTAGAGAAAGACGGCCAGGACTGGGACTGCCTACAGCCATACCTTCTGTTCTCCATCAGAGAAGTCCCACAGGCCTCTACTGGATTCTCCCCTTTCAAGCTGATGTATGGTCGACACCCCCGTGGACTCCTGGACGTAGCAAAGGAGACCTGGGAGGCTGAGTCTACACCCTACAGAAGTGTAATTGAACATGTGGCATAAATGCAAGAGAGGATTACAGAAGTAATGCCCATTGTGAAAGAACACCTCCTCAAAGCACAAGAGGCACAGTCGACAGTATACAATAGGTCGGCGAGGGTGAGACATTTTAACCCTGGAGATCGGGTACTGGTGCTGGTCCCCACAGTGGAGAGCAAATTCCTGGCTAAGTGGCTGGGTCCCTATGAAGTAGTGGAAAAGGCTGGTGATGTCAATTAGAAAATTGATCAACCAGGGAGGAGAAAGCCCTACCAGGTGTACCACATCAACCTGATAAAGACACGGCGAGATAGGGAGCACGTGGAAGCTCCATGTTTGGTGGCGAAATCTGAAGCCGATGTGGAAGAGGTCAAGGTGGATGAGACGCTGTCACGTGCCCAAAAGCAACAGTGCCGAGAGTTGCTGCAGCGGAACAGGGACCTGTTCTCCGAACTATCGGGTTGTACACAGATCATAGAGCATGAGGTTCTTACAGAGCCTCATGTCCGGGTAAACCTGAAGCCGTATCGGATTCCCGAAGCCCGCCGAGAGGTAATCTCGAAAGAAGTGAAGCGGATGCTAAGTCTGGGAGTAATTTAAGAATCCAAGAGTGGCTGGTCCAGTCCCATAGTCCTAGTGCCGAAACCAGATGGAGAATGCCGGTTTTGAAACAACTATAGGAAACTCAATGAGGTCTCTAAGTTTGATTCGTACCCAATGCCCAGGGTAGATGAACTAATTGAAAGGCTAGGGCCGGCCAGGTACATGACCATCATTGACCTCACAAAAGGGTATTGGCAAATTCCTATGGCCCAAGATGCCAAGGAGAAGACAGCCTTTAAAACTCCAGGTGGGTGTTTCCTGTACACCAAGATACCGTTTGGGATTACAGGGAGCTCCAGCTACATTCCAGAGAGCCATGGACCTGGATCCTAGCTCACCACAAGTAGTATGCAGCGGCCTATCTGGATGATATCGTGATCTACAGCCAGGATTGGAGAAGCCATCTAAGCAAAGTCCAGGCAATATTCAATGTTCTGCGGAAGGCGGGGTTATCCATCAACCCGAAGAAATGTGCCATGGGCATGGAGGCAGCCAAGTATTTGGGCTATGTTGTAGGCAGAGGCGTGATCAATCCTCAAATAAATTAAATTTACGCGATCCAGGGTAGGCCACAACCTCTTTTAAAAAAGCAGGTCAGAGCATTCCTGGGTATCGTGGGCTACTACTGCCGGTTCATCCCCAACTTTGTCATGGTAGCCGACCCTTTGACAAACCTAAAGGGACAAAGTCGGTTATGGCTAAGTCTTCTCCAGAAGCAGAGATGGCTTTCCAGGAACTAAAGCAGGGTCTGTGTAAACAGCCAGTGCTGGTGGCTCCGGATTTCGCAAAGATGTCGGACTGGGTGCTGCCCTATCACAAGAGATGAACGGGGAGGAGCACCCCATAATGTATTTATTTATTTATTTTACTCACACTTACATAGCGCCATTAATTCCACAGCGCTTTATAGACATTATGGGCACTGTCCCCATTGGGGCTCAGAATCTAAATTCCCTCTCAGTATATCTTTGGTATGTGGGAGGAAACCGGAGAACCTGGAGGAAACCCACGCAAACACGGGGAGAACATACAAACTCCTTGCAGATGATGTCCTTGGTGAGATTTGAACCTAGGACCCGAGCGCTGCAAGGCTGCAGTGCTAACCAATGAGCCACCGTGCTGCCCTATTTAAGCTGGAAGCTGACATTCTGTGAGAAAAATTACTCCATAGTGGAGAAGGAATGTTTTGGCCATTAAGTGGGCCTTGGACACCCTAAGGTACTACCTCTTAGGCAGGAAGTTCAGGCTGGTATCAGACCATGCCCCACTCAGGTGGATGAGCAAGAAGAAGAGGAACAATGGTCGAGTGACCAGGTGGTTCCTAGCCCTTCAGGATTTTAGCTTCCGTGTAGAGCATAGGCCCGGGAAACTACAAGTAAATGCTGATGCATTGTCGAGGGGCCACTGTTTATCAGCGGAGGGTGCCAAGCCCCCTTTATGTAAGATTTCCACCGGACATGTCCTTGAGGTGAGATATGTATCGCTGAGGTTGGTAGCTTCAGTGATGTAAAACCGGGAAAAGTATGTTTCAGCACACATAGTGCTGAGAGGGTTAATTGGGTGTATCAGGGCCGGTTTTTAAGAGCAGTCAGAAGAGACGGGTGGGAATGGCTGCTCATATATCCCCACCCCAGGGCGTATGTATAAAATGGAGAACGAGTGTCTCATTCAGTGTCTGTGGCTGGAGGTGTGGAGACCTCCAGCGTGTCTGTGCTATAGGACACTGACTGTGAGCGGGTGAACCCGCAGTATTGCATGGACTGTTTATTTTCCTGTTTTGTTACTTTGTGCCAGACAAGGCTGTGTTTTGTTACTTTCTGAATGCGGCAGCCAGGGTCGTATTTCTGTCCAGCCGCTTCACCGATGCCTCCACCTTGTGCCAGTCATTACAATGGTTACCCATTCGCTACAGGATCCAATATAAACTCATTGCTCTCACCCACAAAGCTCTCCACAGTTCTGCACCACCTTATATCTCCTCGCTCATCTCAGTCTATCGTCCTACACGTGCCCTCCGTTCCACAAACGACCTAAGACTAACATCCTCCATAATCCAAACCTCGCAACTCCGTCTCCAAGACTTCTCCCGTGCTGCGCCAGTTCTCTGGAATGCTCTACCCCAGACGATCCGATTGATGCCTAGCCCCGATGTCTTCAAGCGCGCTTTAAAAACCCATCTCTTTAAACAGGCCTACCATCCCAAATACCCAGTAAACTAACTTTCCCCTGTTCCCTCCTAAATACTATTCAGAATCTGCTCCCTACTATTCATCTGTCTCCACACCCTCCATGCACACGATAACTGCACTCGATACTTTATTATTGCACTTAAACATACAGGTTGATGACCTGATCATACAGCTTTATATGAAAATCCCTATTTACTATAATTGCCAGACCTGAAAGAACAAGCACTTTTCACCTATTGTGTCCCCCCATTTCCTTGTAGATTGTAAGCAGCGAGCAGGGACCTCACTCCTGATGTAACTGTTTAAACTGTCTCACCTTGTATTGAATTCATTGTTTGTACATGTCCCCGCTTAATTGTTAAGTGCAGCAGAATATGTTGGTGCTATATGAATAAAAATTATTATTATTATTATTACTTTGTGCCGGACAAGGCTATGCTTCATTTACTTTGAAAGTGCGGTTTATCAAGGCCGAATAAACCTTAAAGAAACAGATTCCTGTGACTACCTCAAAAGCGGCTGATTGAGTACCAAACCCCTACTATATATATATCTACAGGTGCATCTCACTAAATTAGAATATCATCAAAAACTTAATTTATTTCAGTTCTTCAATACAAAAAGTGAAACTCCTATATTATATAGAGTCATTACAGACAGAGTGATCGATTTCAAGTGTTTATTTCCGTTAATGTTGAGGATTATGGCTTACAGCCAATGAAAACACAAAAGTCATTATCTCAGTAAATTAAAATAATTAACAAAAAACACCAACAAAGGCTTCCTAAGTGTTTAAAAGGGTCACTTAGTCTGTTTCAGTAGGCTCCACAATCATGGGGAAGACTGCTGACTTGACAGATGTCCAGAAGGCAGTCATTGACACTCCACAAGGTCCCAGAGTTCCAATTTTCATTTGGAAATCAAGGTCCCAGAGTCTGGAGGAAGAGTGGAGAGGCCACAATCCAAGCTGCTGGAGGTCTAGTGTGAAGTCTCCACAATCAGTGATGGTTTGGGGGGCCATGTCATCTGCTGGTGTAGGACCACTGTGTTTTATCAAGACCAAAGTCAGCGCAGCCGTATACCAGGAAATTTTACAGCTCTTCATGCTTCCCTCTGCCCACAAGCTTTATGGAGATGGAAATGTCATTCTCCAGCAGAACTTGGCCCCTGTTCACACGGCCAAAAGTACCAATACCTGGTTTACACACAACAGTATCACTGTGCTTGATTGTCAGCAAACTTGCCTGACCTTAACCCCATAGAGAATCTATTATAGAGAATCTATGGGGTATTGTCAAGAGGAAGATGAGAGACCCCCAGACCCAACAATGTAGACGAGCTGAAGGCTGCTATCAAAGCCACCTGGGCTTCCATAACACCTCAATGACTCTATATAATAGATCCCTCTGTGTGTAATGACTCTATATAATAGATCCCTATGTGTGTAATGACTCTATATAATAGATCCCTCTGCGTGTAATGACTCTATATAATAGATCCCTCCGCGTGTAATGACTCTATATAATAGATCCCTCCGCGTGTAATGACTCTATATAATAGATCCCTCTGCGTGTAATGACTCTATATAATAGATCCCTATGCGTGTAATGACTCTATATAATAGATCCCTCTGCGTGTAATGACTCTATATAATAGATCCCTCTGCGTGTAATGACTCTATATAATAGATCCCTCTGCGTGTAATGACTCTATATAATAGATCCCTCTGCGTGTAATGACTCTATATAATAGATCCCTCTGCGTGTAATGACTCTATATAATAGATCACTCTGTGTGTAATGACTCTATATAATAGATCCCTCTGTGTGTAATGACTCTATATAATACATCACTCTGTGTGTAATGACTCTATAATAGATTCCTCTGTGTGTAATGACTCTATATAATAGATCCCTATGTGTGTAATGGCTCTATATAATAGATCACTCTGTGTGTAATGACTCTATATAATAGATCCCTCTGTGTGTAATGACTCTATATAATCACTTTGTGTGTAATGACTCTATATAATAGATCCCTCTGTGTGTAATGACTCTATATAATAGATCACTCTGTGTGTAATGACTCTATATAATAGATCACTCTGTGTGTAATGACTCTATATAATAGATCACTCTGTGTGTAATGACTCTATATAATAGATCCCTCTGTGTGTAATGACTCTATATAATAGATCCCTCTGTGTGTAATGACTCTATATAATAGATCCCTCTGTGTGAAATGACTCTATATAATAGATCACGCTGTGTGTAATGACTATATAATAGATCACGCTGTGTGTAATGACTCTATATAATAGATCCCTCTGTGTGTAATGACTCTATATAATAGATCCCTCTGCGTGTAATGACTCTATATAATAGATCCCTATGTGTGTAATGACTCTATATAATAGATCCCCGTGTGTAATGACTCTATATAATAGATCGCTCTCTGTGTGTAATGACTCTATATAATAGATCTCTCTGTGTGTAATGACTCTATATAATAGATCCTTCTGCGTGTAATGACTCTATATAATAGATCCCTCTGCGTGTAATGACTATATAATAGATCACTCTGCGTGTAATGACTCTATATAATAGATCCCTCTATGTGTAATGACTCTATATAATAGATCGCTCTCTGTGTGTAATGACTCTATATAATAGATCTCTCTGTGTGTAATGACTCTATATAATAGATCCTTCTGCGTGTAATGACTCTATATAATAGATCCCTCTGCGTGTAATGACTATATAATAGATCACTCTGCGTGTAATGACTCTATATAATAGATCCCTCTATGTGTAATGACTCTATATAATAGATCCCTCTATGTGTAATGACTCTATATAATAGATCCCTCTATGTGTAATGACTCTATATAATAGATCCCTCTATGTGTAATGACTCTATATAATAGATCCCTCTGTGTGCAATGACTCTATATAATAGATCACTCTGCGTGTAATGACTCTATATAATAGATCCCTCTGTGTGTAATGACTCTATATAATAGATCCCTCTGTGTGTAATGACTCTATATAATAGATCCTTCTGTGTGTAATGACTCTATATAATCACTCTGTGTGTAATGACTCTATATAATAGATCCCTCTGTGTGTAATGACTCTATATAATAGATCCCTCTGTGTGTAATGACTCTATATAATAGATCCCTCTGCGTGTAATGACTCTATATAATAGATCCCTCTGCGTGTAATGACTCTATATAATAGATCCCTCTGTGTGTAATGACTCTATATAATAGATCCCTCTGTGTGTACTGACTCTATACAATAGATCCCTCTGTGTGTACTGACTCTATACAATAGATCCCTCTGTGTGTAATGACTCTATATAATAGATACCTGTGTGTATAATGACTCTATATAATAGATCCCTATGTGTGTAATGACTCTATATAATAGATCCCTCTGTGTGTAATGACTCTATATAATAGATCCCTCTGTGTGTAATGACTCTATATAATAGATCCCTCTGTGTGTAATGACTCTATATAATAGATCCCTCTGTGTGTAATGACTATATATAATAGATCCCTCTGTGTGTAATGACTCTATATAATATATGAGTGTCACTTTTTGTATTGAAGAACTGAAATAAATGTAATTTTTGATGATATTCTAACTTAGTGAGATGCACTTGTATGAATCAAGGTTTTCAAATCTAAATTAAATTGAATCTTTATAGCCATAAAAAAAAAATACTCAAACCTATTAAATGAAATAACTATGGAGGTCATAAGAAGGAGTGAGTTGGACAATCTCATATGGCGGAGGGTGTCATCCGGGGCACGAAGGACGTTTGTCTCTTATCTCGGGGATGAAGCGATGGCTGAACGCTGCTTACAAAAAAACATTCTAGTCTGAAGAAGAGAATTAATTCACAGTCTTGGAATAAAAGTAACCTCTAGATTAGTGCTGCCGCGATCAATTTTAATTGTGCTCAGTAGCTAGGAGGAAAAAAAAAAATCAAAACTCATTACGGACTCTTAGACTACAAATTAGGTAACACAGCAACGTATTCATTGAATGGAGGGGGAGGTTAATGCTCGGTAAACAGTCTACTTTGTCCCAGATTAGATTCATTGGGGGCGAGACCAAAGTAGGCAGAAGTGATGCGGGCAGGCATGCAGGTGCAGCGAGCCCAAAAGCTGCAACGTATACGAGTGCATCAGTCATTGCGTCCAGGGCCGCCATCAGGGCATTACTGCCCTTACTGGCTTATGGGGCCCGGTGAGCAGAGGGGGCCCGGCCCCCAGTGACTTAACGTGCGTCCTCAGACGCACGTACAGTTAAATATCTATTGCCGTGTAGGAAGCCGCACGGCAATAGTTAAAAGCCGCCGGCCAATCACAGGCCGGCAGCTGACGTCACGCACACGTATCCGGCGTATGACGTCACTGTCATGCGCCGACGCGTCCGCGCCTCTAATGGATGAGGGAGAGCAGGGCTCCACAGGACAGCGGACAGGTAAGGAGAAAAATTTTTAACTTTATTTTTGTACTGAAAGAGCATTATGGGGCAGGATCATGGCGCAGGATGGATGATCATGGGGCAGGATCATGGGGCATGATGGATGATCATGGGGCAGGATGGATACACATGAGGCAGGATCATGGAGCAGGATCAATACCCATGGGCAGGATCATGAAGCAGGATGGAGACAGATGGGGCAGGATGGAGACAGATGGGGAAGGATCATGGAGCAGGATGCATACACACGGGGCAGGATCATGGAGCAGGTTGGTACACATGGGGCAGGATCATGGGGCAGGATGGATACACATGGGGCAGGATCATGAGGCAGAATCATGGGGCAGAATCATGCGGCAGGAGGGAGACACATGGGGCAGGAGGGAGACACATGGGGCAGGAGGGAGACACATGGGGCAGGAGGGAGACACAAGGGGCAGCATGAAGACACATGGGGCAGGATCATGGAGCAGGATGGAGACAGATGGGGCAGGATCATGGAGCAGGTGTCACGGATGTGTCAGAAGTGACAGACAGTCGCCCTGCAGTTGGTTGCAGGAGATCCCTTCATTTGGCACTACAAACACTTTCTTAGAGGCTGTCTCTCTAGGAGCCAGCGGCTACCTTCCTCATGCTAATTAACACCCTAGCCTGGGTGTACAAATACCAGCTGTCTGCTAGAGGGAGGTGCTGGCAATACTCACATTACCCCTTGTGAAGGCTCGGAGCAAGTGCATTACTTCATCCTCTCTGGAGCTATGAGGACGAGTGTTCATCTCTCTGAAGTCGACTAAAAGCTAAGCCATCTTCCCTTGTTTGTTTCCCCTTGCTGTCTATAGTTGTCAGTGGGGATCAACTAGCTCTCATCCCCCTCCCTTCCCAAGCCAGGGTCAAACGTCAAGGAAAGACAGGGCGAGGTTCGCGTGCAGCGATTGATGAAGAACAATATAGGGACATTAGTGGAAACAGGGTGATATTAGATCAGTCTAGGTCTCCACTCCACTCCCCCCAGATAGGCCTGTCCAGCTTGAACCCAAGTTTGCCCTCCCGGACAGGTTTTCAGGAGGTAGGGACAAGTTTTTTGTTAAGGAGGCCTGCAAACTGTATTTTAAACTTCGTCCTTACTCCTCCGGAAATGAGGAGCAATGGGTTGGAAATGTGATCTTTCTGCTGCAGGGAGATCCTCAGTCGTGTTTTCTTTACCGCAGGACTCGGTTTGTCGCCAGTCTGTGGAGGGTTTTTTCGGGGCTCTGGCCCTCATCTATGATGACCCTGATCGCGTCGCCTTGGCTGAGTTTAGGCTATGTCGCCTTCAGCAGGGGAATCGGTCAGTGGAGACGCACCGTTCGGAATTCTGTAGATGGGCAACGGATTCTAAATGAAATGACTCAGTCCTAAGAAGTCAATTTTGTGATGGTCTTACTAAAAGGTTGAAAGATGCCTTGGCAGTATATGAAACCCCTCAGTCCTTGGAGACTGCTATGTCGTTGGCCATACGTCTTGATAGATGCCTTCGGGATAGACGGGTGATATACCACCTTCTCCGGGGCCTTCTTGTCAGGGTTATGTACCTCTGCCGGAGGAGTGGTCTGGGGGTGAACCAGTACTGGGAGAGGTGGAGGAACCCATGCAGTTAGGGGGTGTCTCTGCATCATACATCTCCCCGGATATTTGCTTGAAAAAAGGCGCATGTTTTTTAGGTGGGAAAAGGGGACATTTTGTTGGGTCCTGACATTCAATTCTTAAACAAAAGTTGGTAGTCTGGAGTTGGATAAACAAGGGGTACATTTGTTGCTAACCTGCAGTTCCTGGTTTGTCTTGACAGCAGAGGTGGTGCTATAGAGCAAAATCTGGAAAATGTCTGTTTGTTGACAGTGGAGCTGGAGTCAGCATGGTTAATGCTGAGTTTGTAAAAACTCATGGTTTTGCTTGCTGTACTTTAGCTAATCCTACAGGTGCATCTCACTAAATTAGAATATCATAAAAAAGTTAATTTATTTCAGTTCTTCAATACAAAAAGTGAAACTCATATTATATGGAGTCATTACAAACAGTGATCCATTTCAAGTGTTTATTTCTGTTAATGTTGATGATTATGGCTTACAGAAAATGAAAACTGTAACATACCTGGCGGCGCCCTTGCATGGTGGTCCATTTCCCACTGTGCAAGAGCGCGCACTTGATCTCCAGTCCAGAATGTCTCCCTGGCTTCCCTCCATGCTGTCTGTTTGTGTCTGTTTCTGCTGCTTAAGGGCGGCGCCCGATCACTTCCTGCTTTTTGTACCTGCTGTGGATCACACCCCTTGTGCGTCCTCAGCCTATTGCTGTCTGTCACCTGGTATATAACCCAGCTGCTCCAATCAATCCCTGCCTGAGCATTGTGTTTCATTCAGTGTGTGCTTGCACTCTGAAGGTGCCAGGTCCCGTTCTGTGTTCTCTTGTCTGCCTATCCTGGAGGCTGTATTTCCAGGCCTGTCTGAACACGCTCCTAGCCTGTTCCTCCCGCCTTCTAGGGGCCGATTACCTAGACCCGCTCCTGTATCTTGTCTGTCCTGTCTGAACTCGCTCCTAGCCTGTTCCTCCCGCCTTCTAGGGGCCGATTACCTAGACCCGCTCCTGTATCTTGTCTGTCCTGTCTGAACTCGCTCCTAGCCTGTTCCTCCCGCTATCTAGGGGCCGATTACCTAGACCCGCTCCTGTATCTGGTCTGTCCTGTCTGAACACGCTCCTTGCCTGTTCGTCCCGCCTCTTTGGGGGCCGTATTCCCAGACCCGCTCCTGTATCCCGCTGCAGTGTCGGTCTCTTCCGTACACTCAGTTCCAGTCTGAACTCTCTCCTATCCTTTACCTGTTTTGCCTCTATGTCCGTTCCTTTCCTTTTTCTGCAGAGTCTGTACTCGTACCTAACTCCTGCTTGTTGGCTCTGACTCCTTTGCTCACCGCTCCGACGGTTCTAGCCTGCTCTGACTCCTTGGCTCACCGCTCCGGCAGTTCTAGCCTGCTCGGTCTCCTTTGCTCACCGCTCCGGCGGTTCTAGCCTGCTCTGACTCCTTTGCTCACCGCTCCGGCGGTTCTAGCCTGCTCTGACTCCTTTGCTCACCGCTCCGGCGGTTCTAGCCTGCTCTGACTCCTTTGCTCACCGCTCCGGCGGTTCTTGCCTGCTCTGACTCCTTTGCTCACCGCTCCGGCGGTTCTAGCCTGCTCTGACTCCTTTGCTCGCTGCTCCGGCAGTCTTGCTCCGCTCTGACCCTTTTGCTCACTGCTCCGACAGCCTTGCTCCGCTCTTATCCTTTTGCTCACTGCTCCGGCAGCCTTGCTCCGCTCTTATCCTTTTGCTCACTGCTCCGGCAGTCTCGCTCCGCTCTTATCCTTTTGCTCACTGCTCCGGCAGTCTTGCTCTACTCTTGCTCACCGCTCCAGGCGGTCTCGTCCTGCTCTGCTCTTGCTCACCGCTCCAGGCGGCCTCGTCCTGCTCTGCTCTTGCTCACCGCTCCAGGCGGCCTCGTCCTGCTCTGCTCTTGCTCACCGCTCCAGGCGGCCTCGTCCTGCTCTGCTCTTGCTCACCGCTCCAGGCGGTCTCGTCCTGCCCTGCTCCTGCTCACCTCTCCAGGCGGTCTCGTCCTGCCCTGCTCTTGCTCACCGCTCCGGGCGGTCTCGTCCTGCCCTGCTCTCGCTCACCTCTCTGGGCGGCCTCACTCTGCTGTGTTTGTCCGCCACGTCTGTGGTTCTGTTCCAGAGTCCCAGTGTGTACTGGGTCCTATCCCGCCTGTGTTCCTACCTGCTAGTGCCTTCCTGTCTGCACTCTAGCTGTGCTTGCCTGTACCCCCCTGCCTGCATACCCGCCTGCCTGCATACCAGTCGTGCCTGCCTATTCCCACCAGTCTGTGTGCCAGCCTAACCAGTCTGTTCCTGTATTCCCCTGTGTGGGTCAACAGCCGTGTCCGGGGTCTGTCCTGGAGTAGCACCTGGTCCCTCTGCTCGGTTCCTCCTTGGTGCACTGGCGTCGTATGCCGTCGTGCGACCCTGGTCGGATCGGGTGAATACCTAGTTACGCCCCTCCAGGCATTCACTCTCCGGCACGGTCCAGTGGAATCACACGCACACGCCGCTCAGCCCGGGCGTGTGCATTACAAAAACACAGAAGTCATTATCTCAGTAAATTAAAATAATTAACAAAAAACACCTGCAAAGGCTTCCTAAGTGTTTAAAAAGCCCCCCTAGTCTGTTTCAGTAGGCTCCACAATCATGGGGAAGTCTGCTGACTTGACAGATGTCCAGAAGGCAGTCATTGACATACTCCACAAGGTCCCAGAGTCTGGAGGAAGAGTGGAGAGGCACACAATCCAAGCTGCTGGAGGTCTGGTGTGAAGTCTCCACAATCAGGGATGGTTTGGGGGCCATGTCATCTGCTGGTGAGGGTCCACTGTGTTTTATCAAGACCAAAGTCAGCGCAGCCATCTACCAGGACATTTTAGAGCACTTCATGCTTCCCTCTGCCGACAAGCTTTTTTGGAGATGGAAATGTCATTCTCCAGCAGGACTTGGCCCCTGTCCACACGGCCAAAAGTACCAATACCTGGTTTACACACAACAGTATCACTGTGCTTGATTGACAGCAAACTCGCCTGACCTTAACCCCATAGAGAATCTATTATAGAGAATCTATGGGGTATTGTCAAGAGGAAGATGAGAGACCCCCAGACCCAACAATGCAGACGAGCTGAAGGCTGCTATCAAAGCCACCTGGGCTTCCATAACACCTCAGCAGGGCCACAGGCTGATCCCTCCATGCCACATTGCCGCATTGATGCAGTAATTGATGCAAAAGGAGCCCGACCAAGTATTGAGTGCATATTTATTGATCAGACATTTCAGTAGGACAACATTTCGGATTTTAAAAACATTTTTCAAGCTGTTGTTAAAAAAAGTATTCTAATTTACTGAGATAATGACTCTTGTGTTTTCATTGGCTGTAAGCCATAATCATCAACATTAACAGAAATAAACACTTGAAATAGATCCCTCTGTGTGTAATGACTCTATATAATATATGAGTTTCACATTTTGTATTGAAGAACTAAAATAAATTAACTTTTTGATGATATTCTAATTTAGTGAGATGCACCTGTATTTCCATCTTTGCCATATTCGGTGCCACTTGCACAGAAAGCATTTACTCAGATTGTACATAATGTAAAACTGAGGGTGGGGTCAGTTCATTGTCTAGAACATAGCAAGGAATTATTTCACAATCTTCCCACTCCGATTGTTTTGGGTATTCTTTGGCTTGTTAAACATAATCCGTTGGTGGATAGGCAAACCGGGGAGATTATTGAATGGGGAGATTTCTGCCATGAGAACTGCTTAGATATTTCCCTTGCTACTGTCTCTAAGGAAATATTACCTGCTTTTCTGTCTGGTTTTGAGGACGTTTTTTCTGAGAGGGGGTGTCAGGATTTGCCTCCTCATCGTGTATATGACTGTCCTATTAACCTGACCCCCGGTGCTAAACTACCAAAGTCCAGGCTGTATAACCTTTCTGGCCCTGAGAGACAAGCCATGAAGGATTTCATTGTGGAAAGTCTGGAGAAGGGACACATCAGACCCTCATCTTCACCCGTGCTGGAAGGGTTCTTCTTTGTGTAGAAAAAAGATGGCGGTCTACGTCCCTGTTTAGATTTCCGGGAATTAAATCAAATTACCATCCGTGATCCATACCCTCTTCCTCTGATTCCTGATTTGTTCAGTCAGGTTGTTGGAGCTAAGGTATTCTCCAAGTTGGATTTAAGGGGGGCTTACAATCTGGTTAGAATCAGAGAAGGGGACGAATGGAAAGCAGTGTTCAATACCCCAGAAGAACATTTTGAGAGTCTGGTTTTGCCTTTTGGTTTGACCAATGTACCTGCAGTATTCCAGCATTTCATAAATGATATTTTCCATCATTTGGTAGAGAGGTTTGTGGAGGTCTATCTGGACGATGTTTTGATTTACTCACCTGATTTGGAGACACATCGGGGGCATGTTAAGCAGATGCTCCAGATATTGAGTGTTAACAAACTTTATGCCAAACTGGAAAAATGTGTTTTTCGCTGTTCAGGAGGTGCAGTTTTTGGGGTACTTGTTGTCATCTTTGGGTTTTCGGTTTGATCCGGAGAAGATCCGTGCTGTCCTTGACTGGGAACCTGAAGGCTCTACAACGTTTTCTGGGCTTTACTCATTTTTACCGGAAATTCATCCAAAATTATTCAGTAATTGTGAAACCCCTTACTGACATGACTAAGAAGGGGTCTGATTTTTCCAAAATGGTCGGATGCTCCCCTCTAGGCTATTTCTTCCTTAAAGAATCATTTTACCACTGCACCTATATTCAGTCAACCCAATGTTTCTCAACCCTTTATTGTGGAGGTTGATGCGTCGGATGTCGGGGTTGCTTGTATGCACAAAGTTACCGAAAATTATACTTGTTCCATTCACTTGAGTGGAGTAAAGCTGCAGGACCAGACTCAGACAATGGGGGCGCTGTTCCTGGACGAAAGCAGCCATGCTTTTTTTTTTCTAATCTCATGCATCCCTCCTGAAACCAGCAATGAATAGCTGAAATCCCTGAGATAAAAAGAATTAGTGAACAATGAAATATATTAGGAAACCTATTCACATTCTTCTGTCGTAGTCTAAAGTGACTTGATAATTCTTTTCAGCTCCTCTTAAAACCCCGACGCAATGCCATAAAGCTAAAACTTCATATCGACAAAACAGCTTTGAACTCCCTATCATAGAGGAGACGTTTGTGGAAAATCCTTTAGCTCCTTTTGTGATCCAGAGGAGAACGTGGCCGTCTTAACGTTGCCAGCTTTAGAGGAAGAATAAATCCAATTTCTTGTTTCTGAATAATCTTTCTAATGTTTTGTGCTCATTAAAAAAACTACATGAAGGACATTGGCAGTCAATTAGGGAATACGCCGTTTAAAGGTCAAAGAAGAAGGGGGAAAAAAAAATAACTGGCTAGGTACTCAAGCAAAAAGATTTCCCTAAAGAAAACCTTTATTAACAGTGATGCAACAAACACGGAAAATTAAATGGAATATGTTCATAATAAGGGAGAAAAAAACGAACCGCCTATCTAAACCACAGTATCGTCTGACCATAGTAGCGGCCCTCTAAACAGAAGAGACGTTGGGGATCCTGGTGGAAGTTAGGTGGAATTTTGCAGGCCTTTGGTGAGGTGGCCACGGACTACCAATGTGGTCACTGAACTAGAGTCCTCCAAATCTTTTTGATCATGTCACCATCAGGATATACAACTTGAGATAATAAAGATATTAAGGATCCTGGTCCAACGGCCACATCAGTATTCCGTGGCCGTCAGACCAAAACGCTGAAAAACGCCGCCTAACTACCAGGACCCCCAATGCCACTTTTGTTTAGTAGGCCTGTATCGCACCAGAGATTAGTGGAGAGGATGGGGCCATGTGCTACAGGTCCTGCAAATGTTTCTGATCATCTTTCCCCATATATGACATTTGTGCATTTTTTTCATCCATGACCAGATTACGCCTCAAGTTTCCATTTGGTTATACCCACTCTCGTGTCCTAAATGCTGACCCTGCTATAGCCTAAAAAAGGAAGTGCAGTTTAAAGAGTGACTTGCAAAAAAAAAAAAACAGTGAAATGCTTTGTAAAAATCCCTGGCCTGTCCTGATTCAGCCGCTCTTTTCTGTTTTGCCTTACGTCGCTCCATTGCAGAGATATTTACATTTGTTTTTTTCTGGAGCGCAGTATGTGAAATCTCTGCTTGCAGATTAACCGGGCTTTTTGTTTACAAGAATCTTCTCTGGGGGCGTACGCTTTCATCACTCCCTCCCAGAAGCTGCAAATCACAGCTTGACAGTGTCTGAGACTGCTAGATCTTCTACTGAGCTGTGACTGGCAGCGTCTGGGAGGGTGATAGTGCACACCCCAAAGAAGACTCCAAAGAAACGCCAGGTTTCGCTGCCAGCAGAGGTTTCACATACTGCGCTCCAGAAGAAGCAAATGTGAATATCTCTGGAATGGAGCGACATAACGCAAAACGGAAAAGAGCGGCAGAATCAGAGAAACTCAGGGATTTTTTTTAACAAGGCATTTAACTCAATTTTTTTTGAATGATTGATCCTTTTTAAAGCGGACCCTTCACAGGTTATGAAGAAGAGCTACAACTGTAGAGGGAGAAAAAAACGGACATGGACTGCACATCCAAAACTCCTACATTAATCTATTGTGGCTATGTCACGGTGAAACCTCTTAGTGCGTCCCTGACCTTAAAGGTGCGGCGGCCAGCGACAGTGATACCCCATTAACATGGGGAGCAACCCAGACACCCCACAACACTTATGCTGTCATGTAAAGCACCCATAGCCCCAGAACATTATTTAGAATGACAAGATAAAGAGAAAATTGCAATAAGACACTTCATTTTTCAATCTCAACTTGACTGTAGTAATGAAAACAGCATACTTACAATATCAGCATTTAAGTGGCCCCGTAGTGACCCCAATGGCTCTCTAGTGCTACCCATGCAAAAATTAACTTATGTATGAAACCTACTGTTTCCTCCTGGCATCATATAGAAACCAGACAAACACAGATATGTAGAAATTCTCCACCTGCCATATGATTATAATCATCAGAAACGAGAAATAATGTATTTTTAGACTTTTTTTAAGATCATCTTGCGATTCACGCAGCTGCCTGAGATTCCTATAGGGGGCTGTGGCAGGTGTCAGGCTACATCGGAGGAAGCATCAATACGTATTTACATATGAAACCATATACGTGGAAAGATTTAGCAGCTTTTAGGAACTGTCGATGGGCCTGCTGACACCACCTATGAAAAGAGCATACAGGAATAAAAAAAACAACTAAAAACTTAAAAATGTAATTGTACGGTTTCATATTATTTTATTGAGATGACGCAAGAGTTTGGTGTTCCGGACATGAATTTTTGCAATTGTACTTGCAACCTATGGCACACGCCAGAAATGGCCCCTTTAAGCGTCGGATGTGATATGCTAATGACACTCTGCTCCTGCTTCGCTGCGAGCGTGATCCGAGTGACAGTGCTCTGATCATCGGAGCACAGGTGCGGAGGAGACAGAGAAATTATGTAGAAATTTCTCCATCTCCTCCATTGCCGGCCTCAATGGAAATTGCACTGCACTCAGGTGATATTCGAGTGCAGTGCGATGTTTCACACACACTCATAGACTTGTATGGGTGCGTGCGATCTGATTCTTGGATGCAATCGCAGCAATGGATGCATTTTATCGAATTGTACTTGTATGATTTCATCTCAAGTGTGAGCAGGCCCTAACAGGTTACGTAATCTGACCCCTCATTGAGTTAGTGACAGGTGCTCTTTAAGACTATATCAATGTTCATATATCAACTAAGAAAATGGTTAAAGAGAAAATGCAAGTTACAGACTATGCCATCACACGAGCTCACTGACTGAATCACTGGTAACTTATTATACAGTTTGCTATGTACAATGATACACAGAGGATGTAGAAGCCATACAGTAAAAAAAACAAAAACTCAGGCTCGTATTAATCCATTTGCAAAGTTAAAAAAAACAACTCAAAATGTGTCCATAGCATGAAGGGTGCTGCAAGCTACAGGCTGCCATAGAACATCTTGTGTCTTTACAGGGCTTTTCTGGGGCATACAAGTCTCATGGGAATCAGGAAAATAAATCCACCAGGGAAATGCTGGATGGCAATTTCCTAATATGTAATGTTAAAGTAACAAATAAAACAGTGAGCCCCAAATTGTGACGTTCCTGCTGTTACAAAGTGATTCCCCAGGACAGGGTGTGGCGGTAGAGACAGCAGAGAGCTTCAGATGACAGCCTGCTGCCTAGTAGAGACGCTCGTACATCCCTCCAGCCGCGCCCGCTGCCTAGTAGAGGCGCTCGTACATCCCTCCAGCCATGCCCGCTGCCTAGTAGAGGCGCTCGTACATCCCTCCAGCCGCGCCCGCTGCCTAGTAGAGGCGCTCGTACATCCCTCCAGCCATGCCCGCTGCCTAGTAGAGGCGCTCGTACATCCCTCCAGCCATGCCCGCTGCCTAGTAGAGGCGCTCGTACATCCCTCCAGCCGCGCCCGCTGCCTAGTAGAGGCGCTCGTACATCCCTCCAGCCGCGCCCGCTGCCTAGTAGAGACGCTCGTACATCCCTCCAGCCGCGCCCGCTGCCTAGTAGAGGCGCTCGTACATCCCTCCAGCCATGCCCGCTGCCTAGTAGAGGCGCTCGTACATCCCTCCAGCCATGCCCGCTGCCTAGTAGAGGCGCTCGTACATCCCTCCAGCCATGCCCGCTGCCTAGTAGAGGCGCTCGTACATCCCTCCAGCCGCGCCCGCTGCCTAGTAGAGGCGCTCGTACATCCCTCCAGCCATGCCCGCTGCCTAGTAGAGGCGCTCGTACATCCCTCCAGCCATGCCCGCTGCCTAGTAGAGGCGCTCGTACATCCCTCCAGCCGCGCCCACTGCCTAGTAGAGGCGCTCGTACATCCCTCCAGCCCACTGCCTACTAGTACAGGCGCTCGTACATCCCTCCAGCCGTGCCCGCTGCCTAGTAGAGGCGCTCGTGAATCCCTCCAGCCGCGCCCGCTGCCTAGTAGAGGCGCTCGTACATCCCTCCAGCCGCGCCCACTGCCTAGTAGAGGAGCTTGTGAATCCCTCCAGCCGCGCCCGCTGCCTAGTAGAGGCGCTCGTACATCCCTCCAGCCTGCTGCCTAGTAGAGGCGCTCGTACATCCCTCCAGCCACGCACGCTGCCTAGTAGAGGCACTCGTACATCCCTCCAGCCATGCCCGCTGCCTAGTAGAGGCGCTCGTACATCCCTCCAGCCGCGCCCACTGCCTAGTAGAGGTGCTCGTACATCCCTCCAGCCCACTGCCTAGTACAGGCGCTCGTACATCCCTCCAGCCGCGCAAGCTGCCTAGTAGAGGCGCTCGTGAATCCCTCCAGCCGCGCTCGCTGCCTAGTAGAGGCGATCGTACATCCCTCCAGCCGCCCCCGCTGCCTAGTAGAGGGGCTCGTACTTCCCTCCAGCCGCGCCCGCTGCCTAGTAGAGGAGCTCGTGAATCCCTCCAGCCGCGCCCGCTGCCTAGTAGAGGAGCTCGTACATCCCTCCAGCCTGCTGCCTAGTAGAGGAGCTCGTACATACCTCCAGCCGCGCCCGCTGCCTAGTATAAGAGCTCGTACATCCCTCCAGCCACGCCCGCTGCCTAGTAGAGGCGCTTGTACATCCCTCCAGCCATGCCCGCTGCCTAGTAGAGGCGCTCGTACATCCCTCCAGCCGTGCCCGCTGCCTAGTAGAGGAGCTCGTGAATCCCTCCAGCCGCGCCCGCTGCCTAGTAGAGGCGCTCGTACATCCCTCCAGCCTGCTGCCTAGTAGAGGCGCTCGTACATCCCTCCAGCCGCGCCCGCTGCCTAGTAGAGGCGCTCGTACATTCCTCCAGCCATGCCCGCTGCCTAGTAGAGGCGCTCGTACATCCCTCCAGCCATGCCCGCTGCCTAGTAGAGGCGCTCGTACATCCCTCCAGCCGCGCCCACTGCCTAGTAGAGGCGCTCGTACATCCCTCCAGCCCACTGCCTAGTACAGGCGCTCGTACATCCCTCCAGCCGCGCCCGCTGCCTAGTAGAGGCGCTCGTGAATCCCTCCAGCCGCGCCCGCTGCCGAGTAGAGGCGCTCGTACATCCCTCCAGCCGCGCCCACTGCCTAGTAGAGGAGCTCGTGAATCCCTCCAGCCGCGCCTGCTGCCTAGTAGAGGCGCTCGTACATCCCTCCAGCCTGCTGCCTAGTAGAGGCGCTCGTACATCCCTCCAGCCACGCACGCTGCCTAGTAGAGGCACTCGTACATCCCTCCAGCCATGCCCGCTGCCTAGTAGAGGCGCTCGTACATCCCTCCAGCCGCGCCCACTGCCTAGTAGAGGCGCTCGTACATCCCTCCAGCCCACTGCCTAGTACAGGCGCTCGTACATCCCTCCAGCCGCGCCCGCTGCCTAGTAGAGGCGCTCGTGAATCCCTCCAGCCGCGCTCGCTGCCTAGTAGAGGCGATCGTACATCCCTCCAGCCGCCCCCGCTGCCTAGTAGAGGGGCTCGTACATCCCTCCAGCCGCGCCCGCTGCCTAGTAGAGGAGCTCGTGAATCCCTCCAGCCGCGCCCGCTGCCTAGTAGAGGCGCTCGTACATCCCTCCAGCCTGCTGCCTAGTAGAGGCGCTCGTACATCCCTCCAGCCACGCACGCTGCCTAGTAGAGGCACTCGTACATCCCTCCAGCCATGCCCGCTGCCTAGTAGAGGCGCTCGTACATCCCTCCAGCCGCGCCCACTGCCTAGTAGAGGCGCTCGTACATCCCTCCAGCCCACTGCCTAGTACAGGCGCTCGTACATCCCTCCAGCCGCGCCCGCTGCCTAGTAGAGGCGCTCGTGAATCCCTCCAGCCGCGCTCGCTGCCTAGTAGAGGCGATCGTACATCCCTCCAGCCGCCCCCGCTGCCTAGTAGAGGGGCTCGTACATCCCTCCAGCCGCGCCCGCTGCCTAGTAGAGGAGCTCGTGAATCCCTCCAGCCGCGCCCGCTGCCTAGTAGAGGAGCTCGTACATCCCTCCAGCCTGCTGCCTAGTAGAGGAGCTCGTACATACCTCCAGCCGCGCCCGCTGCCTAGTATAAGAGCTCGTACATCCCTCCAGCCACGCCCGCTGCCTAGTAGAGGCGCTTGTACATCCCTCCAGCCATGCCCGCTGCCTAGTAGAGGCGCTCGTACATCCCTCCAGCCGTGCCCGCTGCCTAGTAGAGGAGCTCGTGAATCCCTCCAGCCGCGCCCGCTGCCTAGTAGAGGCGCTCGTACATCCCTCCAGCCTGCTGCCTAGTAGAGGCGCTCGTACATCCCTCCAGCCGCGCCCGCTGCCTAGTAGAGGCGCTCGTACATTCCTCCAGCCATGCCCGCTGCCTAGTAGAGGCGCTCGTACATCCCTCCAGCCATGCCCGCTGCCTAGTAGAGGCGCTCGTACATCCCTCCAGCCGCGCCCACTGCCTAGTAGAGGCGCTCGTACATCCCTCCAGCCCACTGCCTAGTACAGGCGCTCGTACATCCCTCCAGCCGCGCCCGCTGCCTAGTAGAGGCGCTCGTGAATCCCTCCAGCCGCGCCCGCTGCCTAGTAGAGGCGCTCGTACATCCCTCCAGCCGCGCCCACTGCCTAGTAGAGGAGCTCGTGAATCCCTCCAGCCGCGCCTGCTGCCTAGTAGAGGCGCTCGTACATCCCTCCAGCCTGCTGCCTAGTAGAGGCGCTCGTACATCCCTCCAGCCACGCACGCTGCCTAGTAGAGGCACTCGTACATCCCTCCAGCCATGCCCGCTGCCTAGTAGAGGCGCTCGTACATCCCTCCAGCCCACTGCCTAGTACAGGCGCTCGTACATCCCTCCAGCCGCGCCCGCTGCCTAGTAGAGGCGCTCGTGAATCCCTCCAGCCGCGCTCGCTGCCTAGTAGAGGCGATCGTACATCCCTCCAGCCGCCCCCGCTGCCTAGTAGAGGGGCTCGTACATCCCTCCAGCCGCGCCCGCTGCCTAGTAGAGGAGCTCGTGAATCCCTCCAGCCGCGCCCGCTGCCTAGTAGAGGCGCTCGTACATCCCTCCAGCCTGCTGCCTAGTAGAGGCGCTCGTACATACCTCCAGCCGCGCCCGCTGCCTAGTAGAGGCGCTCGTACATCCCTCCAGCCATGCCCGCTGCCTAGTAGAGGCGCTCGTACATCCCTCCAGCCGTGCCCGCTGCCTAGTAGAGGAGCTTGTGAATCCCTCCAGCCGCGCCCGCTGCCTAGTAGAGGCGCTCGTACATCCCTCCAGCCGCGCCCGCTGCCTAGTAGAGGCGATCGTACATCCCTCCAGCCGCGCCCGCTGGCTAGTAGAGGCGCTTGTACATCCCTCCAGCCCGCTGCCTAGTAGAGGCACTCGTAAATCCCTCAAGCCGCGCCCACTGCCTAGTAGAGGCGCTCGTACATCCCTCCAGCCCACTGCCTAGTACAGGCGCTCGTACATCCCTCCAGCCGCGCCCGCTGCCTAGTAGAGGCGCTCGTGAATCCCTCCAGCCGCGCTCGCTGCCTAGTAGAGGCGATCGTACATCCCTCCAGCCGCCCCCGCTGCCTAGTAGAGGGGCTCGTACATCCCTCCAGCCGCGCCCGCTGCCTAGTAGAGGAGCTCGTGAATCCCTCCAGCCGCGCCCGCTGCCTAGTAGAGGCGCTCGTACATCCCTCCAGCCTGCTGCCTAGTAGAGGCGCTCGTACATACCTCCAGCCGCGCCCGCTGCCTAGTAGAGGCGCTCGTACATCCCTCCAGCCATGCCCGCTGCCTAGTAGAGGCGCTCGTACATCCCTCCAGCCGTGCCCGCTGCCTAGTAGAGGAGCTTGTGAATCCCTCCAGCCGCGCCCGCTGCCTAGTAGAGGCGCTCGTACATCCCTCCAGCCGCGCCCGCTGCCTAGTAGAGGCGATCGTACATCCCTCCAGCCGCGCCCGCTGGCTAGTAGAGGCGCTTGTACATCCCTCCAGCCCGCTGCCTAGTAGAGGCACTCGTAAATCCCTCAAGCCGCGCCCGCTGCCTAGTAGAGGCGCTCGTACATCCCTCCAGCCCGCTGCCTAGTAGAGGCACTCGTACATCCCTCCAGCAGCGCCCGCTGCCTAGTAGAGGCGATCGTACATCCCTCCAGCCGCACCCGCTGCCTAGTAGAGGCGCTCGTACATCCCTCCAGCCCGCTGCCTAGTAGAGGAGCTCGTACATCCCTCCAGCCGTGCCCGCTGCCTAGTAGAGGCGCTCGTACATCCCTCCAGCCGCGCCCGCTGCCTAGTAGAGGCGCTCGTACATCCCTCCAGCCGCACCTGCTGCCTAGTAGAGGCGCTTGTACATCCATCCAGCCCGCTGCCTAGTAGAGGAGATCGTACATCCCTCCAGCCGCGCCCGCTGCCTAGTAGAGGCGCTCGTACATCCCTCCAGCAGCGCCCGCTGCCTAGTAGAGGCGCTCGTACATCCCTCCAGCCGCGCCCGCTGCCTAGTAGAGGCGCTCGTACATCCCTCCAGCCGCGCCCGCTGCCTAGTAGAGGCGCTCGTACATCCCTCCAGCCCGCTGCCTAGTAGAGGCGCTCGTACATCCCTCCAGCCCGCTGCCTAGTAGAGGCGCTCGTACATCCCTCCAGCCCGCTGCCTAGTAGAGGCGCTCGTACATCCCTCCAGCCCGCTGCCTAGTAGAGGCGCTCGTACATCCCTCCAGCCGTGCCCGCTGCCTAGTAGAGGCGCTCATACATCCCTCCAGCCCGCTGCCTAGTAGAGGCGCTCGTACATCCCTCCAGCCCGCTGCCTAGTAGAGACGCTCATACATCCCTCCAGCCGCACCCGCTGCCTAGCAGAGGCGCTCGTACATCCCTCCAGCCGCGCCCGATGCCTAGTAGAGGTGCTCGTACATCCCTTCAGCCATGCGGCCGCCACCCTCTTCAGTCCGGGGCCGGTCCTGTTACAGAACTGCTTTTAGTAACTTCTTGCTCATACGGCAGGCTCCAGGCATCACACCGGAGAGGTTCCTTCAGAGTTTTCTCCCTGGAGATCATCTCCGCAGGTGGATTAGGAGAAGGATTAGACATGGTACTTTTATTTGATGTTTTAAACCAGGGTTATCTGATGGTTACATGCGGCATTTTATATATCGATTTCTTTTAGATGTGTCTTCCGCTAACAAAAAGGAAATTATTTATTTTATTTTTTTGCTGTAATTTTATTCATTATTTGCTATATTTCAGCTTTTGTCGTCAGAATATTTTTCTATCTTAGAACTTGTTTCAGGTAATAAATAATCGTATAGCTACGCGACGTTTATCACGAATGCGTAATTATCATGGTCGTCACACAACTGAATGGATAGAGAGGCGCCTGCGCAGCCTCCGCCACACTCCCAGCAGGGGAAGATGGGGCGGCAGCGATCCAATATTTTTGGCATACCCTGTGGATAGGACATGCATGTCCATGGCTGAGGCTGGGACGCTGCACAATCAATGTCAATTGGGTAGAGCAGATGTGGACATAGACCACGGACCCTCCGGCCACAGCAGATTATAGGTCATGGGCACATGGACTGCTCTACAACCAAACCGGATTAACCCTTTCAAATTAGCTTTGCAGAAGTTCCTGCACACTATGGGTTGGGGGGCACATAGTTCTCTACGGTCAGAGCCATGGGGGCTTCTGCTCTCAGCCATGTTTTCATGCCTTTCTTGGGGAGCATTTTTCACCCAAGTGATTTGGGGGACTGCGGTCCATCGGCCAGGTCAGTGATCTGGGAGACCTGCGCCTCTCCTAAGCTCCCGGCATTAGCTGGGCTGACGTGACGTCGTGTGTGTCACACCCCAATGATGACTTCTCACCAGCCCGACTGCCGGGATACAAGGAAATCTGCAGGTCTCCCGGCCGGTGGTCGCAGACTACTGACCAGAGTCCTAAGAGTCAATCCTCCCATCTCGAGTGATAACCCATACTTCATACTGAAAAAAGCCTCTTTATACGTCCTATAAAAGGTTTGTAACGCAAAAATGTATTACTTGTGCCATTTCTAAATTAAAGCCTGTATTAGACGCCAGAGCTGAACTCACAATTCTGCAGAATATCATTCTTCACAGAAGACAAGCAGGAGGTCATACATGCCTCAAAAGGGTTTGTTAGTTTTTTTCAATTTGATTAAGTGATGGGTCCAACCGTTAACAATCTCATCTAATCTTTCTAATGAAGGGGCTGCAGAGCTGGTTCAGTGAATGAGTCCGCTCTGCAGTTCTTAGCACGGACGTGTGACCGGGGTGCAAGTGTGGTGGAAATAAAAACAAGCGTTCGTGAAATAACACTGCAGTCCACGGATTCTAAGAATCGCTGGCAGCCTTGAAAGAACTCCAACCAAAAACATTGTCAAATTTTTCCTGCTGAATTATGAGTGCAGCTCTAGAGCAAAATGCTGTCTGTTAACTCAGAATCAATGCAAGATAAGTAAGGCAATGTATTTATAAAGTTACTCAACTTTTCGGGAGATTGACTGGACTCCTGGAAGAGTTAGCAAATCTCTCAGCTGCTTCTGAAAGGCTTGACGTTCTGCCATGCAGAATTGTGAGCTCAGCTCTGGGGCACAATGCCGGCGGTAATTCAAGCTAATTAATACAAGTCATTTACAAAGTTACTCAGCTTTGCCGGAGATTGCGCGTACTCTTGGAAGAGAGTGGTAAATCTGTGAGCCCCTTTCAAAAGTCATAGAGGGGTGAGGGAGACATATTTAGGAGGTGTGGCATGACTATGGAGATGAAAGGACTTCAGACATTGATGTTAATAGGTGAACGAACCCTTTAAAAGCGTCAGCTGTTCTACAGCAAGCCTGGTACTGTGCCAACAACAGAAAAGGAGAAAGGAGGAGGCTTGTCAGCACGGATACCATTTCCCATCTCAAGAAGATTTTTTCTAAAAACTGTCCTAAATAAAACACCAACCCATAACATAATAGTCTCTCACAAAACATAAACCCCGAAGACCGAGGCTGAGGCGACAGGTGCAAGTGCTGAAATATAAGAATGTCTTATTGATTTGTCATTCAGAAACAGCCATGGTAACAAGACACATCTCAACTTTCTTTGGATAGAAGGATCGCACTCCTGTCCCTGTATTAGCTGAAGCCTGGCAGGAGTATCGATCAGGTCTGAAGCCTGGCAGGAGTATCGATCAGGTCTGAAGCCTGGCAGGAGTATCGATCAGGTCTGAAGCCTGGCAGGAGTATCGATCAGGTCTGAAGCCTGGCAGGAGTATCGATCAGGTCTGAAGCCTGGCAGGAGTATCGATCAGGTCTGAAGCCTGGCAGGAGTATCGATCAGGTCTGAAGCCTGGCAGGAGTATCGATCAGGTCTGAAGCCTGGCAGGAGTATCGATCAGGTCTGAAGCCTGGCAGGAGTATCGATCAGGTCTGAAGCCTGGCAGGAGTATCGATCAGGTCTGAAGCCTGGCAGGAGTATCGATCAGGTCTGAAGCCTGGCAGGAGTATCGATCAGAAAACCTGACATCCCAGGATCTCTCTCTGAAGGGATTAGCTAGGAGAGTCTGCCGAGCGACAGAGTACAGAGACAGCAAGCGTGCAGAGCCGAGCGACAGAGTACAGAGACAGCCCGAGAGCAGAGCCGAGCGACAGAGTACAGAGGCAGCCCGAGTGCAGAGCCGAGCGACAGAGTACAGAGGCAGCCCGAGTGCAGAGCCGAGCGACAGAATACAGAGACAGCCCGAGTGCAGAGCCGAGCGACAGAGTACAGAGGCAGCCCGAGTGCAGAGCCGAGCGACAGAGTACAGAGGCAGCCCGAGTGCAGAGCCGAGCGACAGAGTACAGAGGCAGCCCGAGTGCAGAGCCGAGCGACAGAGTACAGAGGCAGCCCGAGTGCAGAGCCGAGCGACAGAGTACAGAGGCAGCCCGAGTGCAGAGCCGAGCGACAGAGTACAGAGACAGCCTGAGAGCAGAGCCGAGCGACAAAGTACAGAGGCAGCCCGAGTGCAGAGCCAAGCGACAGAGTAAAGAGACAGCCCGAGAGCAGAGCCGAGCGACAGAGTACAGAGACAGCCTGAGAGCAGAGCCGAGCGACAGAGTACAGAGACAGCCCGAGAGCAGAGCCGAGCGACAGAGTACAGAGACAGCAAGCGTGCAGAGCCGAGCGACAGAGTACAGATGCAGCCCGAGTGTAGAGCCGAGCAACAGAGTACAGAGACAGCCCGAGTGTAGAGCCGAGCAACAGAGTACAGAGGCAGCCCGAGTGCAGATCCGAGCGACAGAGTACAGAGGCAGCCCGAGTGCAGAGCCGAGCGACAAAGTACAGAGGCAGCCCGAGTGTAGAGCCGAGCAACAGAGTACAGAGACAGCAAGCGTGCAGAGAAGAGCGACAGAGTACAGAGACAGCCCGCATGCAGAGCCGAGCGACAGAGTACAGAGACAGCAAGCGTGCAGAGCCGAGCGACAGAGTACAGAGACAGCCCGAGAGCAGAGCCGAGCGACAGAGTACAGAGACAGCAAGCGTGCAGAGCCGAGCGACAGAGTACAGAGACAGCAAGCGTGCAGAGCCGAGCGACAGAGTACAGAGACAGCCCGAGAGCAGAGCCAAGCGACAGAGTACAGAGACAGCCCGAGAGCAGAGCCGAGCGACAGAGGCAGCCCGAGTGCAGAGCCGAGCGACAGAGGCAGCCCGAGTGCAGAGCCGAGCGACAGAGTATAGAGACAGCAAGCATGCAGAGCCGAGCTAGAGTACAGAGACAGCAAGCGTGCAGAGCCGAGCGACAGAGTACAGAGACAGCCCGAGAGCAGAGCCGAGCGACAGAGTACAGAGACAGCAAGCGTGCAGAGCCGAGCGACAGAGTACAGAGACAGCAAGCGTGCAGAGCCGAGCGACAGAGTACAGAGACAGCCCGAGAGCAGAGCCGAGCGACAGAGTACAGAGACAGCCCGAGAGCAGAGCCGAGCGACAGAGGCAGCCCGAGTGCAGAGCCGAGCGACAGAGTATAGAGACAGCAAGCGTGCAGAGCCGAGCGACAGAGTACAGAGGCAGCCCGAGTGTAGAGCCGAGTGACAGAGTACAGAGGCAGCCCGAGAGCAGAGCCGAGCAACAGAGGCAGCCCGAGAGCAGAGCCGAGAGACAGAGTACAGAGGCAGCCCGAGTGCAGAGCCGAGAGACAGAGTACAGAGGCAGCCCGAGAGCAGAGCCGAGCAACAGAGGCAGCCCGAGAGCAGAGCCGAGCGACAGAGTACAGAGGCAGCCCGAGTGCAGAGTCGAGCGACAGAGTACAGTGGCAGCCCGAGAGCAGAGCTGAGCGACAGAGGCAGCCCGAGTGCAGAGCCGAGCGACAGAGTACAGAGGCAGCCCGAGTGCAGAGCCGAGCGACAGAGTACAGAGGCAGCCCGAGAGCAGAGCCGAGCGACAGAGTACAGAGGCAGCCCGAGAGCAGAGCCGAGCGACAGAGTACAGAGGCAGCCCGAGAGCAGAGCCGAGCGACAGAGTACAGAGGCAGCCCAAGAGCAGAGCCGAGCGACAGACTACAGAGGCAGCCCGAGAGCAGAGTCGAGAGACAGAGTACAGTGACAGCCCGAGTGTAGAGCCGAGCGACAGACTACAGAGGCAGCCCGAGAGCAGAGCCGAGCGACAGAGTACAGAGGCAGCCCGAGTGTAGAGCCGAGCGACAGACTACAGAGGCAGCCCGAGAGCAGAGCCGAGCGACAGAGTACAGTGGCAGCCTGAGTGCAGAGCCGAGCGACAGAGTACAGTGGCAGCCTGAGTGCAGAGCCGAGCGACAGAGTACAGAGGCAGCCTGAGTGCAGAGCCGAGAGACAGAGTACAGAGGCAGCCCGAGAGCAGAGCCGAGCGACAGAGTACAGTGGCAGCCTGAGTGCAGAGCCGAGCGACAGAGTACAGAGGCAGCCCGAGTGCAGAGCCGAGCGACAGACTACAGAGGCAGCTCGAGAGCAGAGCCGAGCGACAGAGTACAGTGGCAGCCTGAGTGCAGAGCCGAGCGACAGAGTACAGTGGCAGCCCGAGTGCAGAGTCGAGCGACAGAGTACAGTGGCAGCCCGAGAGCAGAGCTGAGCGACAGAGGCAGCCCGAGTGCAGAGCCGAGCGACAGAGTACAGAGGCAGCCCGAGAGCAGAGCCGAGCGACAGAGTACAGAGGCAGCCCGAGAGCAGAGCCGAGCGACAGAGTACAGAGGCAGCCCGAGTGCAGAGCCGAGAGACAGAGTACAGAGGCAGCCCGAGAACAGAGCCGAGCAACAGAGGCAGCCCGAGAGCAGAGCCGAGCGACAGAGTACAGAGGCAGCCCGAGTGCAGAGTCGAGCGACAGAGTACAGCGGCAGCCCGAGAGCAGAGCCGAGCGACAGAGTACAGAGGCAGCCCGCATGCAGAGCTGAGCGACAGAGTACAGAGGCAGCCCGCGTGCAGAGCCGAGCGACAGAGTACAGAGTCAGCCCGCGTGCAGAGCCGAGCGACAGAGTACAGAGGCAGCCCGAGAGCAGAGCCGAGCGACAGAGTACAGAGGCAGCCCGCATGCAGAGCCGAGCGACAGAGTACAGAGGCAGCCCGCGTGCAGAGCCGAGCGACAGAGTACAGAGGCAGCCCGCGTGCAGAGCCAAGCGACAGAGTACAGAGTGTTGTTATAAAGTATTCTAATTTCCTGAGATAATGACTTTTGTGTTTTCATTGGCTGTAATCCATAATCATCAACATTAACAGAAATAAACACTTGAAATAGAAAAAAAAAACATGAAAAGCACAAAATACTGATGACACAAAAACCAATGTGTGTGCATGAGATTTCTGAAATCTCATAGACTTTGCTGGTACTCTAAAACGCAGCAGAAAATTCACATAAAAAAAACGCTGAAAAAAACGCATAGTGTGAACATAGCCTTAATATCAATGAGAATTTGAGCTGATAGACCCCCACCAATCTGAGTGATGCCATATTATAACATTATATACACACAGGTAAACAGATATATAGGACTATGCAATGAACATACATCCCTGCACTTTGCACTATGCAGTGACATTTAAAAGGCAGCAAAGTACCAACCTCAGGAAGAAGGTAAAATGAAGAGCCCCGATGTACAGATGACTAAACACAGCGCCTGTTATCTCTAGACCACAAGCAGCGCCGTATCCAAGCAATGACCCATTTATTCCAGTGGACATATTGCACAACACTGAATTTTTGCTTTGGGCGTCTACACATGTAAAAATCGATGGCGTGGAATCTGTACAAATTCGCTACTTTATTTCATGCGGGAAACGTCTGACTGAAGGGGAAGAAGCTGATAATAACCCTATATAATACAATGATGGTAGTAGTCATGTACTGACCCAGAGCTGCATTCTCAGATCTGCCGCTTGCTTTTGGAAACCATCAACCACAATGTGCACAAACCTTTTGGTTACTATTACCAGGAAAGCACTAACCTGTTACATTCCCGCTATTACCATGAAATAACTAACCTGTTACATCCCTGCTATTACCAGGAAAGCACTAACCTGTTACATCCCCGCTATTACCATGAAAGCACTAACCTGTTACATCCCCGCTATTACCATGAAAGCACTAACCTGTTACATCCCTGCTATTACCATGAAAGCACTAACCTGTTACATCCCTGCTATTACCAGGAAAGCACTAACCTGTTACATCCCTATTACCATGAAAGCACTAACCTGTTACATCCCTGCTATTACCATGAAAGCACTAACCTGTTACATCCCCGCTATTACCATGAAAGCACTAACCTGTTACATCCCCGCTATTACCATGAAAGCACTAACCTGTTACATCCCCGCTATTACCAGGAAAGCACTAACCTGTTACATCCCCGCTATTACCATGAAAGCACTAACCTGTTACATTCCCGCTATTACCATGAAATAACTAACCTGTTACATCCCTGCTATTACCAGGAAAGCACTAACCTGTTACATCCCCGCTATTACCATGAAAGCACTAACCTGTTACATCCCCGCTATTACCATGAAAGCACTAACCTGTTACATCCCTGCTATTACCATGAAAGCACTAACCTGTTACATCCCTGCTATTACCATGAAAGCACTAACCTGTTACATCCCTGCTATTACCATGAAAGCACTAACCTGTTACATCCCTGCTATTACCATGAAAGCACTAACCTGTTACATCCCTGCTATTACCATGAAAGCACTAACCTGTTACATCCCTGCTATTACCATGAAAGCACTAACCTGTTACATCCCCGCTATTACCATGAAAGCACTAACCTGTTACATCCCCGCTATTACCAGGAAAGCACTAACCTGTTACATCCCCGCTATTACCATGAAAGCACTAACCTGTTACATCCCTGCTATTACCATGAAAGCACTAACCTGTTACATTCCCGCTATTACCATGAAATAACTAACCTGTTACATCCCTGCTATTACCAGGAAAGCACTAACCTGTTACATCGCCGCTATTACCATGAAAGCACTAACCTGTTACATCCCTGCTATTACCAGAAAAGCTCTAACCTGTTACATCCCTGTTATTAACATGAAAGCTCTAACCTGTTACATCCCTGTTATTAACATGAAAGCACTAACCTGTTACATCCCTGCCATTACCATGAAAGCACTAACCTGTTACATCCCTGCTATCACCAGGAAAGCACTAACCTGTTACATCCCTGCCATTACCATGAAAGCACTAACCTGTTACATCCCTGCTATTACCATGAAAGCACTAACCGGTTACATCCCTGCTATTACCAGGAAAGCACTAACCTGTTACATCCCCGCTATTACCATGAAAGCACTAACCTGTTACATCCCCGCTATTACCATGAAAGCACTAACCTGTTACATCCCTGCTATTACCATGAAAGCACTAACCTGTTACATCCCTGCTATTACCAGGAAAGCACTAACCTGTTACATCCCTGCTATTACCATGAAAGCACTAACCTGTTACATCCCTGCTATTACCATGAAAGCACTAACCTGTTACATCCCTGCTATTACCATGAAAGCACTAACCTGTTACATCCCCGCTATTACCATGAAAGCTCTAACCTGTTACATCCCTGCTATTACCAGGAAAGCACTAACCTGTTACATCCCTGCTATTACCAGGAAAGCACTAACCTGTTACATCCCTGCTATTACCAGGAAAGCACTAACCTGTTACATCCCTGCTATTACCAGGAAAGCACTAACCTGTTACATCCCCGCTATTAACATGAAAGCACTAACCTGTTACATCCCCGCTATTACCATGAAAGCACTAACCGGTTACATCCCTGCTATTACAAGGAAAGCACTAACCTGTTACATCCCTGCTTTTACCAGGAAAGCACTAACCTGTTACATCGCCGCTATTACCATGAAAGCACTAACCTGTTACATCCCTGCTATTACCAGAAAAGCTCTAACCTGTTACATCCCTGTTATTAACATGAAAGCTCTAACCTGTTACATCCCTGTTATTAACATGAAAGCACTAACCTGTTACATCCCTGCCATTACCATGAAAGCACTAACCTGTTACATCCCTGCTATCACCAGGAAAGCACTAACCTGTTACATCCCTGCCATTACCATGAAAGCACTAACCTGTTACATCCCTGCTATTACCATGAAAGCATTAACCTGTTACATCCCTGCTATTACCATGAAAGCACTAACCGGTTACATCCCTGCTATTACAAGGAAAGCACTAACCTGTTACATCCCTGCTATTACCAGGAAAGCACTAACCTGTTACATCGCCGCTATTACCATGAAAGCACTAACCTGTTACATCCCTGCTATTACCAGAAAAGCTCTAACCTGTTACATCCCTGTTATTAACATGAAAGCTCTAACCTGTTACATCCCTGTTATTAACATGAAAGCACTAACCTGTTACATCCCTGCCATTACCATGAAAGCGCTAACCTGTTACATCCCTGCTATCACCAGGAAAGCACTAACCTGTTACATCCCTGCTATTACCATGAAAGCACTAACCTGTTACATCCCTGCTATTACCATGAAAGCACTAACCTGTTACATCCCTGCTATTACCATGAAAGCACTAACCTGTTACATCCCTGCTATTACCAGGAAAGCACTAACCTGTTACATCGCCGCTATTACCATGAAAGCACTAACCTGTTACATCCCTGCTATTACCAGAAAAGCTCTAACCTGTTACATCCCTGTTATTAACATGAAAGCTCTAACCTGTTACATCCCTGTTATTAACATGAAAGCACTAACCTGTTACATCCCTGCCATTACCATGAAAGCGCTAACCTGTTACATCCCTGCTATCACCAGGAAAGCACTAACCTGTTACATCCCTGCTATTACCAAGCCCACTGCTAGCTATTCCTAAAACCACCAGATAAATAGGACCTGTCGGTAGGTCACAAGTCTCCAGCTTTTGCTCTTATTTTATTTCCGCTGCTCCATGTTTTATTTTAGTTCTACTTTATATAGTCTTTACAAGGAGGTGTAGCTCACAAGATCCTATGGGGCGTAACTTAAGACTGCTTTGCATTACCTTTTGAGCCACGCCCCCTTGTAAAGAACATAAAAATAAGCATTGAATGAAAAGGCCCATATCACTGATGGAACGGGATGGTGGATTTAACCCCTTTCTGACGGGCGTAATAATACGTACCTGCACCCTGGGCCTTAATGACCAGGTACGGATTATTACGCCCTGGCGATCACGCCCGCACCGTCGTTGTGCGGGGTGATCGCCGCCGGGTGTCAGCTGATAGTACCAAGTGTCAGCTGTGACAATGTGCCAGGAGCAGTGCCGCACGGCTGACAGCCTGCACAGCATAGGGGATGATGCTGCATCCCTATGCTGTGCAAGCGATCAGCCTACAAAAAATGAAAGTCCCACAGTGAGACAAAGTGTAAAAGTTTAAAAAAAGTGTAAGAAAGCAGAAAAAAAAATAGTAAAATTATTTTTAAAAAAATGAAAAAATAATCCAAAAAAATAAAAATATATACTGTAGCCATAAATAATTATTATGGAAAATAAAAAACAATAAAAGTACACATATTTGGTATCGTCGCGTCCGTAATGACCTGAAGTATAAAACTGTCCCAGTAGTTAACCCCTTTATTGAACACAGTATAAAAAATAAATACAAAACACAGCAAAAAGCTATGCTTTATCATCATACCGCTGAACAAATAATGGAATAAAACGCGATTAAAAAGACGAATGTAAATAAAAATCGTACCGCTGAAAACATCATCGTGTCCCGCAAAAAACAAGCTGCCATACAGCTCCAACAGCCCAAAAATAAAAAAGTTATAGCTCTCAGAATAAAGCGATGCAAAAAAAAATAATTTTTCTATAAAAGTTTTTATTGTGTAAAACCGCCAAAACATAAAAAAACGACATCAATGAGGTACCGTTGTAAACATACTGATCCGAAGAATAAAGCTGCCTTATCAATTTTACCACACACGGAACGGCATGAAGAAAAAAAAAAATTCCTGAATTGTTGGTTTTTGTTTATTCTGCCTCCCAAAAATGGGAATAGAAAGCGATCAAAAAATGTCACGTGCCTGAAAATGGCACCAATAACAACGTCAACTTGTCCCACAAATAAACCTTTACATGACTCTGTTGACCGAATTATAGCTCTCAAAATATGGAGATGCAAAAACTAGTCTTCGCAAAAAAAAGGGTCTTTTAGTGTGTGACAGCTGTCAATCATAAAAACTCGATATAAATCTGGTATTGCTGTAATCACACCGACCCAAAGAATAAAGTCGTCTAATCATTTATACCGCACGAGGAACGGCGTAAGAAATAAACGCTAGGGTTAGAGTTGTGCTAGGGTTACGGTTAGGGTTGTGCTAGGGTTAGGGTTACGGTTAGGTTTGTGCTAGGGTTAGGGATTCGCTAAGGTTACGGTTAGGGTTGTGTTAGGGTTAGGGTTACGGTTAGGTTTGTGCTAGGGTTAGGGATTCGCTAGGGTTACGGTTAGGGTTGTGTTAGGGTTGGGATTTTTCAAAAAGTAAAGAAAAAAAAATGATGACAATATGGAAACTAGTCTTGAGCGCAAGTATTCGCTACTTGAGTTTGCATCGGGTGCGCACCGAGTATAGCGGGTGCTTGAGTGACAAGCTCGAGTCTCCGCCCAGCATGTTTCGCGGCTGTTATACAGCCAAAAAAAACACGCGGGGATTGCCTGCCATGCACGAGCAATCCCAGCATTTTTTTTTGGGTGTCTAATAACCGTGAAACATGCGGGCGGGGACTCGAGCATGTCACTCGATCACCCGCGATACATGGTGCATACCCGAGTACCCGATGCAAACTCAAGTAGCGAGAACTTGCGCTCAAGACTAATCACAACTTATTCAATATGATGACCTAATGTTATCAAATTCTGTGTCGTACCCCTGGGTTCAAAATGTTCACTATACCCCTTGATAAAATCCTTGAGGGGTGTAGTTTCCAAAATGGTGTCACTTGTGAGGGGTTTCCGCTATTTAGGCACATCAGGGGGTCTCCAAACGTGACATGGCGTCCGCTCTCAATTCCAGCCAATTTTGCGTTCAAAAAGTCCCAGTGCTCCTTCCCTTCTGAACTCTGCCGTATGCCCAAACAGTGTATTTTCCCTACATATGGGGTATCGGCCTACTCAGGAGAAATTGCACTACAAATTTTATCGTGCAATTTCTCCTATTACCCTTATGAAAATGCAAAATTGGGGGCTGAAAAACATTTTTGTGGGAAAAATGTGAAAATTTTAATTTTACGGCTGAATGTTAGACTTCTGTGAAGCACCTGGGGGTTCAAGGTGCTCACCACATATCTAGATAAGTTCCCTGTGGGGTCTAGTTTCCAAAATGGTGTCACTTGTGGGGGGTTTCCACTGTTTAGGCGCATCAGGGGCTCCCCAAACGCAACATGGTGTCCGCTAATTATTCAAGCAAATTTTACATTCAAAAAGTCAAATGGCGCTCCTTCCCTTCTGAACCCTGCCATGCGCCCAAACAGTGGTATTCCCCGACATATGGGGTATCTGCGTGCCCAGGGGAAATTGCACAACAAATTTTGGGGTCCATATTTTCCTGTTATAGTTGGGAAAATGAAAAAATTTGGATCTAAAGTAACATTTTTTGTGAAAAAATTTAAATGTTCATTTTTTTGTTCCTCATTACAAAAATTCCTGTGAAGCACCTGAAGGGTTAATAAACTGCTTTTTGAGTACCTTGGGGGGGGCAGTTGTTAGAATGGTGTCACTTTTGGGTATTTTCTGTCATAAAGGCCCCACAAAGTGACTTCAAATGTGATGTGGTCCCTAAAAAAATGGTTTTATAAATTTTGTCGGAAAATGAGAAACTTTTAACCCTTAAAACCCCCTAATCAAAAAAAAAAATGTTGGTTCCAAAATTGTGCTGATGTAAAGTAGACCTGTGGGAAATGTTATTTATTAACTCTTTTGTGTGACATATCTCTCTGATTTAAGGGCATAAAAATTAAAATTTTGAAAATTGCAAAAATTTTTAAAGTTTTGTCAAATTTACGATTTTTTCACAAATAAACGCAAGTGATAGTGAAGAAATTTTACCACAATCATGAAGTACAGTAGGTTACAAAAAAACAGTCTCAGAATCAGGGGGATCCGTTGAAGCGTTCCAGAGTAATTACCTCATAAAGTGACAGTGGTCAGAATTGTAAAAATTGGCCTGGTCACGAAGGCGAAAACAGGCTCTGGCGTGAAGTGGTTAACGTGCAAACCACCCTCGGGGGTAAAGGGGTTAAAAAAAGCAAAATCCTCAAGGGACCAATGGGAATGAAATAAGAGCAAAAACTGGAGAATTGACCCGGTCACAGGTCCATACTGATGTAGACATTCTCAGCATAATACCAATCCTGGGCAAGGAGTGTGGGCTTCAGAGACCAGAAAATCATTCCGGAATTCAGACCATTTAAGACAATGAAGTCGGAGCCAAGAATCTCTTACCGGAGGGATTCCGCCATTCTCCTCAAGTCTTCATTCTGCTGCTTTAATCGTTCAAGTTTTGCCAAGATCTTAGACAGTTCTCTACTGGAGTGGTCGGGATTCTCATTATCTCTCACTAGATGTCCACCAATGTAAAAGAGTAATGTCCCCCAGGCAAAGAGTATGAGCATTATCCACCGCCAGGATCCCGTCCATGGCCGCATCTTCAGCTTCTGCCCGCAGTGTGCCGTTTCATGAAAGAAACATTGTACTCCCAAAGTCTTTCTCGTCATCCGAAATTCACCAGTCACCTAACAAGTCAGCCATGGTCCTCGTCCTCGCCTCCAGATAATCGACAAGCATAGATCACAGCACGGCTACAACGACAACTGGGAATCCTGTGGATAATCATTAAGAAACAGATTGAAAAAAATACTAGGTGTTTGGGTTGTTTTTTTTACTACTTTAGTTTTTCTTTTCTTTCTTACTGCACATTTCTTTTCCTTGTCGCTCTCTATGCATCTCATATAAAACATTATTTTTACTTTCAACTTGTCCAGTTTTAGCGTTCATTTTTTTTTTATTACATTTCAACCAATGTAATTTTTTTTTCCCATATCCCAATCTGTATTACAAAAAACAAAAGAAAATTCCTATGAACATTAGCAGCAAGCACCAAAACCTTGCAATTTTCAGAGTAGAGACTGCGGCTTATTTTTTAGGGGTTTTTAGATTCCTTTTTTTTTTTTTTACAATTTTTCCACCAAATTTTTCAATTTGGAAAAGTGGTTCATGGCTTTTGCATAAAAAAGAAATCTGCTCGTTATTTTTTGTTTTTGAACCTCATGTTCCGCTAAAATATTGTAAGAATTTCAAACATACATAAAATCTCTCCAATGGAAGAAGAGAGTACATTTGGGCAAAAAAAATGCAACTTCTTAAAAAGTTGCAATTCATCAATGCCCACAACAGATACACAAAAAAATGACTTAGCCCATTGAATAACGACACATTGGGGGTCCTATAGAATGACCACAATATAATAAAAGGAATATCTCTGGTGTCTCCAGATACTCCAAAAATATACTAAGAGTATGTGTGCGAGTGTCTAAAATAAAGAAAAGTAGATTGCGAGCCTCAATGGGGACAGGGACTGGTGCCAGGGGTGACAATCTCTGCAGAATATGTTGGAGCTATACAAGAAACGTCTATTAAATGAGGCGATCTGCGTGCCCGGACAACAAAAAATAGTAAGAAAATGTATTTTTGCTGCCGACAAGGTGAGCCCCAGGGTTGCCATAGTTTACAAAAAATAGAAAATCCCTTTAAGCAGCATTTTTTTTTCATGCAAATGAAAATCCTGGCACATCCATACCCCGGAGCAGACTCAATAACCCTAAGGCGGACTTATTACCTACTTGTTCAGCGCATAGTCCAATATCTCCACCGGCACAGAAAGAGATCAGGAGATCATGTAATGTCTGGCTGCTGTGTTCTTCAGTCTCGCGTCTGTAACAGAAGGAAAATAGAGGACTTAATTATATGATCAAGTATCCGGTCCCAGTGCGGCCACTGAACATTAACTTCTTGGATTTACAGCACAAGTAAATCTATTCCAGGTCGACTACACTTTGCTCACCCCCCCACATCCCCCCCAAGAAAATAAATCTAATATTCACTAAAACCTTGAGCTAAAAAAGAGTCTAAAATATTCACTAAAAATCTAAATCTTGAGCTGTGAAAAAAAATAATATTCACAAAGGCCTCGATTGATCATTGCCTTTGTACCGCTTAGTCAAGTTTTGGGTCTCTTGTTTGGCCCCAATTCATTATTCTATTTGCGCCTTTTCTGCTCACCTGTTTTTTGCTTTTTTTTTTCATCTTTGTGACCAGATCTAGCAATTCCAAATGTTTTGCCTGATTATTTGCGACTTTTTAAAAAGTTGCAAAATTTGGAGCACAACTTCAATCCACTCACTTCAAATATGCCAAAATTTTGGTGCAATTTTTGTGACTTTTGACACCAACACAGTTTAAAAAAGGAAGAAAGCCTCTTTTTGACTCGGAGACAGATTCCTGAATCGCGTACGTCATGTTGATGAATTTGGACCCCAAAACAGCAACTAATAACACGACAAAAATGGAAAGTGGCTTAAAAATGCAAATCATTAATCAGGGCTAAAAAATTGTAAATCTTAAGCATAAAAAAAAAAACAATTAAAATATTTACTAAAAATATAAATTTTCAGTTTTAAAAAAAGTCCAAAAATATTCACTAAAAATTGGGATCTTGAACTTAGAAAAAAGTCCAAAAATATTCACTAAAAATTGGGATCTTGAATTTAGAAAAAAGTCCAAAAATATTCACTAAAAATTGGGATCTTGAACTTAGAAAAAAGTCCAAAAATATTCACTAAAAATTGGGATCTTGAATTTAGAAAAAAGTCCAAAAATATTCACTAAAAATTGGGATCTTGAACTTAGAAAAAAGTCCAAAAATATTCACTAAAAATTGGGATTTTGAACTTCGAAAAAAGTCCAAAAATATTCACTAAAAATTAGCATCTAGAGCTTTAAAAATAAATCTAAAAATATTCACAAAAACACATAAATCTTGAGCTTTGAACAGCCGTAAGAAATAATACAAAGTGGAAACTTATGAAATATTTAACTTGTTGTTTATACACACACTTTGTCACTTTATTACAAAGGACTAGCACAAATTATTCCTTCCAAAGTCCATACTAAGGACCAGGGGGCACTCGTTACGGGTTGAAGAAAGGCGATTCCGCCACCTAAACAGGAAAGGATTCTTTACAGTCAGACTGTGGAATGTCGACCACAAGAGGTAGTGATGGCCGACACTATAACAGCTTTATACAAGGGCTGGACGATTTCCCCGATACACAACATTGTGGGCTACAGCTAAATTAGACAACATATTACACCTATAGCAGTACATGTAATAAGGTAATAGTAATTACATAACTAGTGACATAATTAGGGCTGATCCAGGGTTCTAGGACTGATCGCCTTTTCTCGGGGTCAAGAAGGAATTTTTTCCCCGTGATGCAAATTGTCTGAATGTGTCCTGGGGTTTTTGCCTTCTTCTGGATCAACAGATTTAGACAGAGGGATTTTAGTAATACCATTATTAGAACTACAAGAGTAATACAAAATATAAAACTAATTAAAAAATGATAAACTAGTTCATTTGTAATTGTAATAGTGCAACAATAATGGTAATAATACATTGTGAGGCCGAGTCGCAGTAAGTTAGTGTAGTGTGAGTGTAGGGAGACCAATCAGGAAAGAAAGGTTGAACTAGATGGACTGAGGTCTTTATTAAGTTACTATGTTAAAATTTACTTTCTCCACATCTTTGCAGTTAATCTCCATCTCCCAGGCTTTACCACGGGGTTTGGAGAACGGGCACATTTTTGTTCCCCAGCTGTGGAGGCAGAAACAATTACTTACTATGAATGCTATTCCCCCTGGGGGTGTACAGGAGGAGAGCTGGGTTGTTTTTCTCCTTGTGGAGCTCACTTGGGAGTATGGAGATGAAGTAAACAGATTATAGGAGGAAGGAGAAGCAAGACAGAAACAAGCAGTAAGAAATATCAGCGTGCAAGAACCTAAACATAAAAACTACAAAAAAAGAAACAAAAATACAATAAAAATCTAAGGTTTATTTATTGGCTCAGTGGTTAGCACTGTAGCTTTGCAGCGCTGGGGTCCTGGGTCCAATCCCATCAAGGACGACATCTGCAAGTTGTTTATATGTTCTCCTCAGTTTCCTCCCACACTCCAAAGACATACTGATAGGGAAATTAGATTGTGAGCCCCAATGGGGACAGTGATGATAATGTCTGTAAAGTGCTGCAGAATATGTTGGCGCTATATAAAAATAAAGATTATTATTATTATTTAGGCTTCCATGCCTACCTATCTGTAAGCTATGGATCTGTCATTTGTAAGGCCATGGGCCGAGGCTGTACCACTAATATTGTGTTTTGGGAGTTTTTTTCACTACTTTTTTTGGTTAAATTTTTAATGACCCCATTGTGTACTGCTCTACAGAAATATTCTTCCCTAACGGGACAGATAACCCTATACCAGTCTAAAGAAAAAAATATATCACTCACACACTGTTGGGGTAAACTCTATCAAAGTCATTAAGAGGTGAATACTTTTTTTTATATTTTTGGATGTTTATATGTCAGAGAATGACGTCTACGCCTTTTGTGAACCAGGGTGGATTTGCACCATTTACTGGCTTTAGGCTTGAAGGGGTTGTCCAGGGGAAATAAAACTTAGCCCATGGGTTGTGATATGTAACTTGGGTCCTGCTCCCCTGGAGGCGGCCACTTGGATCCAGCACAGGCCACTCCATCATCTGAGCAGAAATCACACAGCTTTTACTTTTTAAAGTGAATTTGCTGACTTTGGAGGACAATTTACTGATTTTAGTGGGATTTGTGTAATGCTTCCTCTCCCCTTTGGGGGCGCTGCAGAATAACTGAACACTTGTTATTGTGTTTTTAATCAATTACAGCTATGTAATGAAGATAAAGTCACATTATTTGCAAACCCTACTCTTAAAAAAAAAAATAAAATAAGCAGAAATATCAATTGTAAAAGCTGGCGTATGGAAATAAGCAGAGGCCTCGTGCAGATAAATGCGGCTAAGTGCTCATGGGAGCCGGCAATGCAAGCCAAAAGCCGGCTGATTAATTACTGGAAAGCCATAAACCTTCATAGAACACAATACGTAAGCTTATAAAATATACATCAAGCTGGGAAGGAAAAAAAAATAAAAATAACACCATTACATAGAATTAATGGAGAACCCTATTTTACTAACTCATCCCATGATGGCAGATTGTTCCGCGCCACAAAGCCGGCCGTTGCTCAACACCCTAAAGCCACAAGAAATGAATAAGGTCACGAGATATTAAACGGAACCACCTCGCTAAGACCTGAGAAATGTAATGATATATTAGAGGAAAAAACACCACGTTCACATAAACAGCATTATAATAATTAAAGGGGGTGGTCCAATAAACAACATTTATCTACAGGACTACTGGGGATCTGGCTGACGAGACCCCCTCCTTCATCTAGAAAATGAAGGTCGCAAAGTCCCCTGTGTGAATGAAGTGGTAGTAAGCATGTGCAATCACTATCCATATAGACGGCGAATGCAGCAGTGATCGCACATGATCACTACTGATCCATTCACACAGGGGACACTTGGACACTCAGTCCTCATCACCAGTGGTGCTCGAACATGATCACTACTGCTCCATTCACACAGGGGACACTTGGACACTCAGTCCTCATCACCAGTGGTGCTCGCACGTGATCACTACTGCTCCATTCACACAGGGGACACTTGGACACTCAGTCCTCATCACCAGTGGTGCTCGCACATGATCACTACTGCTCCATTCACGTGAGAACACTTGGACACTCAGTCCCCATCACCAGTGGTGCTCGCACATGATAACTACTGCTCCATTCACACAGAGGACACTTGGACACTCAGTCCTCATCACCAGTGGGGCTCGCACATGATCACTACTGCTCCATTCACGTGAGAACACTTGGACACTCAGTCCTCATCACCAGTGGGGCTCGCACATGATCACTACTGCTCCATTCACGTGAAGACACTTGGACACTCAGTCCTCATCACCAGTGGTGCTCGAACATGATCACTACTGCTCCATTCACGCGAGGACACTTGGACACTCAGTCCTCATCACCAGTGGTGCTCGCACGTGATCACTACTGCTCCATTCACACAGGGGACACTTGGACACTCAGTCCTCATCACCAGTGGGGTTCGCACATGATCACTACTGCTCCATTCACACAGGGGACACTTGGGCACTCAGTCCTCATCACCAGTGGTGCTCGCACATGATCACTACTGCTCCATTCACGTGAGAACACTTGGACACTCAGTCCTCATCACCAGTGGTGCTCGCACATGATCACTACTGCTCCATTCACACAGGGGACACTTGGACACTCAGTCCCCATCACCAGTGGTGCTCGCACATGATCACTACTGCTCCATTCACACAGAGGACACTTGGACACTCAGTCCTCATCACCAGTGGGGCTCGCACATGATCACTACTGCTCCATTCACGTGAGAACACTTGGACACTCAGTCCTCATCACCAGTGGTGCTCGCACATGATCACTACTGCTCCATTCACACAGGGGACACTTGGACACTCAGTCCCCATCACCAGTGGTGCTCGCACATGATCACTACTGCTCCATTCACACAGAGGACACTTGGACACTCAGTCCCCATCACCAGTGGTGCTCGCACATGATCACTACTGCTCCATTCACACAGAGGACACTTGGACACTCAGTCCTCATCACCAGTGGGGCTCGCACATGATCACTACTGCTCCATTCACGTGAGAACACTTGGACACTCAGTCCTCATCACCAGTGGTGCTCGCACATGATCACTACTGCTCCATTCACACAGGGGACACTTGGACACTCAGTCCTCATCACCAATGGGGCTCGCACATGATCACTACTGCTCCATTCACACAGGGGACACTTGGGCACTCAGTCCTCATCACCAGTGGTGCTCGCACATGATCACTACTGCTCCATTCACACAGGGGACACTTGGACACTCAGTCCTCATCACCAGTGGTGCTCGCACATGATCACTACTGCTCCATTCACACAGGGGACACTTGGACACTCAATCCTCATCACTAGTGGTGCTCGCACATGATCACTACTGCTCTATTCACATGAGGACACTTGGGCACCCAGTCCTCATCACCAGTGGTGCTCGCACATGATCACTACTGATCCATTCACACAGGGGACACTTGGACACTCAGTCCTCATCACCAGTGGGGCTCGCACATGATCACTAATGCTTCATTCAAACAGGGGACACTTGGACACTCAGTCCTCATCACCAGTGGGGCTCGCACATGATCACTAATGCTTCATTCAAACAGGGGACATTTGGACACTCAGTCCTCATCACCAGTGGGGCTCGCACATGATCACTACTGATCCATTCACACAGGGGACACTTGGACACTCAGTCCTCATCACCAGTGGGGCTCGCACATGATCACTACTGATCCATTCACACAGGGGACACTTGGACACTCAGTCCTCATCACCAGTGAGGCTCGCACATGATCACTACTGATCCATTCACACAGGGGACACTTGGACACTCAGTCCTCATCACCAGTGGGGCTCGCACATGATTACTACTGATCCATTCACACAGGGGACACTTGGACACTCAGTCCTCATCACCAGTGGTGCTCGCACATGATCACTACTGCTCCATTCACATGAGGACACTTGGACACTCAGTCCCCATCACCAGTGGTGCTCGCACGTGATCACTACTGATCCATTCACACAGGGGACACTTGGACACTCAGTCCCCATCACCAGTGGTGCTCGCACATGATCACTACTGCTCCATTCACATGAGGACACTTGGACACTCAGTCCTCATCACCAGTGGTGCTCGCACATGATCACTACTGCTCCATTCACACGAGGACCCTTGGACACTCAGTCCTCATCACCAGTGGTGCTCGCACATGATCACTACTGCTCCATTCACGTGAGAACACTTGGACACTCAGTCCTCATCACCAGTGGTGCTCGCACGTGATCACTACTGATCCATTCACACAGGGGACACTTGGACACTCAGTCCCCATCACCAGTGGTGCTCGCACATGATCACTACTGCTCCATTCACATGAGGACACTTGGACACTCAGTCCTCATCACCAGTGGTGCTCGCACATGATCACTACTGCTCCATTCACATGAGGACCCTTGGACACTCAGTCCTCATCACCAGTGGTGCTCGCACATGATCACTACTGCTCCATTCACGTGAGAACACTTGGACACTCAGTCCTCATCACCAGTGGTGCTCGCACATGATCACTACTGCTCCATTCACACAGGGGACACTTGGACACTCAATCCTCATCACTAGTGGTGCTCGCACATGATCACTACTGCTCCATTCACATGAGGACACTTGGACACTCAGTCCTCATCACCAGTGGTGCTCGCACATGATCACTACTGCTCCATTCACACAGGGGACACTTGGACACTCAATCCTCATCACTAGTGGTGCTCGCACATGATCACTACTGCTCCATTCACATGAGGACACTTGGACACTCAGTCCTCATCACCAGTGGGGCTCGCACATGATCACTAATGCTTCATTCAAACAGGGGACACTTGGACACTCAGTCCTCATCACCAGTGGGGCTCGCACATGATCACTACTGATCCATTCACACAGGGGACACTTGGACACTCAGTCCTCATCACCAGTGGGGCTCGCACATGATCACTACTGATCCATTCACACAGGGGACACTTGGACACTCAGTCCTCATCACCAGTGGGGCTCGCACATGATTACTACTGATCCATTCACACAGGGGACACTTGTGCACTCAGTCCTCATCACCAGTGGTGCTCGCACATGATCACTACTGATCCATTCACACAGAGGACACTTGGACACTCAGTCCTCATCACCAGTGGGGCTCGCACATGATCACTAATGCTTCATTCAAACAGGGGACACTTGGACACTCAGTCCTCATCACTAGTGGGGCTCGCACATGATCACTACTGATCCATTCACACAGGGGACACTTGTGCACACAGTCCTCATCACCAGTGGTGCTCGCACATGATCACTACTGATCCATTCACACAGAGGACACTTGGACACTCAGTCCTCATCACCAGTGGGGCTCGCACATGATCACTACTGCTCCATTCACACAGAGGACACTTGGACACTCAGTCCTCATCACCAGTGGTGCTCGCACATGATCACTACTGCTCCATTCACGTGAGGACACTTGGGCACTCAGTCCTCATCACCAGTGGGGCTCACACATGATCACTAATGCTTCATTCAAACAGGGGACACTTGGACACTCAGTCCTCATCACCAGTGGGGCTCGCACATGATCACTACTGCTTCATTCACACAGGGGACACTTGGACACTCAGTCCTCATCACCAGTGCGGCTCGCACATGATCACTACTGCTCCATTCACATGAGGACACTTGGACACTCAGTCCCCATCACCAGTGGTGCTCGCACGTGATCACTACTGATCCATTCACACAGGGGACACTTGTGCACTCAGTCCTCATCACCAGTGGGGCTCGCACATGATCACTACTGATCCATTCATACAGGGGACACTTGGACACTCAGTCCTCATCACCAGTGGTGCTCGCACATGATCACTACTGCTCCATTCACACAGGGGACACTTGGACACTCAGTCCTCATCACTAGTGGTGCTCGCACATGATCACTACTGCTCCATTCACACAGGGGACACTTGGACACTCAGTCCTCATCACTAGTGGTGCTCGCACATGATCACTACTGATCCATTCACACAGGGGACACTTGGACACTCAGTCCTCATCACCAGTGGGGCTCGCACATGATTACTACTGATCCATTCACACAGGGGACACTTGTGCACTCAGTCCTCATCACCAGTGGTGCTCGCACATGATCACTACTGATCCATTCACACAGAGGACACTTGGACACTCAGTCCTCATCACCAGTGGTGCTCGCAAGTGATCACTACTGCTCCATTCACACAGAGGACACTTGGACACTCAGTCCACATCACCAGTGGTGCTCGCACATGATCACTACTGCTCCATTCACATGAGGACACTTGGTCACTCAGTCCTTATCACCAGTGGTGCTCGCACGTGATCACTACTGCTCCATTCACACAGAGGACACTTGGACACTCAGTCCTCATCACCAGTGGGGCTCGCACATGATCATTACTGATCCATTCACACAGAGGACACTTGGACACTCAGTCCTCATCACCATTGGGGCTCGCACATGATCACTACTGCTTCATTCACACAGGGGACACTTGGACACTCAGTCCTCATCATCAATGGTGCTCGCACATGATCACTACTGATCCATTCACACAGAGGACACTTGGGCACTCAGTCCTCATCACCAGTGGTGCTCGCACATGATCACTACTGCTCCATTCACATGAGGACACTTGGACACTCAGTCCTCATTACCAGTGGTGCTCGCACGTGATCACTACTGCTCCATTCACACAGGGGACACTTGGGCACTCAGTCCTCATCACCAGTGGGGCTCGCACATGATCACTACTGCTCCATTCACATGAGGACACTTGGGCACTCAGTCCTCATCACCAGTGGTGCTCGCACATGATCACTACTGCTCCATTCACATGAGGACACTTGGGCACTCAGTCCTCATAACCAGTGGTGCTCGCACATGATCACTACTGCTCCATTCACATGAGGACACTTGGGCACTCAGTCCTCATCACCAGTGGTGCTCGCACAAGATCACTACTGATCCATTCACACAGAGGACTCTTGGACACTCAGTCCTCATCACCAGTGGTGCTCGCACATGATCACTACTGCTCCATTCACACAGGGGACACTTGGGCACTCAGTCCTCATCACCAGTGGTGCTCGCACATGATCACTACTGCTCCATTCACATGAGGACACTTGGACACTCAGTCCTCATCACCAGTGGTGCTCGCACGTGATCACTACTGCTTCATTCACACAGAGGACACTTGGATACTCAGTCCACATCACCAGTGGTGCTCGCACATGATCACTACTGCTCCATTCACATGAGGACACTTGGGCACTCAGTCCTCATCACCAGTGGTGCTCGCACATGATCACTACTGATCCATTCACACAGGGGACACTTGGGCACTCAGTCCTCATCACCAGGGGTGCTCGCACATGATCACTATTGCTCCATTCACACAGGGGACACTTGGACATTCAGTCCTCATCACCAGTGGTGCTCACACATGATCACTACTGCTCCATTCACATGAGGACACTTGGACACTCAGTCCACATCACCAGTGGGGCTCGCACATGATCACTATTGCTTCTTTCACACAGGGGACACTTGGACACTCAGTCCTCATCATCAGTGGTGCTCGCACATGATCACTACTGATCCATTCACACAGGGGATACTTGGGCACTCAGTCCTCATCACCAGTGGTGCTCGCACATGATCACTACTGCTCCATTCACATGAGGACACTTGGACACTCAGTCCTCATCACCAGTGGTGCTCGCACGTGATCACTACTGCTCCATTCACACAGAGGACACTTGGACACTCAGTCCACATCACCAGTGGTGCTCGCACATGATCACTACTGATCCATTCACATGAGGACACTTGGACACTCAGTCCTCATCACCAGTGGTGCTCGCACATGATCACTACTGCTCCATTTACAAATGGGACCTTTGGACATTCAGTTCTCATCATTAATGGTAGTCGCACATGCTCACTTCCGCTGCATTCACAGAAGGGATTTTGGATACCCTATGTTCATGATCGGTGGTGGTCCCAGCAGTTGGACCTTCAGTGATCCTATATTTACTCATACAGTATATCCTGTGGATGGGAGAAATATTTTGTTTATTGGACAACCCCTGTAATTTAACATATAGCAGAAACGCAAGAACGTGAGGAGCTCAAACTTTTATGCTAGCCACCGGAGTTTTTCGGCAACTTGCTAATGGCATGTTTCAGACTCAAGCCTTGACCTGACCCGACAGCCTCCTAAGGATATAGGGGTAGTCGTGACATCACTGTTAAAGCCTGTCAACAAAGAAGCATTGTCGGACCTGGGGAGGGTGATGTTGATTATAATTTTGATCTCTTCCTCAGGAAATGTCATCACTATCAGATTTGTGGGGTCCGGCACCCCCACTGATCAGCTGTTACCAGATCAATTTAGATTATTTTTAGCAAATGTAAAACTATGGGCAGAAGAAGTATGGCTGACGAAGCTTGATGTAATACAATTCAGACTAAGTAATGGGATCTATACCAGACCCCCACTGGGCATCACTCCCCCACCCAAGGTCAGATACTTGTGGAATAGCAAGACTGCAAGTATGTAAGAATACAGAATGGCAGACCAGGAGAGCAGCAGGGAGGATGAAAAAACAGGAGACTAAGGAGAAGAAAGACGAAAAAGACTGAAGAACACAAATTGCCTTTGGTGAAAATTTTGCAAACTACCCTTCGCATTTACAAAACATTTGCCAACTTTTGGAAATTGGCACCTGTGAGTGAATAAGTCTTGCGTCGCATGCGTCTCATCCCCTATAACACTTATTCTCCACGCCCTCAACGTCTATGTCCTGCCTCACTGAGACAACAAAACTGCCGACCGAAACTTCTAATGACTGTGCTGACACTGCCATTAAATTCCATATAAAATTCAGCCTGTGCGCCCAGTTTTACTTTTATTATATTGGTTTTGGACCCTACTGGTGCATCTTATCCGCTGTGCTACGGTTTTCATTGACTACAACAAAAAAAACTTCCGGAAATGCTGATTTCATGAAAATGTGTGCAAGTCCAGGAGGTTTACCGACTCTTCTGGGAGTCCAGGAGGTTTACCGACTCTTCTGGGAGTCCAGGAGCTTTACCGACTCTTCTGGGAGTCCAGGAGCTTTACCGACTCTTTTGGGAGTCCAGGAGCTTTACTGACTCTTCTGGGAGTCCAGGAGCTTTACCGACTCTTCTGGGAGTCCAGAAGCTTTACAGACTCTTCTGGGAGTCCAGGAGCTTTACAGACTCTTCTGTGAGAGTCCAGGAGCTTTACAGACTCTTCTGGGAGTCCAGGAGCTTTACCGACTCTTCTGGGAGTTTTGGAGCTTTACCGACTCTTCTGGGAGTCCAGGAGCTTTACCGACTCTTCTGGGAGTCCAGGAGCTTTACCGACTCTTCTGGGAGTCAAGGAGCTTTATCGACTCTTCTGGGAGTCCAGGAGCTTTACCGACTCTTCTGGGAGTCCAGGAGCTTTACAGACTCTTCTGGGAGTCCAGGAGCTTTACAGACTCTTCTGGGAGTCCAGGAGATTTACCGAATCTTCTGGGAGTCCAGGGGGTCTTCTCTTTTTCCCAGAACTGCATGGATGTTTCAGGATAGTTGACAAGGATGATTTTTAAAGGCGTACAAAGACCACTAGATCGTCCATTACCGACATGAAAGTGCAATTAAAAGGCAAAAAAAACAAAGCAAACACCCATTTATTCACCCATCTACATGCAAGCTACCTGCCAATCTCCTTACTAAATCCTTTTGCTCTAAGGGCTTCAAAAATAGGATTCCTTCTAAAAGGGTTGTCCAGGACCAAAATACTGATGCACTATCCTCACGAAAAGTCATCGGTATCAGATGTGTTGGGATCCGATCCCAAGCACCCCCACGATCAGCTGTACTACTGCAGTCAGTACACAGTGCACGGAGCTGGAATGCTACAGCGCCGAACAGTGTGTAGTGGCCTTCTCTGGAACTGCAACTCAGCTGCTCTTTTAAGTTTATGTCCCAAATGGATCCAGAACGTGACAGGAGTGCATTTCAATAGGGACTTAGATACTGTTGTGTACACCATCTGATGGCATCTGGTAATAGACCAGGACTCGTTCAGTGATTTAGTGTAGTACTTCCTGTAGGAATAATGTCCCCAACTGTTCAACATATGCAAAGCTTAGAGGGTTTCTGCCATCTTCACAAATGGGTATTATCAACTAGAGCTTGTATTAGCAAACAATTTTTTAATTTCCTGCTTATTAAAATTTTCAGTCATTCTTGAAATATTAACTCTTTTATTTACATCTCATTGCCTTGGAGACCAACCACCACTGCTAGATAGCAGAACAAGTGCAGTGCTTACAAGCTCTTTTCTACTGAGTTTTTAAGTAGTGTTTTAAAAGCTGGCTGGGATCGCTGTTACCTCCCAACCTTGGCCGGTTTCAGAGCAGCGCTTACAAACTACACAGCAGCGGTGATCGGTCGCCAAGGGAACGAGCTGTAAACAAAAGAAAAAGTGGGAATATTTGAAGAATAGTTGAAAATTGTAATAAGCAGTAAATGGCAGAAATGTAACCCCTTTTTGTCTCAGTATAACAGACAGAATTACATGATATTGTAGTGCTTGAGCCTAGATAAGCAAGGTTCACACTAAGCTTTGATATCTATGAAGCCCCAATACCCAAGATGCTAAAAGTGTATCTGACAGGCAGTCCAAGGTTTTTGGTCTCAAAGATAAAATCTGTAGTATAAAATTAGTTCTGTGGCGATCCTTTAAAATAATAATAATTATTTGCTGGGATCCCCAATATTTGTTTGAGGAATATTTAGGGTACAATCCCATGGCATTCAATGGGGTAGAAATCAGCAATATGTAAGTCAGATTACATGATATTGTAGTGCTTGAGCCTAGAAAAGCAAGGTTCACACTAAGCTTTGATATCCATGAAGCCCCAATACCCAAGATGCTAAAAGTGTATATGACAGGCAGTCCAAGGTTTTTGGTCTCAAAGATAAAATCTGTAGTATAAAATTAGTTCTGTGGTGATCCTTTAAAATAATTTGCTGGGATCCCCAATATTTGTTTGAGGAATATTTAGGGTACAATCCCATGGCATTCAATGGCATTCAATGGGGTAGAAATCAGCAATATGTAAGTCAGAGCCGAACCAATTTTCTCCAAAACGAAGAGCCGATTTGTTATTGCCTTCAAGCTTTTCTTTTGGCTACAGTTTGGTGTTTTACATTTGTGCCCTTTAAGTCTTTTAGATCTTTTTTTTTTTAATGCTGATTCATCAATTTGTGACTTTTTTTAAAATATTTGGTCGAATTTTGCAACATTTTAAGTGGAACACAAAGGAGTCTAAGAAACTTTGTGTGCCGTTTAGAAGAGTTTGGCATCAAAAGAACATATTTTGAGTTTTTACCCACAAACTCCTGCAATCACTCACACAACGGCACAGACGGTGGTGGAGGCAGAATGAATGAATGAAATGATCCCTTCCTCCGGCTTCAGGGCATTAATAATGTATGGAAGGCCACTGATTGCATTGGTAAGGGGATGTACGTAACCCTTTCTAGGTACGAGTTCTCATTAATAGGTCATTTCATAGCCCGGCTGCTGGCGGTTTTCTCTCTCCGGAGCTTTTGAAGTGTTCGGCTGCTTTTTTTTTTTTGGGATTGCTGTGATAAGACCTACAAAGCAGAAGGATCACAGCCTCATTCGCATGACAAATACGCCAGAACGCTATGTACTTCTCGTGCGAGCTGGAGCAGAACAACCACATAGCCTCAGATTTTACAAGGCGCTACAAGAAAAAAAAACACGAGCTGGAGAAAGATCGCTCGGCTGAATGCATCTAGAAGAAGACAGATTTTATAGCCTCTTCGTTGATCTTGCTTTTGCACTTGCTATGAGAATCCCACAGATCACAATTTCCTAATATATTCTTTAAAGCGTATCTTTCCTTTGGCTTTTGGGCACATGCCAGTTTACTGCTCCAATACTCTTGCTCTGTACCTTGCCATCCACTCCTGGGCAGTCCCTCTTCATCAGAACTCTGCCAGCACTATGGGTACTGGAACTTATTTTCTCGGCATAAATTGTCCAATAGCGTGCTTGCATTGAATAGAAAACCTGCCTCTGTTATGGTAGTGTGCTCTTTGAATAAACTAACAAAATAAGATTGAAGAATAGAAGGTATATACAAAAAAACGAACGTATCAGTTGTTTATGCTGTATTAAGTGTAATATTTGTATTGTACTTTTAATCGATATTAATAAAGTATACATCATTTTAATAGGCGGGTTTTCTATTATGCTAGTGTGGCGCCTTTCAGAGACAGGCATCACAAATATCTGTGAACTCTGTGGCTCATCAGCCATTCTTACATACACACGTGAAACTAGTGTAAGGGCTATTGTGAAGTCTGGTGGGTAGCTGCCCCCGCAGGTGAACTAAAGAGCCCAGGAGAAGCAGCCCTGTGCCCCTGAGATTGAGAGGTGCTGGAGATGAGGGAGGCCAGCCGGTGCCTCTGCTGTGGTCGTTTTCGGGACAACAGCGAAATCTGTGCAGCCGCATGGGACATAGTGACATAGTGTCCTGTGCGGCTCAAGAAGTGCCCAACTGCCAGACGACATCAGCGAGGGATCAGACGAGGGAGGTCTATGGAGGATCCTTAGTGGTGGGAATAGAGCTGAGCTACTTTCCTGTAAGCCTAAGATGCTATGGATGCCGAGGTCCAGGCTGAGAGGAGAAGTATTAGTGCAGTATAGTGCAGCGGGAGGGAGCAGGTAATATGCCGCTTGGCAGACAGGAGAGCACGAGCAGGTAATATGCCGTTTGGCAGACAGGAGAGCACGAGAAGGTAATATGCTGTTTGGGAGATAGGAGAGCACGAGCAGGTAATATGCTGTTTGGGAGATAGGAGAGCACGAGCAGGTAATATGCCGTTTGGCAGACAGGAGAGCACGAGCAGGTAATATGCCGTTTGGCAGACAGGAGAGCACGAGAAGGTAATATGCCGTTTGGGAGATAGGAGAGCACGAGCAGGTAATATGCTGTTTGGGAGATAGGAGAGCACGAGCAGGTAATATGCTGTTTGGGAGATAGGAGAGCACGAGCACGTAATATGCTGTTTGGGAGATAGGAGAGCACGAGCACGTAATATGCTATTTGGCAGACAGGCGAGCACGAGCAGGTAATATGCCGTTTGGCAGACAGGAGAGCACAAGCAGGTAATATGCCGCTTGGCAGACAGGAGAGCACGAGCAGGTAATATGCCGCTTGGCAGACAGGAGAGCACGAGCAGGTAATATGCCGTTTGGCAGACAGGAGAGCACGAGCAGGTAATATGCCGTTTGGCAGACAGGAGAGCACGAGCAGGTAATATGCCGTTTGGCAGACAAGAGAGCACGAGCAGGTAATATGCTGTTTGGGAGATAGGAGAGCACGAGCACGTAATATGCCGTTTGGGAGATAGGAGAGCACGAGCAGGTAATATGCCGTTTGGGAGATAGGAGAGCACGAGCAGGTAATATGCCGTTTGGGAGATAGGAGAGCACGAGCAGGTAATATGCCGTTTGGGAGATAGGAGAGCACGAGCAGGTAATATGCCGTTTGGGAGATAGGAGAGCACGAGCAGGTAATATGCCGTTTGGGAGATAGGAGAGCACGAGCAGGTAATATGCCGTTTGGGAGATAGGAGAGCACGAGCAGGTAATATGCCGTTTGGGAGATAGGAGAGCACGAGCAGGTAATATGCCGTTTGGGAGATAGGAGAGCACGAGCAGGTAATATGCCGTTTGGGAGATAGGAGAGCACGAGCAGGTAATATGCCGTTTGGGAGATAGGAGAGCACGAGCAGGTAATATGCCGTTTGGCAGACAGGAGAGCACGAGCAGGTAATATGCCGTTTGGGAGATAGGAGAGCACGAGCAGGTAATATGCCGTTTGGGAGATAGGAGAGCACGAGCAGGTAATATGCCGTTTGGGAGATAGGAGAGCACGAGCAGGTAATATGCCGTTTGGGAGATAGGAGAGCACGAGCAGGTAATATGCCGTTTGGGAGATAGGAGAGCACGAGCAGGTAATATGCCGTTTGGGAGATAGGAGAGCACGAGCAGGTAATATGCCGTTTGGCAGACAGGAGAGCACGAGCAGGTAATATGCCGTTTGGGAGATAGGAGAGCACGAGCAGGTAATATGCTGTTTGGGAGATAGGAGAGCACGAGCAGGTAATATGCTGTTTGGGAGATAGGAGAGCACGAGCAGGTAATATGCTGTTTGGGAGATAGGAGAGCACGAGCAGGTAATATGCTGTTTGGGAGATAGGAGAGCACGAGCAGGTAATATGCTGTTTGGGAGATAGGAGAGCACGAGCAGGTAATATGCTGTTTGGGAGATAGGAGAGCACGAGCAGGTAATATGCTGTTTGGGAGATAGGAGAGCACGAGCAGGTAATATGCTGTTTGGGAGATAGGAGAGCACGAGCACGTAATATGCTGTTTGGGAGATAGGAGAGCACGAGCACGTAATATGCTGTTTGGGAGATAGGAGAGCACGAGCACGTAATATGCTGTTTGGCAGACAGGAGAGCACGAGCAGGTAATATGCTGTTTGGCAGACAGGCGAGCACGAGCAGGTAATATGCTGTTTGGCAGACAGGAGAGCACGAGCAGGTAATATGCTGTTTGGCAGACAGGCGAGCACGAGCAGGTAATATGCCGTTTGGCAGACAGGCGAGCACGAGCAGGTAATATGCCGTTTGGCAGACAGGCGAGCACGAGCAGGTAATATGCTGTTTGGCAGACAGGAGAGCACGAGCAGGTAATATGCTGTTTGGCAGACAGGAGAGCATGAGCAGGTAATATGCCGTTTGGCAGACAGGCGAGCACGAGCAGGTAATATGCTGTTTGGCAGACAGGAGAGCACGAGCAGGTAATATGCTGTTTGGCAGACAGGCGAGCACGAGCAGGTAATATGCTGTTTGGCAGACAGGCGAGCACGAACAGGTAATATGCCGTTTGGCAGACAGGAGAGCACGAGCAGGTAATGTGCCGTTTGGCAGACAGGCGAGCACGAGCAGGTAATATGCTGTTTGGCAGACAGGCGAGCACGAGCAGGTAATATGCTGTTTGGCAGACAGGCGAGCACGAGCAGGTAATATGCCGTTTGGCAGACAGGAGAGCACGAGCAGGTAATATGCTGTTTGGGAGATAGGAGAGCACGAGCAGGTAATATGCCGTTTGGCAGACAGGAGAGCACGAGCAGGTAATGTGCCGTTTGGCAGACAGGAGAGCACGAGCAGAAAGGCAAATACCTGCCCCACATCCTATGATCCTCTTTTCACTTCAGAGGAGCCAATAAAGATAGTTTCCTGCCTGCTTGTAGGAGAATGAGCAGAGCCCTTACAGAAGCATCTTTTTTTTGGGGGGCGGGGAGGGGCGGTTATTAACATCCTTTGAGTACTTTATCATACTGTCTTACCTGTCAACAAAAACAGAACAAAAGTGGCCAAGTGGTTCAGCCAAAAAAAAAACACGAGGCTGGTACATAACACAGGAAATGTAGGTATCTACCAAAACTGATCGCTCCTCTTCAGTTTAAAGATCAATATCTCACACCCAACAAGCAATACTTTTTAGAAGACGCGGCTCAATTTAGAGCGCACCGCACCGATCTGATTAAAACTGAGCCCCATAAGCAAACACCACGTTCCCTTAAGGTTTTTAGGTGGCTCCTCTGACCGTACAAATCAGGACGCTGCTGCGGCTGTAAACGCGGCTGTATGAACGGCGTTGGGAGACTTCCTGCTCTGCTTATTATTAGTCCTTCTTCTTCGTTAATTAAATAAAAATACACTGACGGAAAGATTAAAGAGTCGCTCAAGTTTAATAAGAAGCTGAAACTGCAGTATTATGTATTCCCAACGTGCAAACTTCTTTTTTTTTCCAGCAGACATAAGCAACAAATGAAAGGCGAGACGTTTTTAATCCTCGTACAGAAGGAAGAGTCGAAGTCGCTCGTCTACAAGCAGAACTTATGAGTTTCTTTACAGGGAATGATGGCACAACCAGGAACCGGCCGACTTCAATTTTCACATTGCACTTTGGAACAGGGAATATGACTAAGACCCTTAATTTCAAAAATCCGAGGTTGTGATTTCCGCCAGTTTTACAGACACATACCCCATCCATAAGGAGAAGGGACTCAACAGAGCACTACATCTGTGAATCCATACCATGAGTGCGCTATAGCTCCTTGACACCAGGAGAACTTACGCAGTCCCATAGAAGGACACTGCAATCACCATGTTTCACTGTAGGCACAATGTAATTTAGAAAAATGTATGGTGTTGTAAGGTGGCTAATGGTCGCAAAGTCGATGGGCGGTATGTGTCACAAGAGGTTTGGCTTACCGACTCCACAACCCTGCTTCTATCCATTACTTATATCCTATCCTACAGCTTAAACCTATTGACCTTATATGTCACATGCCGTTGGTATGCACTATTCACATTATACATTACCATCCTACAATATAACAGACGCACATACTATTCACATTACATGTAAAACCGCATGACACTGTAGCATGATTGTTATCTTCAGGGGCAGGAATAGTCCATCACCCTTACAGGTTTATACAGTGAAACATGGTTGTGGCGGTGTCCTGATGTGGGGCAGCATAACTGATGCTAGTGTTGGGTAAAGTCATTTATGGCATCATTAATTCCCAGGTGTACTGCTCTATAGTGAATGAGAAGAAGCTGCCATCACTCTGAGCACTCAGCAGACGAGCACTTTGCTCACATGACAATGATCCATGCACACATCTTTCTGAAGAACCGGGTGAAAGTGACTCAGTGGCCAAGCGTCTCCTGATCTGACCCCAACCGAACACCTATGAGGAATTCTGAAGAGTTGTCATCACTCTCCATCCACATCCAGGCTCTGAAAGACGGAACGGAAAGAGACAGAAGTTCGAATAGGTCACCAACTTGTTCACTCCATGCCTTGAAGACTTGGGCCCTGTCCTTAAATATCATGGAATACTAGATGTAGTCTTTGATGTGGGGTGTACTCATTTTTTTTTTCATCAACTAATTTGAGTAAAACTGAAGATTTTGTAATGAAACTTAGTAATAACCAGGGCTCTATAAACTCAGTCTTGTCAAAAATTTGGAAATTTTTCTCGTGTTCAGTGAGATTATAGATTCAAAATTTACTTTTCAAAGGGGGTGTACTCATTTCTGCTCAGCACTATCATCAGATATTTGCATTTGTGAATAGAAACCATTTTCGGTGGCAAGCGATTGACAACCCTGCTGGGAGGTTGATGCTCTTTTATATGTAAAGCACCGGGTCCCATCGGGCTACGGCAACATGACTTCAAAGCCTGACCCTCCGTACAGACGTCTCTCGCTCTCAGAATTAGGCTTCCTTCTACGTTTCCCTTCGACGTGCCGGACATACCAAGGTCCTTCACTCATCATTAAAAGATTATATGATGGCGTTATTATGCCCATTCAGCAGATTTCCTGCTCTGATGGTTTGTTAAAAGAAAGGTCATTTGAGAAAAAAAAATACATACAGAGATTAAACCAAGTCCCCATGGTGTCATGTAGATGTGCAAATACCAAATTAACTGCGTGAATGCTCAGCAGCCACCTGCCATCATATATCTATCAATGAAGATATATTTTACACACCAGAACCTTATGCTTTACATAGTGGCTCGTCTCGTCCAGACTGACTCCTTACTGAATGCACAAGCCCACCAGAAAGTCAATGAATAGAGATCATATACATTATACTCACCTTCTGATGGCCCCCGGTCTCCTCAGCGATCCGTCTTGGCTTCCCGGCAGCTCGCGATGGTCTAAAAGGACCAGCCATGACGTCACTTAGTCATGTGACGGGTCACGCGACCGCTGACGTCGGCGGTCGCGTGACCCGTCACATGACTAAATGACGTCATGGCAGGTCTTTTTAGACCACCGCGAGACACCGGACAGATCGGATAAGGAGACCAGGGGCCATCACAAGGTAAGAATATATATTTTTTTACCATATACTATATAAATCCATGCCGGTTGCATGGGTTTATATAGTGTGATCAAGTTGTCAAGCACTTTCCAAGTGATGCTAAAATCGCTTGTCAACACGCATGCAGAAATGCATGTGAAGAACGCTTCACATCCACTAGTCCTGGCAGGAAAAACGCATGTACAATCCGCACGCACAATCCGCACGCACAATCCGCACGTACAATCCGCACGTACAATCCGCACGTACAATCTGCATGCGTTTTTTCTGCCAGGGAGATGCAGAAACGCTCAGGAAAAATCCTGAGCATTTCTGCATCGTGGGCGCATAGCCTGAATGTTTCAGATCACAAAACCAATGTAAATATTAGACAAAGATAACACAAGGAAACACAAGTTGCTGTTTTTAAATGAAGATTTTTATTATTAAGGGAAAAATAAATCCAAACCTACAGGGCGCTGTGTGAAAAAGTGATTGCCCCCTAAACCTAATAACTGGTTGGGCAGCCCTTAGCAGCAATAACTGCAATCAAGGGTTTGCAATAACCGGCAACGAGTCTTTTACAATGCTCTGGAAGAATTTTGGCAGCTCATCTTTGGAAAATTGTTGTAATTCAGCCACACTGGAGGGTTTCTGAGCATGAACCGTCTTTTTAAGGTCATGCCACAGCATCTCAAATCAGATTAAGGTCAGGACTTTGACTAGGCCACTAAAATTCTGTATTTCTTAAGCCATTCAGAGGTGGACTTACTGTTGTGTTTTGGATCATTGTTCTGCTGCATAACGCAAATGTGCTTCAGCTTGAGGTCACAAACAGATGGCCAGACATTCTCCTTCATAATTTTTTGGTAGACAGCAGAATTCATGGTTCCATGGTAGCGAGTCTTCCAGGTCCTGAAGCAACAAAACAGCCCCAGACCATCACTCTACCTCCACCATATTTTACTGTTTGTATGATGTTCTGAAATGATGTGTTACTTCTACGCCAGATGTAATGGGACATACACCTTCCAAATAGTTCAACTTTTGTCTCATCAGTCCACAGAGTATTCTCCAAAAAGTCTTGGCGGCAATCATCAAGATGTTTTCTGGCAAAATGGAGACAAGCCTTTATGTTCTTTTTTGCTCAGCAGTGGTTTTCGTCTTGGAACTCTGCCGTGCATGTCATTTTTGCCCAGTTTCTTTCTTATGGTAGAGTCCTGAACACTAACTTTAATTGAGGCAAGTGAGGCCTGCAGTTCTTTGGATGTTTTTGTGGGGTCTTTTGTGACCTCTTGGATGAGTCGTCACTGCGCTCTTGGGGTAATTTTGATCGGCCGGCCACTCCTGGGAAGGTTCACCACTGTTCCATGCTTTCGCCATTTGTGAATAATGGCTCTCACTGTGGTTTGCTGAAGTCCCAAAGCATTAGAAATGGTTTTATAACCTTTTCCAGACTGATAGATGTCAATTAATTTGTTTCTCATTTGTTCCTGAATTTCTTTGGATCGCAGCATGATGTCTAGCTTTTGAGGATCTTTTGGTCTACTTCACTTTGTCAGGCAGGTCCTATTTCAGTGATTTCTTGAGTGAGAACAGGTGTGGCAGTAATCAGGCCTGTGTGTGATTAGGGAAATTGTACTCAGCTACCCAGAGATGTGATAAACCACAGTTAATTTATGTTTTAAGGATGGGGGAAGAATGGAGTCACTTTTTTTTTTTCACACAGGGTCCTGTAGGTTTGGATTTCTTTTTCCCTTAATAATAAAAAATCTTCATTTAAAAACTGCATTTTGTGTTATCTTTGTTTACTATTAAAAATTAATTTTGCGATCTCAAACATTTAAGTGTGACAAACATGCAAAAGAATAAGAAATCAGGAAGGGGGCAAACACTTTTTCACACCACTGTATATGTTGTAAGGTGGCTAATGGTCGAATGGTCGCATAGTCGATGGGAGGTATGTGTCACAGAGATGGCTGGTCTCTGTGTTGTAGCCCTAAGTGTTTCTCTAGTGCACATAAGCACTAAGAGGATCGTTTGTCTACTAGCTTGTGACAGCATCATTTTAAATGCCCCCCAATAAACATCAGAAGAAAGATGTCCGAAATCGACAACCTTGTGCGTATGGGTGGTCTCCCAACTCTACTCAAACAAATGATGCTGGAGGAGAGAGGGATCAAGCTGTTGGAATTTCAATGCCAATCCATTTGTTTTCCCAGACTATTTTTCGCCTTCAGCTGCATTGATATCATCACGTACTCATTTGGAGTACAGATGATGGCAGTGATGGATCAGCCCGTCTCCTCCTCTGAGTGTTCTCCTTATCAAACAACCTCCTGCAGTAACTGGTCCCCTGAGTTAGTGAGACATGGGTGCTGATCTGGCCCATCACTGCCATCATCTGTACTCCAGCTGAAGGCAGGAAAATGGGCTGGGGAAAAGTAGGGGTTTGAAAGCCACTAACATGTAATTTTTATTTTTATGTACAGAATTTAAAACAAAATTTAATAAACTGATTTACAATTATATATAACCTAAAATAGTTAAAATAATACCTATGACCCATCTAAATTGGTCACTTACAGTATCAGTAATGGCTGCTTGTGACTTATTCTAATTTTGACTTGTACATTTATATTCACAGCTCCTTGAGTGACAACATAATGATGAGCGTGTGTTAATGTGAAAAGCGTGGTTTACTCCGTACATTTCTGATTCGCCGTTACAGCGTTCTCAGGTGCTGATCTGTCGTGGTGTATAATTCGCTTTAATTACATGTTGTCGTGTTCCTCCTCCATCATTGTGTTGTCAGCTAATTCATTTTGTTTTCATTTCTGATCATTTAAACCTATGCTGGAAAAAAATAAAATAAAATACACCACCGTCTTCACATTACTGCTGTATAAAACGGAAAAAAAAAATTATAAAAAAATAAAATATATAAAGATGTTGGAAATACTACCATTAGTATTCCCGTTTCCTCCCCAATTTAAGCATAACACACAAAGATCCCCATTAAAAGGTGGAAGAATCTAATCGCCGGACTCCGGTTCCCTGGCAAAACTTCGGCACGACGGACACTTGACATTGCCCCGGCATGGTAATCCAAAGAAAGTTGGGAATGCCCAAAGATAAGAGAAGCACTGCAAAACTCCTGACTAGCGGTAACACATAACTAACTGGTCGATGGACCGGAGTCCTGAGAATTTATCTGCCATCTTTAGTCCCGATAAATGAAGGCTGGCATTTTTTCACGGGACTGGAGTACATTTCTGTCATAATTTACGCCAATACAGTGGCAAAACTATGATGTATTTGTTGGCCATTCTAGGCCACGCCACCATCTTTTCCAGGATCGGCATAAAAATGCCAAAATCTGCAACCACAAAAACTGTGACACTGTAAACAGTCTTATACCAGAAAACTGATGAACTGGGACCAAAGTCTTCATGACATGTGATGGTCTCCTGTAATAAAGATGACCTTCATGGCTCTGTGCTCAGTTTGGCGAGACGTTATTGTGCCATTTTAGTCAACAAGGCAATATACGGTGTATCCAAAAAAGAGCCAAAACAAGAGTAGAAGGGTACTGAGAGCTCTCGAATCTCATATCTCCATCAGATTGTATCATCTGCTACAGCTCTACTATCTGGCACAGTTGGCTGAGTTCTAGTAGGTCCACGCGAGATTGACAAGTCCTCGTTCTTAGGAAGTTAGCGTAAAATATATTAGCAATGTTCACACAAGCAGTGCACTCACCGAGTGTTCATTTAGGTCCAGACATACTGGTAGACCCTTACAACAAGAGCGGCCCGCAGGCGAGGGAGAACATATTGTGACTGACAGGTTTTGCTACAAGGTCACTGTGACTGCAAATGAATCCCATTCACTCAATTAATGCAGAATGAGAGGCTTCTGGGGGTAAGCCCCTGGGATTAGCGAGTGTCTGCACATGTAATGGAAAGGACGCGAGTGCCCAGCGTGTACAGCGCCAACAAAGCCTCTCGTAATGAGTAAACATGAGAAGTGGAACAAACTCGAAAAATGGCTCGAATTTCAAGAGTGTGGAGCGGAGGGCTATGTAGGACCACGATGATCTCCATTACCCGGCAGACATGACTTATTGATGGACTAGTAGCCGTCACAAACCATCTTCCTCACTACTACTGAAGACGTCTTATTTGATGCACATAGGCTCGGTCATGATCTGCTCTATTTTATTACCGAATATGTAGGACGTGCTGGTGGGAATAATTTGTTGGTTGGTTTAGCACACGAGTCAGTACCGGTTACAAATCATCTCATCTCTTACAGTGAAAAGTGGTCTTCTAAAATGGTCTAAAATATAAAGGACTTACAGGGCTTGTCTGGGACCGAGATCTTCGAGAAAGACTATCAATATTATACACCCGGCAACCCCACCAATGAGTTGATACCTTGTACAAAGCCAATGGAAGCTCACAATGTATGGAGACGGATGAGAACAGAGGTTGCATTTCTCTGGTACTGAAAATCAGCTCCTATTGAAGTGAATGGGAGCGGAGCTGTAGTACCTGAGAATGGCCACGATTCAGTTTATGAAGCTGTGCCGACTTGGTTGCATACAGTGTCTGGGAAGCGCACCACCTGATTAGTGATGCGCTTTCCAGACACTGTATGCAACCAAGTCGGCACAGCTTCATAAACTGATCAGACCGCCACCAAACATATTGAAAAAGTAATACATGGATAAGTCTTTTAAAAGAATTGGGAATCCATCACTGAAAATCTACTCTAGATTAAAGGGGTTTTCAAGGGGCTCAGATTTTTAAAGGGATAACCCCCCCAAGAGTTATCAGACCTCTACTATGGGCATACAGGTTATAGAAATGTAAATCTATACATATCAGTATGTCCCATATTAGTGGTCTGATAACTCCCAGGGGATGAGAGATTCCCTTTAAATCCTATCAGAAATGAAGACACATCATAATTGACTTGCTGTTAAAATTCTGCTTTGTTCCTGAGCTGTCACAAGTACGAATATCACCTCCGGCTGCTTACTTGTTGTTAGAGTCTGTACAGAGATTTCCTGTCTGTGCTTTGAACCAGGGCTGTTGAGTCGGGAGTCGTGGAATCGAAGTCGGTATAAAATGTACCGACTCCGAAAATATATAATAAATTGGGTACAGTAGTTCAATGCAGTTTGCGGGGAATATTTTTTCATAAGAATTTGGGAAAGTTATGAAATGTCTTAAAAAATGTCTGTCTTATTCCTGATCTAAGGGTCTAGACTTTTAGTAGAGATGAATCTGAGCTGCAGGTTATGTACATGATAAGTAGTGAAGCTCCTCCTGTACAGATAAAGGAAAAAAAAAACACACAGGGAAGGAATGCCTGTACTCATCTCAGAACTGCTGGAGTGAACAGGAAAGCAGGATGAAGAACAAAAAAGAACAGGTTCTTGCTATTATAATTGATAATGCTTCAGACATGATAAGTACCGATGAATGAGAATAATGAAGGTGAACAGCAGCTAGAAGAACATTTCACATTCAGTATGTTGGAGATGGAAGGCCACAGTCCTGTTCCCATAACGGAGGAACAAACAGATATCACTACAGAACAACAGCAAAATGATTCTTTACAATGAGATGATCTTGTTGAAGCTGCTTCTCGCCTCTTTCCTATTCATCACATGCGCTGTGTTGAGCACAAGCTGCAGCGGGCAATAAGAGATAGTCTGCAAGAGGGACATGCTGCAACTCTGATCAGCAAAGTGAGGAAATTGGCTATTGCTGCCAGAACCCCTAAAATTGATTAAATCTTGAAAAGACGTGCTGGAAAAGGGGCAATTGTGAAATTACAAAATTTTTCACTTGCTCTCAAAGAAGTAGAAGAGTTTAATCGTTCATCAAAACTCACTGTGCACGAGGCAATTCATTTATACCCTGAAATTGTTATGAGAGATGTTGCCCATGTGGTTACGGCTTTGCAACCAACCTAAGTTAGTGTAGCTCCTGATGGTGAAGTCAGGCTTGGCTGCAGGTAGCCACCAGGTGCCACTCCTAGGTAGTCCCCGGTACTGCAGCTGCTGACCCCAAGGGTCAGGTTTGCTGACATGGATACGGACTCGGGCTCCGTCCAGACTACTAGGTTCAGGATCCTCTGCAGAAAGGTTACTGACACAGAGTCTCAGACAGGGCTGATTCGGAGACTGGTTTTAGCAGGAGAAAATGGATAGGCAAACGATCAGATACACGGGTCACTGATATAGATTCAGGTACCGCCGGAGAGGCTTCAGGATTCAGCCACTGGCCACGCAAGAACCAGGGACCACGGGTTCAGGGCAGTGGCCACACAAGGACCAGGGACTTCAGGTTCAGGGCAGTGGCCACACAAGGACCAGAGGACCTCACAACTCACTAGTTCCACTACACACTAATAATGTTGCTTCGGCACCTCTCTATTGGGGATGGTGCCTTTTATACAAGATGTCTCCCAGCTATTGGCTGGGGGCATCTTAGCAAGTGCACAAGCTGGCCCTTTAAGAAAAAGGCAGCGTGCGAGCACCAGCCGCTCCGGCGGGAAAGCTGAGAACCAGGAATCAGGGAGACCTCCGAGGGGCAAGCTGCGCGGCAGGGGCAGTGAATATGTCAGCGTCCCTGCATGGAGGGGGAAAGGGAACCATGCAGGGATGCCGGTATTAGTGTTACATCAGTCTGTATTTGTCTTTTGTGCATGGAGAACCATTTTAAGGATGGTATTCTCTAAGAGGTGAAATGATGTTCATCTCATTTTGAGGTCCATTTACATGTCCAAACAACAATCACTGACAATAACTAGTAGAATAGTACTCGCTAGACTGTGAAAGAGGGATCGGAGAATACAGCCAAGTATGGACCATGGTGTACAGATTGGCCGCTGGTCTCCTGACCTGAACTCAACAGCCTCACAGGTTTAAAATGAGGCTGTAGAGGTCAGGTCCAGAAGTCCCAAACTGGATAGAGTGCAGAGATGGATCATCTAACAAGACCCTAGATAAAGTCTATTACAACAGGAGATTTAGGATGCAATGTCCGGTGTCCTCATTTCATCCCACATCATTGGGAAAGGGCAATTTTTGGGAATTCGATATGCATAGCGATTTTATTTACTGCAAATTACAAGAGTCTTGAAAATAATGCACGACGACTACTTTTTTTTTAACCATCAAAATGATTGCAATCCAGATGGGACATTAAAAATGAGTAAGATCATATAGCATCAATTTATAAAAAAAAAAAAAAATTCAACCTCACGCTTAACCCGGGCCAGCAGTACTGTTTATACAATGGCATATAAATGATTGTAATTTCCAGCTTTCATCTTTTTTATATTTGCTGCGGGATTATTTCTCTCAGTGTAAATATTGGCGGTACATAGGAGATTTGGCATACTTAACTCTGACCTTGCTATTTGTATAAACATAATGGAAGACGTGCATAGCGGGACAAAAAGGCATAAATGCATACAGCTGATATATAGAATAGGTCAAGCCACACTGGCAGCTCATGCTAGACACATTATATACTTCATAGACAACAATAAAAAAAAGTGCAACAGCTGTGTTCCTTACAAAAGCCATACGACCGGCCATCCATACCGTATTGACACCAGAGGGCCTTTATGATAATATAGTACATGGTCACCTGGGTAAAAAGGAAACAGCTCATTTAAGCTTCAAAGAAATTCTATCACACTCTGCTACAATAGCAAACTCCATTTGCTTACTAGACGCTAGGCACCTAAATGAAATATGGAAGATCGGAGTTTCTATAATTCCAATAATGATGGGACCCACATTTTTAGTGGCGGGGCTAGCTAAGGAACAATATGCACATTTTTCAGGATCTGTAGGCCCTTCCGGTGAGCTATAATGCAAAAGTACAAAAATAACGGACAGCAGCCGATATTGTCATGTCTGGTCTCTACAAAAAGGTAAATTAGCAAAAAAAAAATATGGTGTCATTGTCAACTTCTGCGATCAACCAGCGAGAAGTTATTGCAGAAGTTAGAGGTTTAATAAAACCATGAAGGGCACAGACCAGCCCACATGAGTTCATCCCAGGGGAGTGTGTGGGCAGGGCCCCCCTTCGGCATAGAAGATCCAGCTGAAGATGGGTCCATACTCATATACACATATTCCATGCGTTGGAATTCGGAGGTGTGTATGCCATATGCTCACTGCTCGCTTGCTGATAGCTACAGAGTGAGTAATCGGGATCGTACGTGTGAATGAATCCCTGACAAATTGACAGCAGCGGTGGGATACAGTATGGTCTCGCCAGTGTCGTCCCTGGCAAACCTGACAGTCATTTAATCAAATTATCCTAATAGAATCCAACTACATTTCCATAAAGCCACTACAGCAACGCAAATGCCCACAGCCCGAGGACTTCTACCCCAATGGCAAGAAATGTATATCAACCTGCAGACTTCTCCCCCCATAAATGAAATGTGTCAGCCTGCAGACTTATCCCCTAATAGCAAGAAATGCGTGTCAGCCCGCAGACTTCTCACCAGTAACAAAAAGTGTCAACCCGCAGACTTCTCACCGGTCACAGAATGTGTCAGCCCACAGACTTCTCACCGGTAACAAAATGTGTCAGCCCGCAGACTTCTCACCGGTCACAGAATGTGTCAGCCCGCAGACTTCTCACCGGTCACAGAATGTGTCAGCCCGCAGACTTCTCACCGGTCACAGAATGTGTCAGCCCGCAGACTTCGCACCGGTCACAGAATGTGTCAGCCCGCAGACTTCTCACCGGTCACAGAATGTGTCAGCCCGCAGACTTCTCACCGGTAACAAAATGTGTCAGCCCGCAGACTTCTCACCGGTAACAGAATGTGTCAGCCCGCAGACTTCTCACAGGTAACAAAATGTGTCAGCCCGCAGACTTCTCACAGGTAACAAAATGTGTCAGCCCGCAGACTTCTCACCGGTCACAGAACGTGTCAGCCCGCAGACTTCTCACCGGTAACAGAACGTGTCAGCCCGCAGACTTCTCACCGGTAACAGAACGTGTCAGCCCGCAGACTTCTCACCGGTAACAAAATGTGTCAGCCCGCAGACTTCTCACCGGTAACAAAATGTGTCAGCCAGCAGACTTCTCACCGGTAACAGAATGTGTCAGCCCACAGACTTCTCACCGGTAACAAAATGTGTCAGCCCGCAGACTTCTCACCGGTAACAAAATGTGTCAGCCCGCAGACTTCTCACCGGTAACAGAATGTGTCAGCCCGCAGACTTCTCACCGGTAACAGAATGTGTCAGCCCGCAGACTTCTCACCGGTAACAAAATGTGTCAGCCCACAGACTTCTCACCGGTAACAAAATGTGTCAGCCCACAGACTTCTCACCGGTCACAGAACGTGTCAGCCCGCAGACTTCTCACCGGTAACAGAACGTGTCAGCCCGCAGACTTCTCACCGGTAACAGAACGTGTCAGCCCGCAGACTTCTCACCGGTAACAGAACGTGTCAGCCCGCAGACTTCTCACCGGTAACAGAATGTGTCAGCCCGCAGACTTCTCACCGGTAACAGAATGAGTCAGCCCGCAGACTTCTCACCGGTCACAGAATGTGTCAGCCCGCAGACTTCTCACCGGTAACAAAATGTGTCAGCCCGCAGACTTCTCACCGGTAACAAAATGTGTCAGCCCGCAGACTTCTCACCGGTAACAAAATGTGTCAGCCCGTAGACTTCTCACCGGTAACAAAATGTGTCAGCCCGCAGACTTCTCACCGGTCACAAAATGTGTCAGCCCACAGACTTCTCACCGGTCACAAAATGTGTCAGCCCGCAGACTTCTCACCGGTCACAAAATGTGTCAGCCCGCAGACTTCTCACCGGTCACAAAATGTGTCAGCCCGCAGACTTCTCACCGGTAACAAAATGTGTCAGCCCACAGACTTCTCACCGGTAACAAAATGTGTCAGCCCGCAGACTTCTCACCGGTAACAGAATGTGTCAGCCCGCAGACTTCTCACCGGTAACAGAATGTGTCAGCCCGCAGACTTCTCACCGGTAACAGAATGTGTCAGCCGGCAGACTTCTCACCGGTAACAAAATGTGTCAGCCCGCAGACTTCTCACAGGTAACAGAATGTGTCAGCCCGCAGACTTCTCACCGGTAACAAAATGTGTCAGCCCGCAGACTTCTCACCGGTAACAAAATGTGTCAGCCCGCAGACTTCTCACCGGTCACAGAATGTGTCAGCCGGCAGACTTCTCACCGGTAACAAAATGTGTCAGCCCACAGACTTCTCACAGGTAACAGAATGTGTCAGCCCGCAGACTTCTCACAGGTAACAGAATGTGTCAGCCCGCAGACTTCTCACCGGTAACAAAATGTGTCAGCCCGCAGACTTCTCACCGGTCACAGAATGTGTCAGCCCGCAGACTTCTCACCGGTCACAGAATGTGTCAGCCCACAGACTTCTCACCGGTCACAGAATGTGTCAGCCCACAGACTTCTCACCGGTCACAGAACGTGTCAGCCCACAGACTTCTCACCGGTCACAGAATGTGTCAGCCCACAGACTTCTCACCGGTAACAGAACGTGTCAGCCCACAGACTTCTCACCGGTAACAAAATGTGTCAGCCCGCAGACTTCTCACAGGTAACAAAATGTGTCAGCCCGCAGACTTCTCACAGGTAACAGAATGTGTCAGCCCGCAGACTTCTCACCGGTAACAGAATGTGTCAGCCCGCAGACTTCTCACCGGTAACAAAATGTGTCAGCCCGCAGACTTCTCACCGGTAACAAAATGTGTCAGCCCGCAGACTTCTCACCGGTAACAGAATGTGTCAGCCCGCAGACTTCTCACCGGTCACAGAATGTGTCAGCCCGCAGACTTCTCACCGGTCACAGAATGTGTCAACCCGCAGACTTCTCACCGGTCACAGAATGTGTCAGCCCGCAGACTTCTCACCGGTCACAGAATGTGTCAGCCCGCAGACTTCTCACCGGTCACAGAATGTGTCAGCCCGCAGACTTCTCACCGGTCACAGAATGTGTCAGCCCGCAGACTTCTCACCGGTCACAGAATGTGTCAGCCCGTAGACTTCTCACCGGTCACAGAATGTGTCAGCCCGCAGACTTCTCACCGGTCACAGAATGTGTCAGCCCGCAGACTTCTCACAGGTAACAGAATGTGTCAGCCCGCAGACTTCTCACAGGTAACAGAATGTGTCAGCCCGCAGACTTCTCACCGGTAACAGAACGTGTCAGCCCACAGACTTCTCACCGGTAACAGAATGTGTCAGCCCGCAGACTTCTCACAGGTAACAGAATGTGTCAGCCCACAGACTTCTCACCGGTAACAGAATGTGTCAGCCCGCAGACTTCTCACCGGTAACAAAATGTGTCAGCCCACAGACTTCTCACCGGTAACAAAATGTGTCAGCCCGCAGACTTCTCACAGGTAACAGAATGTGTCAGCCCGCAGACTTCTCACCGGTCACAGAATGTGTCAGCCCGCAGACTTCTCACAGGTAACAGAATGTGTCAGCCCGCAGACTTCTCACCGGTAACAGAACGTGTCAGCCCACAGACTTCTCACCGGTAACAGAATGTGTCAGCCCACAGACTTCTCACCGGTAACAGAATGTGTCAGCCCGCAGACTTCTCACCGGTAACAGAACGTGTCAGCCCGCAGACTTCTCACCGGTCACAGAATGTGTCAGCCCGCAGACTTCTCACCGGTAACAGAATGTGTCAGCCCGCAGACTTCTCACCGGTCACAGAATGTGTCAGCCCGCAGACTTCTCACCGGTCACAGAATGTGTCAGCCCGTAGACTTCTCACCGGTCACAGAATGTGTCAGCCCGCAGACTTCTCACCGGTCACAGAATGTGTCAGCCCGCAGACTTCTCACAGGTAACAGAATGTGTCAGCCCGCAGACTTCTCACAGGTAACAGAATGTGTCAGCCCGCAGACTTCTCACCGGTAACAAAATGTGTCAGCCCACAGACTTCTCACCGGTAACAAAATGTGTCAGCCCGCAGACTTCTCACAGGTAACAGAATGTGTCAGCCCGCAGACTTCTCACCGGTCACAGAATGTGTCAGCCCGCAGACTTCTCACAGGTAACAGAATGTGTCAGCCCGCAGACTTCTCACCGGTAACAGAACGTGTCAGCCCACAGACTTCTCACCGGTAACAGAATGTGTCAGCCCACAGACTTCTCACCGGTAACAGAATGTGTCAGCCCGCAGACTTCTCACAGGTAACAGAATGTGTCAGCCCACAGACTTCTCACCGGTAACAGAATGTGTCAGCCCGCAGACTTCTCACCGGTAACAAAATGTGTCAGCCCACAGACTTCTCACCGGTAACAAAATGTGTCAGCCCGCAGACTTCTCACCGGTAACAAAATGTGTCAGCCCGCAGACTTCTCGCCGGTAACAGAATGTGTCAGCCCACAGACTTCTCACCGGTAACAGAATGTGTCAGCCCGCAGACTTCTCACCGGTAACAGAATGTGTGAGCCCGCAGACTTCTCCCACAATAACAATCATTTTAGAAGCTAGACCTATGGTGATAAGCTGATTGCCACATCGACATGCATTATTGAATGGCATGACCAGTTGGGAAAACTCCTTATACGTGGAACCATATTTCTATAGATCTTCATTATATGGTCCTCATTGGTCATTTTCTAACAGCTAACATGTAAAACAATTGACTATAGGCAGTAAAGAGCGGCGTATGGTGTGTCTAATTTCATACAAAAGCATAGCAACGAGCTATTCAGCCGCTCTGCTAGAGGTTAATGCTAGACAAACTTGGTTGTAGCGGACAACCCAGAACACCAACAAAAGCTCATGTTCTTAGAGATTAGATAGAAAGTGCATGTTTTGTGAATTAGATAGTAACACAGTTACTCTATCAGCAAAATGCTACTTGTAACCACACCAAAAATCAGATAATGTAAAATACATCATGATAAAATAGAAATTTATTAAATATAAAGTCACGGCCGAAAGCGGCACCTTTGAAATTGTTCCACAAAATTAAGTATTTCTCCCAGAAAATTATTGCAATTACATACCGGTATGTTTTGTTACACAGATGTAGATTTCCTTTGTGTGCATTGAAACAACACAAAAAAAAGACAAATAGGACATATTTCACAAAAAAAAAAAAAAAAAAATGGGGTACACAAAATTATTGCCATCTTTCCAAAATTGTGGGTAAATAACTTTTGTTTCAAGCATGTGATGCTCGTTCAAACTCACCTGTGGCAAGTAACAGGTGTGGGCAATATGAAAATCACACCTGAAACCAGATAAAAAGGGGAGAAGTTGACTCAATCTTTGCATTGTGTGTCTGTGTGTGCCACACTAAGCATGGAGGACAGAAAGAGGAGAAGAGAACTGTCTGAGGACTTGATAACCAACATTGTTGAACAATATCAACAGTCTCAAGGTTACAAGTCCATCTCCAGAGATCTTGATGCTGCTTTGTCCACAGTGCACAACATAATGAAGATGTTTACAACCCATGGCATTGTCGGTAATCTACCTGGACGTGGATGGTAGAAAATAATTGATGAAAGATAGAGCTTTTAAGTAAAAGCAAAAGACTGGTCGTCACTTCCAAAACAGAAAACAGGTGTGTACAGGTGCTTACTAAGAGTAGTCATCGCCATATATAACTAACAAATAAAGTAGCACTCTGTAGCGCTATAGTACGCAAACATGAAATATATGAAATCTGAAATGCATCACTTCACACCAGTTATACGCACCAGTTATCTGTTTTGGAAGTGATGGTCAGTCTTTTGATATTTGTATACATAGGCTTTCTGACTGAGCACTCCACCTCTCAGCCTCAGGCAGTTTTAATTATAGCAGGATCCTACCTTCCCATAAATATGTAGGTTTCAGTCTAAGAGAGGATTCACACTAGATAGGTTCCCAGCAACAAGAATTGCCTTACCGTGGCTGCCGGATACAAATGAATTGGCCAATTTATGCGGTAAGTATTCTCAGTTATTTCAATTTTCTAGAGCAGTAATGCAGTTTAAATTTCATATATTTCATGTTTGCATACTATAGCGCTACAGAGTGCTACTTCATTTGATAGTTTTAAGTAAAGCACATCATTCTACTGTTTACTGAAAATGGAATGAGGCGTACAAAGAAAAGAACACAGTACCTACAGTCAAATATGGTGGAGGTTCAAAGATGTTTTTGGGGTTGTTTTGCTGCCTCTGGCACTGCGTGCCTTGACTGTGTGCAAGGCGTCATGAAATCTGAAGATTACAAAAGGATTTTGGGTGGCAATGTATTGTCCAGTGCCAGAAGGCTGGGTTTGCGTCCTAGGTCATGGGTCTTCCATCAGGACAATGACCACAAACATACCTCAAGAACCACGCAGAAATGGATGGACACAAAGAGCTAGAGAGTTCTGAGGTGGCAGTAATCCTAAATCCTATTGATCACATGTGGAAAGATCTTAAATTGCTGTTGACAGAAGAAGACGCCTTCACATATGAGAGACCTGGAGGAGTTTGCAAAAGAAGAGTGGCCAAAATTCCAGTTGAGAGGTGTAAGCTGGTTGATGGTTGTAGAAAGTGATTGATTACACTTATTTATTCCTTTTTTTCCTGATTTTTTTGTGTTGTCCCAATACATATAAAGGAGATAAACATGTATATAACAAAATATGTGTAATTGCAATAATTTTCTGGGAAAAATACTTCATTTTCTGGAACAATATTAAGGGTGCCAACACTTTTGGCCATGACTGTAGCTTCAGAAAAAAATTCTCATAACAAACATGAATAAACTCAGATACAAAAAAAACAAACAAGAGAGCCAGGCGTTAAGATTGTACGTTAAGATTGTATGCAACGCAGTACATGTGATATTGAAATATTAAAGTAGTATATTAGTCACATACTGTATAGCGGTAAAAACATTGGCATAATGTATAAAGCATAGAATATAGAACCATCAAAGGTACTAAGCAACAAAGTGACAAGTGCATATATCGATACCTACGTTTCGCTTGTGCTTCTTCTAAGGGGCATATTCCTGGAAGAAGTGCAAGCGAAACGTACAACGGGAGACAGAGAGCCTCTTGGATTGGTACTTTATAGTTACTGAAATATTTTCAAAAACATTTTCAAAACATCTCAATTTACTTGAGTATGAGCAGCACATGCCAAAATCTCCGTATTTATACCCTAGGTTGCTATAAATGAGGCCATTGATGATTGTCTAAGGAATTTTCTACTGTGTGGAATGCACTTGGGCACACAAATAATCAAGATCCACTGCTGGCAACACTTTCCTGAGAATCTGGCAATTTCCCCCACTAGTTTTATTAAGAAAAAATAAGAAGTTCTCTTGAATTATTTTCACATCGAGATGTGAAATGCAGATGAAAAAAAAAGGATCAGAAATGTGGTCAACCAGTTAAATATTATGACATGTGTCATGTTAGCAATTGCTTCTAAGTCGCGGAGGTGATTTCCACCTGTTGTCTTTGGCTGCCGGCCGGCAGTCAGGAAGACACTGCCAAGTACTAATACAAATGTTCTCCAGCGTGTAAAGGAAGTATGGGCGTTGTTTGTAAATCTCGATAATGGCAGAGGCGGGAGAAACTGCGTAAGCAGCACAGAATGCCTAGCCTCTGGCTCTGCTGTCAAACCTTTATATATTACATTTACAACCCAAAGAGATGCTAACGTCTGAGAAACTCCTCGCCCGGTAGAGCGCTCTTTCGGTAGTGTGCCATCTGATGGATCCAAGGTCAACATGAACCAGTGGAATGAGTACCTCTCGTGAATCTTAAACCATTACTCAGTGTAGTGTGCCACCTGATGGATCCAAGGTCAACATGAACAGGTGGAAGGGGTACCTCTCGTGAATCTTAAACCACTACTCAGTGTAGTGTGCCACCTGATGGATCCAAGGTCAACATGAACAGGTGGAAGGGGTACCTCTCGTGAATCTTAAACCATTACTCAGTGTAGTGTGCCACCTGATGGATCCAAGGTCAACATGAACCAGTGGAAGGGGTACCTCTCGTGAATCTTAAACCATTACTCAGTGTTTCTAATCTCAAACCCAGGAGACATTTATGAACATCCAAGTCTGTGTGCCCACTATGTGTTTAAGGAATTCCACGGCACAAAAGCTTGGTAGAAGGTCTTCCATGTTCTCCAATGATAATCCGCATGTGCTGTGCACATGCTGCGGAAATTTCCGCTGCGGATTATCATTGAAGAAAAATCCGCAGCACTACCAATTATTTTGCGTAAGCGCGGCGTTTTTTCCGCCGTTGACTTGCATTGAATCGCTTAATATCCGCATGACTACATGTGCACATGCAGATATTAAGCGATTCAATGTGTGGATGGTACCCGGGTCTGGAGGAGAGGAGACTCTCCTCCAGACCCATAGTACCTTTTAAAAAAAAAAAGAATTTAAAATAAAAAAAACATTATACTCACCTTCTGATGGCCCCCGGTCTTCTATCCGGTACGTCTTGGCTCCCCGACGGCTCGCGATGGTGTAAAAGGACCTTCCATGACGTCATTCAGTCATGTGACAGGTCACGTGACTGCTGACATCGGCGGTCGCGTGAACTGTCACATGACTAAATGACGTCATGGAAGGTCCTTTTACAACATCGCGGGCCACCGGGGAGACTGGAGAAGGAGACCGGGGGCCATCGGAAGGTGAGTATAATGTTTTTTTACAATTTTTTTACCATTTTTATTCTTTTTTTTAACTAACTTGGTCACACTATATAAAATTCGTGGATTTATATAGTGTGGCCAAGCTGTCAAGCACTTTCCAGGTGATGCTAAAATCTCTTGGAAAGCGCTCGTCAACCCGCATGCAAAATCGCATGTGCAAAACGCGTGACAAACGCTTCTACCTGGCAGTAAAAACGCATGTAAAATCCGCATGTGCAATCCGCATGTGCAATCCGCATGTGCAATCCGCATGTGCAATCCGCATGTACAATCCGCATGTGTTTTTTCTGCCAGGGAGATGCAGAAATGCTCAGGAAAAATCCGGATCATTTCTGCATCGTGGGCACATAGCCTAAAACTATTTTTTTTTTCTAGCCAAATGCCTACAATCTCCCTCCGTCAATCACTCTACCTTTCGTTTCGATCAATTGCTCCCTATTTAAACTTATTCTGGAGAGACTCCATTATAGAAGGCTCAGACTGAAGACAGTTTTCTTCTTCTGGATGGATACTCTTAAAGCAAACCTACCATCAGGATTGTGCTCAGTAAACTACATGCATTGTCAGGTTGGTGCTGTTACACTGATTAAAATGATACCTGGGCTGATGAAATCTGTCCTGTGGTTCTTGTTTAATCTTTATTTGCAGTTTGGAGATCATTAAATTCTCGTGTTCCAGGGCGGCCTGGGGTGGACCTGGGGGCGGGCCTGGGGTGGACCTGGGGGCGGGCCTGGGGTGGACCTGGGGGCGGCCTATGGACGGGGCTTTCTTATATTCATCATCATAAATGACGGGTCACTGATCCTTCACTGACCTGACTCCGCTTGCGCACTTCATGTTGTTATCATTTTTTTTAAAAAAATTTTTACACAATTTGTATAAAAGAAATCTTGAAATCTTGCAGTTTTCATTTTGGCTTCTAATGTAGGCCAAACGCATTACATAACTCCCGGCACCAGTGATTTCTTCCATATCTATGGACACATGTGTATGTATGCTCAGTAGGAAGATGGGAGATAAGATGGCCATCAGCTGAACAATGGTTTGGCTGGCAGCTATGTCGGCCGTCCCTCCCATACCCAGGAACGCTCACAATTTCAAGGGAGTATTTCAGAGCTCTGTTCCCAAGACTGTGGGGAGCCCAGCTGTTGGACTCCTACAAATCAACTTTTTACATTGGTAATAACTCCTTAAAGGGAATCTGTCAGCAGGTGTTTGCTATGTAATCTGAGAGCAGCATGATGTAGGGGCAGACACCCAGATTCCAGCAATGTGTCACTTACTAGGCTATGTTTTGCTGTTTAAATAAAAAGAGTGTTTTATAAGCATGAGATCACTAGAGGACTAGGTATCTCGTGCCTCCTAGTCCCAACCACGACCCCAGCACTGATTGGCAGCTTTCTGTATACACGGAGACTGCTAATAAGGGGTGTTGGCATGGATATACAGGGCTCAGCATTCTGAGCTCTGCTAGATCTGCGGCAGAGAAAACTGATTTAATCACAACTGCTGCATACAGTAAACTAAGTGATACATCACTGGAAACAGGGTCTCTGTCCGTTCATCATGCTGCTGTCAGATTCCTTTAATAATGGGCTGACACTTCCCGTTGTGTGGAGTCCCCTTCTAAGCAGGCGTCTCATTATAAACAGACAGGATGATAACAGAATTCACCATTTATAGAAGCTGATGGTCACTGCTCATCTCCTGCCCTCCCTCCACAGGTCACAGAGCATATCCACAACACTGTCCCATAGAAGTCAATTAACATCTCCAGTCCACAAGTTCCTTTGATCCTCGTGGCTGCTATGAAGTGTTATGGTAAATATTTATACTTTGTTTCATTATTTAGACAATTCATGTATCTTTGATAACTTTGTATTTTAATATTAGCTTTATAAGTGTTATTCATAAAAGCAGGGCATTGTCTCTGATATAGAGCAGTCTTTGTATTAAAGCCTTCCTTTGTTCTAAAAGTATAGTAAAACTAGGTATGGCCAGTTTCCAAGGAATTTTGACATAATTTACAACTTAGTTTTTCCCAACATAAAAAGACATATTGGAGCTAGAGAGGGTACAAAGGAGGGCGACTAAGGTAATAAAGGGAATGGAGGGACTAGAATACCCAGAGAGGTTGTCAAAATTAGGCCTATTTACGTTGGAAAAGAGAAGGCTTAGTGGAGACCTCATAAACATGTATAAATACATCAGGGGGCAGTACAGAGATCTCTCCCATGACCTGTTTATACCAAGGATGGTGACAAAGACGAGGGGGCACACTATGCGTCTGGAGGAAAGGAGGTTCCTGCACCAGCATAGAAGGGGATTCTTTACGGTCAGAGCCGTGAGACTCTGGAACTCTCTGGGAGAGGAAGTGGTGATGTCCAACTCACTTAATGAGTTCAAGAGAGGCCTGGACACCTTTCTTGAGAACAATAAAATTACATCTTATGCTTAGTGATAGTTAATTAATCCAGGGATTTAATCTGACTGCCAGATTGGAGTCGGGAAGTGAATTTTTCCTCAATGATGTAAATTGGCCTATACCGCATGGTTTTTTTTTTGCCTTCCCCTGGATCAACGCTGCGGAATAGCTGCAGTGCACAAGAAATAGGCTGAACTTGATGGACGCTTGTCTTTTTTCGGCCTTATAAACTATATGTAACTATATGTAACTTAAATATTCCTTTTTAGGTAATGAAATGTAAGCCATTCCCACTTTCCTTATCTTTGTGGATAGTAATAAGAACGTGTGACCAGGTATCTGAGAGTAGACAAGTCTGGGACACGGACAGATTTGGTTGTGTTTCTCTTGTCTCCGATCGATCGACTCCCTGATTTGATCAAAACTGGCAAACGTGTGAAACCCTTTAGAGTTTCTCCTAAAACTTTCTATACAGGTTCAGAAGGATCTCACTAAACCAAGTTAACAGCAGCTCGGGAAACGTGGACGCCTCATAATCATGTAAGTAAAACGATGAAAAAGATTAGAATTACTGATTTCAATTATTAAAGGGTGGACATTGCAGGATAGAACATTGCAGGTCCATTTTCACAGATGGACATTGCAGGATAGAACATTGCAGGTCCATTTTCACAGATGGACATTGCAGGATAGAACATTGCAGGTCCATCTTCACAGATGGACATTGCAGGATAGAACATTGCAGGTCCATCTTCACAGATGGACATTGCAGGATAGAACATTGCAGGTCCATCTTCACAGATGGACATTGCAGGATAGAACATTGCAGGTCCATCTTCACAGATGGACATTGCAGGATAGAACTTGTAAAACAATGCAACTTACTGCATATTAAAACGGTCATCCGTTCTTGACATATTAACTCTTTGTTTACTGCTTGTTGCCTAGGAGACAGACCACCGCAGCTGTCTGTATGAAAGATGGGAATAACCCTTTAAGATCAAAATGCAAGTTTCTGTGACTTGGCACTGTGAGAAGCAATACATAAGTAGTGCGTCACTGGCCCATTATCTACAGTTTTTGTATGTTTTCTCTTCCAGCCAGATAGAAGGTGAAATAAGAGAAGCCTGACAATTGAAAAGTCTGACGCTTACAGAAAATACACATTGCAGCCAGAGATTAGCCGAAAGTTCAGGCCTGATTGAAGATTAGCCCTGCTTCAGCGCACTACAATGGGCAAACAGTAGAAAAGAAAGCTTCAATGAACACAAATTCTTATACACAAGAACGACCGACGCGTTTTCAGAATTATAATTTTGGAAATAAAGAAACAGACTGGAGCAGATTTGTGAATACGGCCATCCTTCATGGCAAAGTAAGACCTGGACAACACATCTGACTGGTCCCCGTATGAAAGGGGAATGATGAGCGATCACACTCGTAACGAGGTACCGAAAGGGTCGAAAAATAGTCCGTAACTGAATGGTGGCTGTAGAGAAGCCGAAGGCGACTCAGAAGGCTGAAGAATGATGGGCCCCTAATTACAACTGAAGCCTAATGGCTCCGGGGCAAAGTTGTATATTTTGCTTTGGGACCAAGAAGCTACCAACGTAAAGTCTGATAAATGTAAACCCCTAATTCTAAATTATCCTGCTGGTTGTAAAAAGCAAGATTTCTGCAGAGTATTTTTTTTTGTTACATATGCATTTTGATATAATCCCCTTGCATGTCCCCTCCAATCTCCCTCCCTCTCTTCACCCTTCATTGCCCCCACTAAATAGTACAAGACTGGAGGGCAAAGAGACAGCGTTTGGTACAGACACTGAAGCAGCAGGGGCTGCGGAGCCAGGTCCGGAAGCCTCAGAGCCCTGATGTAGTTGGTTTTATGGTGGGAGGTAGGGCAGCCATATGCCAGCTGAAAACAGCATGCTACACACAAAAACACACCAAACAAACGGCAAGCTGACTGTATAAATACTATGGCGGTATATATAGTGCAACCATATAAGCCAGTTTCTATGGTATAAATGGTTTGAGAGCATAAAACAAATGGAAAATAAAAAGGTTTCGCTGGTATGAGATTAAGAATGGTATAATATGAATGATTCTCGGACATAAGCTGGTTTCGCTGGTTTGACGGTATAAAAGGTATGATATTATAAATGATGGAAAGGGAGAGCTGAGTAAATAAAATGTGCAGGACACTGGCTCAGCAACCAAGCCAGTATCCTGTGGGAGCGGAGAAGAGCCTCCGGCTACCGGGCAGTATCAGCTGAGCCTCCGCCTACCGGGCAGTATCAGCACAGCCTCCTCCTACCGGGCAGTATCAGCTGAGCCTCCGCCTACCGGGCAGTATCAGCAGAGCCTCCGCCTACCGGGCAGTATCAGCACAGCCTCCTCCTACCGGGCAGTATCAGCTGAGCCTCCGCCTACCGGGCAGTATCAGCAGAGCCTCCGCCTACCGGGCAGTATCAGCAGAGCCTCCGCCTACCGGGCAGTATCAGCTGAGCCTCCGCCTACCGGGCAGTATCAGCAGAGCCTCCGCCTACCGGGCAGTATCAGCAGAGCCTCCGCCTACCGGGCAGTATCAGCTGAGCCTCCGCCTACCGGGCAGTAGCAGCAGAGCCTCCGCCTACCGGGCAGTAGCAGCAGAGCCTCCTCCTACCGGGCAGTATCAGCAGAGCCTCCTCCTACCGGGCAGTATCAGCAGAGCCTCCGCCTACCGGGCAGTATCAGCAGAGCCTCCGCCTACCGGGCAGTATCAGCAGAGCCTCCGCCTACCGGGCAGTATCAGCAGAGCCTCCTCCTACCGGGCAGTATCAGCAGAGCCTCCGCCTACCGGGCAGTATCAGCAGAGCCTCCTCCTACCGGGCAGTATCAGCAGAGCCTCCGCCTACCGGGCAGTATCAGCTGAGCCTCCGCCTACCGGGCAGTATCAGCTGAGCCTCCGCCTACCGGGCAGTATCAGCTGAGCCTCCGCCTACCGGGCAGTATCAGCTGAGCCTCCGCCTACCGGGCAGTATCAGCTGAGCCTCCGCCTACCGGGCAGTATCAGCTGAGCCTCCGCCTACCGGGCAGTATCAGCAGAGCCTCCGCCTATCGGGCAGTATCAGCAGAGCCTCCGCCTACCGGGCAGTATCAGCTGAGCCTCCGCCTACCGGGCAGTATCAGCTGAGCCTCCGCCTACCGGGCAGTATCAGCAGAGCCTCCGCCTACCGGGCAGTAGCAGCAGAGCCTCCTCCTACCGGGCAGTATCAGCAGAGCCTCCTCCTACCGGGCAGTATCAGCAGAGCCTCCGCCTACCGGGCAGTATCAGCAGAGCCTCCGCCTACCGGGCAGTATCAGCAGAGCCTCCGCCTACCGGGCAGTATCAGCAGAGCCTCCTCCTACCGGGCAGTATCAGCAGAGCCTCCGCCTACCGGGCAGTATCAGCAGAGCCTCCTCCTACCGGGCAGTATCAGCAGAGCCTCCGCCTACCGGGCAGTATCAGCAGAGCCTCCGCCTACCGGGCAGTATCAGCAGAGCCTCCTCCTACCGGGCAGTATCAGCAGAGCCTCCGCCTACCGGGCAGTATCAGCAGAGCCTCCGCCTACCGGGCAGTATCAGCAGAGCCTCCTCCTACCGGGCAGTATCAGCTGAGCCTCCGCCTACCGGGCAGTATCAGCAGAGCCTCCTCCTACCGGGCAGTATCAGCAGAGCCTCCTCCTACCGGGCAGTATCAGCAGAGCCTCCTCCTACCGGGCAGTATCAGCAGAGCCTCCTCCTACCGGACAGTATCAGCAGAGCCTCCGCCTACCGGGCAGTATCAGCACAGCCTCCTCCTACAGGGCACTATCAGCAGAGCCTCCTCCTACCGGGCAGTATCAGCAGAGCCTCCTCCTACCGGGCAGTATCAGCAGAGCCTCCGCCTACCGGGCAGTATCAGCAGAGCCTCCGCCTACCGGGCAGTATCAGCACAGCCTCCTCCTACCGGGCACTATCAGCAGAGCCTCCTCCTACCGGGCAGTATCAGCAGAGCCTCCTCCTACCGGGCAGTATCAGCAGAGCCTTCTCCTACCGGGCAGTAGCAGCAGAGCCTCCGCCTACCGGGCAGTAGCAGCAGAGCCTCCGCCTACCGGGCAGTAGCAGCAGAGCCTCCGCCTACCGGGCAGTATCAGCAGAGCCTCCGCCTACCGGGCAGTATCAGCAGAGCCTCAGCCTACCGGGCAGTATCAGCACAGCCTCCGGCTACCGGGCAGTGTCAGCACAGCCTCCGGCTACCGGGCAGTATCAGCACAGCCTCCTCCTACCGGGCAGTATCAGCACAGCCTCCTCCTACCGGGCAGTATCAGCAGAGCCTAAGCCTACCGGACAGTAGCAGCAGAGCCTCCGCCTACCGAGCAGTAGCAGCAGAGCCTCCTCCTACCGGGCAGTATCAGCAGAGCCTCATCCTACCGGGCAGTATCAGCAGAGCCTCCTCCTACCGGGCAGTATCAGCAGAGCCTCCTCCTACCGGGCAGTATCAGCAGAGTCTCCGCCTACCAGGCAGTAGCAGCAGAGCCTCCGCCTACCGGGCAGTATCAGCAGAGCCTCCTCCTACCGGGCAGTATCAGCAGAGCCTCCGCCTACCGGGCAGTATCAGCAGAGCCTCCTCCTACCGGGCAGTATCAGCAGAGCCTCTTCCGATTTGTAGATCCAGCAACTTAGTCATTGTGGTGCAACACAAACAGAAGTCAGATTGGGCCTATCAATCAGAAGAGGCCCTAGGGATACTACCCGGTAGAAGGAGGTTCGCAGGGTCCTGCGCTGGTGACCACAGGCTACTAACATGAGCGTTGCACCAAGGTCCTGCAAAATGTTATAATTAAGTGTAATAATAGGTTAATGGTATGAGTGGTATGACAGTATAAATGGATATATCAAGTTTTGAAGCTCCATTAATATGATATTGATGACCTATCAATACTTTAGTTTCAGAAAGCCGTTTAAGCCCTGGAAAACCCTTTTAATTGCAAATTCAGTGCTAAATCTTCTGATCTTTAGTCTTTATGGTAGTCTATAGTCTGTGCCGATTAGAATTAGCACTCGCCCGGCACTTTTACTGGACGTGCACTGACCAAACATAGTCTGGCATAAAAGGCACCTGTAGTCTGCCAAGAAGGTCTGGAGGAAAATCATGAAATACATAAAATTCTGTAAAATACTTCTGTTTAAAGTACACCCTTATGGTTTTCTTTACCTAAATACATATTACTTTACTTTTGTCTAAAATTGCTTTTTTTTCCATAGACTTTCATTAAATTTTAAAACTTCTAAAGCCTATATGGATCACTGTACATAGTCGACTGCAGAATGGTTTAAAAGGGGTTGTCCGACATCTAAAAAACAAAAAAAAAAAAAATTCAGGAAACACCTTGAGACATTTTAAAAACAAACTGAGTTTTCATCCGCTATAACGCCCGATGATCCAATGTAGGCGGTTCCGGTAGTCAGCTCAGGGATCGGAAGTGATGAGTCCCATTTTTCAATCACCACGCCTCTGAGGCCTGCTATTGGCTGCAGCGCTCAGATGTTCAATGAACTGACCACTGCAGCCAATCACAGCGATACATGACTGGGACACAATCACTTCCAGCATAGACTACTGGAGCGGCTTCACAGGGGTTACAGTGGGTGAGTAAAACTTTTTTTTACTATCTCTTCTTTGTGTAAGAGGCCACCAGCATTTAAATCAATAGACAGTGAAGTAACGACTGCTTTCTTAAGGGTCTGGTCTAAGTTACAGTCCGACCGTGTGAAATCCACATATTTATTAGGAATAATAAATAGGAAAAAATGCACTTAAATTAGTCTTGTCTTGAAACCACAATTGTCCCAATTTCCTTAACCCCTTCCCCACAGGACGTATATTTACGTCATTAGCCTTGTCCCTGCCTTTGATGTGGAGCCTGAGTCTTTCCACGCACTGGATGGCTGATTTCAAAGGGCCCTGTCCCCAGAAATAACGCTGTTAACCTGCAGATATGGGGTTAATCTACAGGTTAACAGTGATATTATGCTGCCCGGCGCCTGCAAGAAGCCGAATGCAGCAGGGAGAAAATTAACTTTATTCTCCCCACCAGAGTTCGGTTTCAGTCATGAGGGTGGGGGCGCCGTGGATTCAGTCACTGTGTGAATATACAGAGCATCAGCTGTAAACGCACCCCCGCGGCACCCCCAAACCCATGACTGAAACTGAATGCTGGCGGGAAAAATAAAGCTCATTTTCTCCCCGCTGCATAGAGCTGCGTGCAGGCGCTGGGCAGCATGATAACCTGCACATTAATTGCTTTATTTTTGGTGATTGGTTCCCTTTAATCAGCCATCAAGTGCCTCTAACAGCGGGTGGATCAGAGTTAAACCACTGTCAATCACTGGCAGCGGCGTTTAACACACACCGGCAGGAAGCAGGTCATTGTTCCCACCCATCAGCCCACCCAGGCCGGCGTTTATAGGAGATTGTGATTTCTGCTATACATAGCAGGACTGAAGCTTCAGCCATGTTATGTGTAGCACACAGGTGATCAGATTTAACTCTCCTAAGGGGACTATAAAAAAAAAAAAAAAAAAAAAAGTTTTAAAAAAAATATTAAAAAAAAAAAAAAAAAAAAAGTTTTAAAAAAAATATTAAAGAAATAAAAAAATAAAAGTTCAAATCACCCCCTTTTGCCCCATTATAAAAATGTTTAAAAAATACATGTTTGGTATCGCTGCTTTTAGAAATGTCCAATCTAGCAAACTATAAAATAAATTAATCAGTAAATGGCGTAACGAAAGAAAAAAAACCAAAAAGGCCAGAATTACTTTTTTTTGGTCTCTGCAACATTGCAATAAAAGGCAAGAAAAATATCCTATCAATAAAAACATCAGCTCAGCGTGCAAAAGGTGAGTCCTCACCCAACATCAGATCCCGAGACATGGAGACGCTACGAGTGTTGGAAAATAACCACAAACACAAAGACTTATTTTCATACACATTTCGGATTTTTTTTTCACCACATAAATAAAAAATAATTTATACGTTTGGTACGTGTGAACTCGTACAGACCTGGGGAATCAGACTGCCGGGTCAGGTTTACCATATAGGAAACATGGTAAATAAAATAAATCAATTGTGGAATTGCACTTTTTTTTCCAATTTCAACGCACGTGGATTTTTCTTCACAGTTTTTCACCGTAGTACCAGGCAGTGACCACTAAACGGTGTGTGGCACTGTAGTGCTCCACTCTGTGCACTATATAGTGGCCTCTCCCAGGTACTGCAGACCAACTCTTACTGAAAAGAATCAGAGAACCGTAGTACCAGGCCGTGACCACTAAACGGTGTGTGGCGCTGTAGTGCTCCACTCTATGTACTATATAGTGGCCTCTCCCGGGTACTGCAGACCAACTCTTACTGAAAAGAATCAGAGAACCGTAGTACCAGGCAGTGACCACTAAACGGTGTGTGGCGCTGTAGTGCTCCACTCTATGTACTATATAGTGGCCTCTCCCGGGCACTGCAGACCAACTCTTACTGAAAAGAATCAGAGAACTGTAGTACCAGGCCGTGACCACTAAACGGTGTGTGGCGCTGTAGTGCTCCACTCTGTGCACTATATAGTGGCCTCTCCCGGGTACTGCAGACCAACTCTTACTGAAAAGAATCAGAGAACTGTAGTACAGGCAGTGACCACTAAATGGTGTGTGGCGCTGTAGTGCTCCACTCTGTGCACTATATAGTGGCCTCTCCCAGGTACTGCAGACCAACTCTTACTGAAAAGAATCAGAGAACTGTAGTACAGGCAGTGACCACTAAACGGTGTGTGGCGCTGTAGTGTTCCACTCTGTGCACTATATAGTGGCCTCTCCCAGGTACTGCAGACCAACTCTTACTGAAAAGAATCAGAGAACTGTAGTACCAGGCAGTGACCACTAAACGGTGTGTGGCGCTGTAGTGCTCCACTCTGTGCACTATATAGTGGCCTCTCCCAGGTACTGTAGACCAACTCTTACTGAAAAGAATCAGAGAACTGTAGTACAGGCAGTGACCACTAAACGGTGTGTGGCGCTGTAGTGCTCCACTCTGTGCACTATATAGTGGCCTCTCCCAGGTACTGTAGACCAACTCTTACTGAAAAGAATCAGAGAACTGTAGTACAGGCAGTGACCACTAAACGGTGTGTGGCGCTGTAGTGTTCCACTCTGTGCACTATATAGTGGCCTCTCCCAGGTACTGCAGACCAACTCTTACTGAAAAGAATCAGAGAACTGTAGTACAGGCAGTGACCACTAAACGGTGTGTGGCGCTGTAGTGTTCCACTCTGTGCACTATATAGTGGCCTCTCCCAGGTACTGCAGACCAACTCTTACTGAAAAGAATCAGAGAACTGTAGTACCAGGCAGTGACCACTAAACGGTGTGTGGCGCTGTAGTGCTCCACTCTGTGCACTATATAGTGGCCTCTCCCAGGTACTGTAGACCAACTCTTACTGAAAAGAATCAGAGAACTGTAGTACAGGCAGTGACCACTAAACGGTGTGTGGCGCTGTAGTGTTCCACTCTGTGCACTATATAGTGGCCTCTCCCAGGTACTGCAGACCAACTCTTACTGAAAAGAATCAGAGAACTGTAGTACAGGCAGTGACCACTAAACGGTGTGTGGCGCTGTAGTGTTCCACTCTGTGCACTATATAGTGGCCTCTCCCAGGTACTGCAGACCAACTCTTAATGAAAAGAATCAGAGAACTGTAGTACCAGGCAGTGACCACTAAACGGTGTGTGGCGCTGTAGTGCTCCACTCTGTGCACTATATAGTGGCCTCTCCCAGGTACTGTAGACCAACTCTTACTGAAAAGAATCAGAGAACTGTAGTACAGGCAGTGACCACTAAACGGTGTGTGGTGCTGTAGTGTTCCACTCTGTGCACTATATAGTGGCCTCTCCCAGGTACTGCAGACCAACTCTTACTGAAAAGAATCAGAGAACTGTAGTACCAGGCAGTGACCACTAAACGGTGTGTGGCGCTGTAGTGCTCCACTTTGTGCACTATATAGTGGCCTCTCCCGGGTACTGCAGACCAACTCTTACTGAAAAGAATCAGAGAACTGTAGTACCAGGCCGTGACCACTAAACGGTGTGTGGCGCTGTAGTGCTCCACTCTATGTACTATATAGTGGCCTCTCCCAGGTACTGCAGACCAACTCTTACTGAAAAGAATCAGAGAACTGTAGTACCAGGCAGTGACCACTAAACGGTGTGTGGCGCTGTAGTGCTCCACTCTATGTACTATATAGTGGCCTCTCCCAGGTACTGCAGACCAACTCTTACTGAAAAGAATCAGAGAACTGTAGTACCAGGCAGTGACCACTAAACGGTGTGTGGCGCTGTAGTGCTCCACTCTATGTACTATATAGTGGCCTCTCCCAGGTACTGCAGACCAACTCTTACTGAAAAGAATCAGAGAACTGTAGTACCAGGCCGTGACCACTAAACGGTGTGTGGCGCTGTAGTGCTCCACTCTATGCACTATATAGTGGCCTCTCCCGGGTACTGCAGACCAACTCTTACTGAAAAGAATCAGAGAACTGTAGTACCAGGCAGTGACCACTAAACGGTGTGTGGCGCTGTAGTGCTCCACTCTATGTACTATATAGTGGCCTCTCCCAGGTACTGCAGACCAACTCTTACTGAAAAGAATCAGAGAACTGTAGTACAGGCAGTGACCACTAAACGGTGTGTGGCGCTGTAGTGCTCCACTCTGTGCACTATATAGTGGCCTCTCCCAGGTACTGCAGACCAACTCTTACTGAAAAGAATCAGAGAACTGTAGTACCAGGCCGTGACCACTTAACGGTGTGTGGCGCTGTAGTGCTCCACTCTATGCACTATATAGTGGCCTCTCCCGGGTACTGCAGACCAACTCTTACTGAAAAGAATCAGAGAACTGTAGTACCAGGCAGTGACCACTAAACGGTGTGTGGCGCTGTAGTGCTCCACTCTATGTACTATATAGTGGCCTCTCCCAGGTACTGCAGACCAACTCTTACTGAAAAGAATCAGAGAACTGTAGTACCAGGCCGTGACCACTAAACGGTGTGTGGCGCTGTAGTGCTCCACTCTATGCACTATATAGTGGCCTCTCCCGGGTACTGCAGACCAACTCTTACTGAAAAGAATCAGAGAACTGTATAACCAGGCAGTGACCACTAAACGGTGTGTGGCGCTGTAGTGCTCCACTCTGTGCACTATATAGTGGCCTCTCCCGGGTACTGCAGACCAACTCTTACTGAAAAGAATCAGAGAACTGTAGTACCAGGCAGTGACCACTAAACGGTGTGTGGCGCTGTAGTGCTCCACTCTGTGCACTATATAGTGGCCTCTCCCAGGTACTGCAGACCAACTCTCTTACTGAAAAGAATCAGAGAACTGTAGTACAGGCAGTGACCACTAAACGGTGTGTGGCGCTGTAGTGCTCCACTCTGTGCACTATATAGTGGCCTCTCCCAGGTACTGCAGACCAACTCTCTTACTGAAAAGAATCAGAGAACTGTAGTACCAGGCAGTGACCACTAAACGGTGTGTGGCGCTGTAGTGCTCCACTCTGTGCACTATATAGTGGCCTCTCCCGGGTACTGCAGACCAACTCTTACTGAAAAGAATCAGAGAACCGTAGTACCAGGCCGTGACCACTAAACGGTGTGTGGCGCTGTAGTGCTCCACTCTATACACTATATAGTGGCCTCTCCCTGGTACTGCAGACCAACTCTTACTGAAAAGAATCAGAGAACTGTAGTACCAGGCAGTGACCACTAAACGGTGTGTGGCGCTGTAGTGCTCCACTCTGTGCACTATATAGTGGCCTCTCCCAGGTACTGCAGACCAACTCTTACTGAAAAGAATCAGAGAACCGTAGTACCAGGCAGTGACCACTAAACGGTGTGTGGCGCTGTAGTGCTCCACTCTGTGCACTATATAGTGGCCTCTCCCAGGTACTGCAGACCAACTCTTACTGAAAAGAATCAGAGAACCGTAGTACCAGGCAGTGACCACTAAACGGTGTGTGGCGCTGTAGTGCTCCACTCTGTGCACTATATAGTGGCCTCTCCCAGGTACTGCAGACCAACTCTTACTGAAAAGAATCAGAGAACCGTAGTACCATGCGGTGACCACTAAACGGTGTGTGGCGCTGTAGTGCTCCACTCTGTGCACTATATAGTGGCCTCTCCCAGGTACTGCAGACCAACTCTTACTGAAAAGAATCAGAGAACTGTATAACCAGGCAGTGACCACTAAACGGTGTGTGGCGCTGTAGTGCTCCACTCTGTGCACTATATAGTGGCCTCTCTCAGGTACTGCAGACCAACTCTTACTGAAAAGAATAAGAGAACGGTAGTACCAGGCCGTGACCACTAAACGGTGTATGGAGCTAAACCAAAAAAATGAGCAGAGGATAGGAGCGTCCTCCGACTGGATTCGCCTTGTTGCGGTGGGATGGCTTTTACGCTTTTTTGATCAGAATAGTGTTAATTAAACCCTCTGTTATTTCCATGTACTAGTACTGTTCATGTACTTGTTACAGGGTATATGCTCCTTTTATCTTAAATGCATGGAGCTGTAATGTCCAGTGCGTAGGTCGTATCCAGCCACGGCAGTAGGTGATACCTTATCGGTAAGGACTCCGGATATCTGACCCAGACCCAGTCTATATAAAGTTGTGAACAACCCCTGTGACGGACGACTTCTCAGCTCTCCTGATGTGGATACTTGAATTCCCCACATCCTGGAGCATCTTTTCTGCACCATGCTATTTGTCTGGTATTCCTATTAAGAGTTTATGAATAAATTGACAACTGGGTGTTACCAGTTTGAGATGTGTCCCTGCACAATAACACTGTCCTACCAGTGCTGACAGTGTCTGGAATTATTTCATGGGGAAATAAAAACTGACATGGCAGATGCTTTCTCCCGTCTCCCTACTAAGAACATACGCATGCTTGGTTGAGCTGAGTGCCTATGCATATTGGGGAGGGACTGCAACTTAAATCAGCACGGAAGGGAGCAAATTGCTTCTCTTCCTCTATAGGAATCAGTACAGTTGCCAATACAGATACAGCACAAAGCATACATACAGGGGTGGGTGTGCTTGGTACTGTACCTGTGTAAATAATGATGGGAGCAAGTGGCTCTCTGGGGGGAGCTGTGGCTCTTTCTGATCAGCAGGTGACCTAAAGCTAGAACAATTTTTATAGAATACGGACACCTTAGAGGAAATGTTCGTATTTTTAGATAAACACAATTGGGCCATTCCATGTCAAGTGAACCAACGAATATTACCACTATATTTTTAATTCTTTTGAGAATTTGCTCTTTGGTAATACTGTGTTAGGGCTCTTTCACACGTCCGTGTGTCCGGTACGTGTGGTGACAGTTTCCACACGTACTGGAGACACTGACACATGTACAGCCATTCAAATGAATGGGTCTGTGCACCCGTCAGTCTGTTTCCATAGACAAAATACACTGACATGTCTGTTTTTTACCCGCTGCACGGGCCGCAAAACATCCCGCTCTGATGACACACAGATGACATCAGTGTGTCAGCAGTGTGACACGCCTGGGAATCTGCGGTACAGTTAGTTACTCCTGCAGCGAACGGGTCACGGAGCTGCGCTGAGCTCAGTGAGTGACAGGACACTGCCTGCTGAGCACAGCTCTGGGGCCCGCTCACTGCAGCGCATCATTCTCCCCGGCTCCTCTGCGTGTGCGGTCAGGTGAATTACAGCGGGAGACACTCAGGACAGGGAAGTATAAAGATTTTTTATTGTGCTCTTATTTTTACAGTTGGACACTGCGGGAGCAGACTACTACTCTCATCATTGTCCCTGCTGGTGCTGATCGCAGCGCCAGCAGGGGACTATGATGAGAGCAGCGTTTAGCAACAGGCACTTGGGAACAGCGCTAACTGTACACTGATTCTCAGGTGCCGGTACGTATGCTCCTGATGCAGCACATGGTTGTCACACACATGCCACACAGGTGCACACGGATATCTCCGATGCTGGTTTTTCTAGTACTGGAAATATCAGGATGTGCGAAAGAGACCTTAGAGGATGCAAAATGTGAAGAAAAAATCTATATATTTTTTTTTTACTCATTTTCAAAATTGTGAAAAAAATGTGAATTTCTGTGTTGCATGCCTTTATATTTCTCCTCATAACTCAGGCAAGAAACAAGATAGAGAAATGGGAAAACACCATTTAACTCAGAACAGTACAGGCTTTCAACATATATGCCCCACGAGTATTTTTTTGTTAATCCAAGAAAACCAGACAGTTTGAAAGCTTGATGATTTAACTACTATACTCTGTTTAAAAACGTGAAAAAGGACATGTCTAGTGTCGTAATAATAAAAAAAAAATTGATACTCGTATATTTAAATACAGACAATTTGCATATTTCCCAGAGGAGCACTGCGGCTTTAAAAGTCTCCTCACCGTGACATGCTTAACATGTCACTCTCCGCAAGGAGAAATATTAACCCTTGGATACTCCTCCAAAACAAAATATAAACAAACATAATCTTGTGACAAATTAATGCCTGTGCCGTTCTAAACAAAACGGTACCTCGCCCATCTCTTTATCTAACCCGAGATATGATAACTAATGTAACATCATACAAGCCCAAAATTCAGACTTTTTCAAAACTTTAGAAAAAAAATTTAAAAAAATTAACTAATTAAGATAAAGGCAAAACTTTTTTTTTTTTTGTAATTAGCACTTCAAAAAAAAAAAAAAAATCAAAGAAAAAAAAAAATCCAAAGAAGTCGGGTAAAAAAAAATATTCAGATTTGGATCACTTGACATGGAATGACTATTTTTTTCTAACTATTACTTGGTTACACTATATAAGTCAATGCCGGTTGCATGGATTTATATACACTGCGTGCAGAATTATTAGGCAAATGCGTATTTTGATCACATGATACTTTTTATACATGTTGTCCTACTCCAAGCCGCATAGGCTTGAGAGCCAACTACTAATTAAGTAAATCTGATGATGTGCATCTCTGTAATGAGGAGGGGTGCTGACTAATGACATCAACACCCTATATAAGGTGGGCTTAATTATTAGGCAACTTCCTTTCCTTTGGCAAAATGGGTCAGAAGAGAGATTTGACGGGCTCTGAAAAGTCCAATATTGTGAGATGTCTTGCAGAGGGAGGCAGCAGTCTTGAAATTTCCAAACTTTTGAAGCGTGATCACCGAACAATCAAACGTTTCATGGCAAATAGCCAACAGGGTCGCAAGAAGCGTGATGGCCAAAAAAGGCGCAAAATAACTGCCCATGAATTGAGGAAAATCAAGCGTGAAGCTGCCAAGATGCCATTCGCCACCAGTTTTGCCAGATTTCAGAGCTGCAACGTTACTGGAGTATCAAAAAGCACAAGATGTGCGATACTCAGGGACATGGCCAAGGTAAGGAAGGCTGAAAAACCACCACCTATGAACAAGAAACATAAGATAAAACGTCAAGAATGGGCCAAGAAATATCTTAAGACTGATTGTTCAAAGGTTTTATGGACTGATGAAATGAGAGTGACTCTTGATGGGGCAGATGGATGGGCCAGTGGCTGTATCAGTAAAGGGCAGAGAGCTCCACTCCGACTCAGACGCCAGCAAGGTGGAGGTGGGGTATTGGTATGGGCTGGTATCATCAAAGATGAACTTGTGGGACCTTTTCGGGTTGAAGATGGAGTGAAGCTCAACTCCCAGACCTACTGCCAGTTTCTGGAAGACAACTTCTTCAAGCAGTGGTACAAGAAGAAGTCGGTATCGTTCAAGAAAAACATGATTTTCATGCAGGACAATGCTCCATCACATGCATCCAACTACTCCACAGCGTAGCTGGCCAGTAAAGGTCTAAAAGAACAAAAAATAATGATATGGCCTCCTTGTTCACCTGATCTGAACCCCATAGAGAACCTGTGGCCCATCATAAAATGTGAGATCTATAGGGAAGGAAAACAGTACACCTCTGGGAACAGTGTCTGGGAGGCTGTGGTGAGATCTACAGGGAGGGAAAACAGTACACCTCTGGGAACAGTGTCTGGGAGGCTGTGGTGAGATCTACAGGGAGGGAAAACAGTACACCTCTGGGAACAGTGTCTGGGAGGCTGTGGTGGCTGCTGCATGCAATGTTGATCGAAAACAGATCAAGCAACTGACAGAATCTATGGATGGAAGGCTGTTGAGTGTCATCATAAAGAAAGGTGGCTATACTGATCACTAATTTTTTTGGTTTTGGTTTTTGCATGTCAGAAATATTTATTTCTAAATTTTGTGCACTGATATCGGTTTACCTGGTGAAAATAAACAAGTGAGATGCTAAAATCGCTTGGAAAAGCGCTTGATAACCCGCATGCGGAAATGCATGTGAAGAACGCTTAAGAACAAAAAAGCTGCATCAAAAACTGCAGTCAGGGCCCGGGAATGGCACACTTAAGTGTTAACGGATAACAATGTTGTGCTCCGCTCCTCAGACGTCGTGGGTTAAATATTATCACTTGTTAAGTGAACCAGTTTAATGTTGGCCTTAACCCAACTTAAGGTAAAGCAATAACTGCGGAGATGACGGAGTACGAGGCCATTATGACCAACATTCCAGATAACGCTATTTTTTTTTTTTCTAATTGACGTTTCGAATGTTCCGAGTTAATAACATACTGAAAAACTAGAATAATGGATGAAAACACGTTTCTGACATTGGACCTGGATTGTTTTTTTACCAGCTTAGCTGTTTTGTTTGTTTGCTTTTCAAAGTAGTAAAAAAATATATATATATTTTGTTAAAAAAAAAAAAAGTTTTGGTCATTTTTTAACTTTTTTTTAAAAAAGTAAAAGTAAAAAATTAAAAAACTTGATAACAATTGTTGCAGATATTAACACGTTTCTTTTGTTGCCTTGGAGACCGACCACCGCTGCTATCTAGCTGGTAGGGCTGCGCTGGGATTAGGGGGTAAAGGAGCATTCCAGCGATCCGGGACAGTTTTATAACACTGCTTACAAGCCCAAGGGAAATGATCTTGTAAGCGCTGCATGTTCAGTGGTGGTTGGTCTCCAAGGCAATGAGGTATAAACAAATGAGAAGTTTTAATATCTGAAGAACGGCTGAAAATTTTAAGAAGCAGTAAATTGCTTCAAGTCAGATGATGTGTTCATAAAAAGACCAAAATTGTTTTGTGAAGATTGTCTCTAAAATCATTTACATATAACAGATGGACGTCTCCATAAACCGCCTCATTGGCGCACCCCACCTAACTGACCACATGCATTTCTTTTTTACAATGTATATATTTCTACATTCAGGTCATAGGCGCTCATTTACTTTACAGCCTGGCATAGCAAGCAGCAGAAGCACTCAGTGACAGGAACCCTTACAGTCACCTTTGTCTGCATTTTTTTTAAATATAAATCATTAGTATACATGAAAGTAAAAAACTTTATACCATATCTTATGAGAAAAATCAGATCTTCCATTCTCAAAATTCTAAATTCACAGGTAAAATCTGTATTCTATGAATACAGACTTTCTCATTACTAAGATAGGAGATGACAGTTGGTGCTCATAAAGATATACATAGAAATATATCAGTCATTTCAGGAGAACTTGCAGTAGAACGTCTGGGTCTTACTCTAGCTCCTCCCTTCTTGTTTCAGGAGAACTTGCAGTAGAACGTCTGGGTCTTCCTCTAGCTCCTCCCTTCATGTTTCAGGAGAACTTGCAGTAGAAAATCTGGGTCTTCCTCTAGCTCCTCCCTTCATGTTTCAGTAGAACTTGCAGTAGAATGTCTGTGTCATCCTCTAGCTCCTCCCTTCGTGTTTCAGGAGAACTTGTGGTAGAAGTCTGGGTCTTCCTCTAGCTCCTCCCTTCTTGTTTCAGGAGAACTTGTAGTAGAAGGTCTTCCTCTAGCTCCTCCCTTCATGTTTTAGGAGAACTTGCAGTAGAATGTCTGTGTCATCCTCTAGCTCCTCCATTCATGTTTCAGGAGCACTTGCAGTAGAACGTCTGGGTCTTCCTCTAGCTCCTCCCTTCATGTTTCAGTAGAACTTGCAGTAGAACGTCTGGGTCTTCCTCTAGATCCTCCCTTCATGTTTCAGGAGAACTTCCAGTAGAACGTCTGGGTCTTCTTCTAGCTCCTCCCTTCATGTTTCAGGAGAACTTGTAGTAGAACGTCTGGGTCTTCCTCTAGCTCCTCCCTTCTTGTTTTAGCAGAACTTCTAGTAGAACGTCTGGGTCTTCCTCTAGCTCCTCCCTTCATGTTTCAGGAGAACTTGACTCTGGGTCTTCCTCTAGCTCCTCCCTTCATGTTTCAGGAGAACTTGCAGTAGAATGTCTGGGTCTTCCTCTAGCTCCTCCCTTCATGTTTCAGGAGAATGTCTGGGTCTTCCTCTAGCTCCTCCCTTCATGTTTCAGGAGAACTCGCAGTAGAATGTCTGGGTCTTCCTCTAGCTCCTCCCTTCATGTTTCAGGAGAATGTCTGGGTCTTCCTCTAGCTCCTCCCTTCATGTTTTAGGAGAACTTGCAGCAGAATGTCTGTGTCATCCTCTAGCTTCTCCCTCCTCCATAGAAAAAAAATCAATCCAGGAGACAAAAGCAGCTGATTTCTCTGATAACATATATTACACTTTTTTTTTTTAGTTTCACATGTACTACTGATTTATGAAATAAAATTAAAATTCTGGCTACTCTTTGAAAGATGATACTTATTAAATCACTTGCTTTTTTTCCTTTCCGTTTAGAGTTTGGCTGAATACTGTGCTTGCTCTGGGGTTTCTACGGCTCCCATGCATGCGCTTTCTGCCATGTGACCTCCACTATTAGGGAATATACATATGAGTCTTATCCAGCCCCGATAAACATGAAAGAGACCAGATTATCATTATTTGATGGTTTTGTCTTTTTTTTCGGCTTTGTATTTGTTGACTTTTTCCATCAAATTTTTTTTAAAAAAGGCGCACACAAAATCGATGAATTTTACCCAACGTTAACCCCTTCACACCCGGGCCAAATTTTACAATTCTGACCAGTGTCACTTTATGAGGTGATAACTCTGGAACGCTTGAGCGGATCCCACGGAATCGGAGACTGTTTATTTCGTGACATATTGTACTTTATGATAGTAGTAAAAGTTATTTGACATGATTGGTATTTGTGAAAAAATTGGAAATTTGGAGAAAATTTTAAAAATTTCGCAATTTTCAAACTTTGAATTTTCATGCTCTTAAATCATATGTTACGCAAAATAGTTAATAAGTAACATTCCCCACATGTCTACTTTACATCAGCACAATTTTGGAACCAATTTTTTTTTTTGTTAGGAAGTTAAAAGGGTTAAAAAGTTGACCAGCGATTTTAATTTTTCCAAAAAAATTTACAAAACCAGTTTTTTAGGGACCACATCACATTTGAAATGACTTTGAGGGGTCTAGATGACAGAAAATACCCAAAAGTGGCATCATTCTAAAAATGGCACCCCTCAAGGTGCTCAAAATCACATTCAAGAAGTTTATTAAACCTTCAGGTGCTTCACAGAAATTCACATAGTACCTCCTTTCTCCTCCAGCGCTGTGTCCAGCTCTATGCCGGAATAGTCACTGCTATTAGGGAGAGTGAATGGTCACTGCTCCCCATGCACGCAGTCCCCACGTGTGGAGCAGTGACTATTGCGGCACAGCATCTCGCTGTGTGAGGGTGCACGGCAGTTACGTCATGAGCGGCTCACACAGTGAGAAACCTGAGGAGGCAGAGTGGGACACAGAGATGGAGGAGAGAGGAGGTGAGTATATTTGTTTTTGTTTTTTCTGTGCAGCATGACGGGGTAACAGGGGGTGCTAAGCATACCAGGATGAGGGGGGCCATACATACAGGGATGAAGGGTGCCATACATACCAGGAAGAGGGATGAGGGGGGCCATACATACCAGGAAGAGGGATGAAGGGTGCCATACATACCAGGAAGAGGGATAAGAGGGGCCATGCATCCAAGGATGAGGGCTGGCATACATATAGGGATGAAGGGTGCCATACATACCGGGAAGATGGATGAGAGGGGCCATACATATCGGGATAAGAGGGGCCATGCATACAAGGATGAGGGCTGGCATACATATAGGGATGAAGGGTGCCATACATACCAGGAAGAGGGATGAGAGGGGCCATACATATCGGGATGAGAGGGGCTATGCATACAAGGATGAGGGGGAGCATACATATAGGGATAAAGGGTGCCATACATACCAGGAAGAGGGATAAGAGGGGCCATACAGACAAGGATGAGGGGGGCCACACATACAGGGATGAGGCATGAGAGGGGCCATACACACAGGGATGAAGGGTGCAATACATACCAGGATGAGGGGGGGCCATACATACAGGGATGAAGAGTGCCATACATACCAGGATGGGTGTGAGGAGGTGCCATACATACCAGGATGAAGAATGACATACCAGGAAGAGGGATGAAGGGGGCCATGCAGACCAGGCTGGGGGATTGGGGTGCCAGGCATACCAGGATGGGGATGAGGGCCACGTATAACAGGAAGGAGGGGGCCATATATACCAGCATGGGGGATATTAACAGAATTGGGTGACATTACCCCTACAACAGTGTCAACAGCAGACCTCCTCCCCCTTAACAAGGCATCATGACTACATTTTTTGCTTACATTCTTTTTTCTATTTTCCTCCTCTAAAACCTAGGTGCGTCTTAATAGTCCGAAAAATATGGTAATTTCCAGAACATTAGCTGGCGTCCATAACTTTGCCTTAGCATAATAGGATAGTGGATTCTGGCTTATGAATTGGGACGAGTATAAATTTGTTTTCAGGACAATATGTTCTAGCAAACTGTCTGTCATAAAAAAAATGTAAAAAATGTATTGGTCCAAAGTCTTCCACCTCCACATACCAGGAGTGGCGTTAAAATCAGGGCTGAATGGAGCAGCCGAATCTGAAGCCTACCATCTGGGAAATGCTCCATCAAGTGGCAAAGCCCTTGTACATTGTCCTGCGCCAGTTCACTAGTACTAGGGGCATCGCTTGTACTGGGCATTGCTTCCTGATTGGAGAGGTTTCTCCAGTAGCGCTGTTTGCCCCTCTTGTACTGGTCCTTGTGTTTGAGGATGGACCAGAATCACTACTCGTTCTGAGCCACCACTGTCGCTGCAACAAAATCCCTCGAAATCCACATCTCCATCTGACATTGCAGGGCCATTTTATTAATTTTTATATTTTTTGACGAGACTGACTGACTGACGAGAGTGAACTGACGAGACTAACGGACGAGACTGACTGACGAGACTAACTGACTTAACGACTACGAAATTATTGGTAAAACAATTCTTATCAAGCCTAACCCTAGGCTAAGCCTATCCCTAGCCTAACTCTAACTTTCTTTATCTGTTTTTTTTTTTTTACTGTAGCAAATCGCTCACTGGCACAGCTCATGTCACACACTTTCTCCTCTTATCGCTCACTGACAGATCTGAGAAGAAACAGTGTTTTATATGAGGCAAATCGCCTGGGAAAGTTTGCCGCTACAACAAACTTTCCCAGTGATTGCTGCCATTGGCTAGCATGATGCTGACATCATCGAGACCTGAACCAATCAGGTTTCAATGAGGTCAGGGGTCACAGCCAGCATTCTGCACCGGGATCCTCGTGTTATAAAGGTATGTGTGGGTCCTGATCACCGCAAAACCGGCTGTCACTATCTTTTAAATGCCGCGATCGCTATGAATCCCTGGCGGTCCTGAGCGCTGCAAGACCGCCAACCGTTCATAAACTTCGGCACTGCACAGAGCCCGGCAAGCAGCAACGTTCATGTACAGTAGGCGGTCGGGAAGCAGTTAAGAATGCTCTTAATCTTTTGATCAGTTGTCTTTTAACAGTTTTAGTGCAAAAGGTCACAGTGCGTACATCAAATCACCCCAGAAAAGGGAAGGGGGCGTTGAGAACATTTTTAAAAAATTGCAATTGATGAATGAGCCAAAAATATTTAGCAAGCCTAACCCTGTCCACAATGATGGACATAAGGTGAACACATAAAATAGGCTAAAAAAGGAGCAAATGAGTAAATTAAAGAAGGATAAAGGCGAAAAAAAAAAAAACACCAAAAATTATAAGTGGCAGTTTTGGAAACCCCAAACCCCGTCCTTAATGATAAACCTAAAATTATGGTGAGCTCATAAAATGTAAAATTGCAGCAAAGTAAATAAGGGGGAAATGAAAAAAAACAAGGTAAAAAACATCAAAAAACAAAATCAAAAAGTGTAACTGCAGCAAGTGTAAAAGTGCAAGTGTAACCGCAAGTGTAAAAGTGCAAATGTAAAAGTGCAAGTGTAAAAGTGCAAGTGTAACTGCAGCAAGTGTAAAAGTGCAAGTGTAACTGCAGCAAGTGTAAAAGTGCAAGTGTAAAAGTGCAAGTGTAACTGCAGCAAGTGTAAAAGTGCAAGTGTAACTGCAGCAAGTGTAAAAGTGCAAGTGTAACTGCAGCAAGTGTAAAAGTGCAAGTGTAAAAGTGCAAGTGTAACTGCAGCAAGTGTAAAAGTGCAAGTGTAACTGCAGCAAGTGTAAAAGTGCAAGTGTAAAAGTGCAAGTGTAACTGCAGCAAGTGTAAAAGTGCAAGTGTAACTGCAGCAAGTGTAAAAGTGCAAGTGTAAAAGTGCAAGTGTAAAAATCACAGGGCATATTCATTGCATGCTGACCATCTCGGAGGAATAGGGTTGTTTGCTTGTGTTGTCTTTTATATCTGAACCTGATAAGCAATGTTACCTAGTCTGTAAGCAGTTAGCACTTGATAGGGAAGACTATAAAACGATGACAGAACGGCACCAATGACTTGACCTAACAAATCAGTAGAAGAACAAAAGAACAATGGAAAAACAAAATAACAACAAAGAAAAATAATAAACTAAAGCCTTTTGAAAATTATTTAAAATGCTAAAAAAATCCATTGGTCCAAATCAACAATCTTATTGTACAGTTTAAAGGTACAGGGGGGTAAAGGCACCAATACGCATTAGATAACTGCCAGGCACATTTGCCCATTTTGGAAGGGTTGGCCAACAATCAATTGTGTACTCTCCCGACTGCCCAATACACAAACGCTCCACTGAGGATTCATGTGCTCCTAGCAGTGGCCACCTCCTCTGGAGACAAAAGGATTGGGGAGGGGGAGGACGTTCCCTTCCGGATACAGAATGTAGTGGTTCATTCAATGTAGCAGGCTGAGGTGCAGATGCTGGCTGTGTTGCACTGCCTCTAACACCAGTTACATTAGTTTGCTCTGATCGCTGCTGTTTAACCAAGTAAATGCAGCTGGTAATCCCACACTGACATTTAAATTACCCAAATGCACGGCACAATCATACTGGCACCCATCAGTATACCCATTTCCAAATCCAAGAAAGGTTGAGGGGGTATAATATAGGTTTGCCTTGTTGTTTTTTGTTTGTTTCAGCATATAAAATAATAAAAAAAATAAAACACAGTAGAGGATCCAGGTCCACACCCTGAAAGACTCAATAGCGAGCTCTTGGTGTTTGAAAGGACGACATACAATACAGCCCCAGTAGTAGCATTCACTACGTGTATAGAAGTATCACACTGACCCCATGTTATCCACCAAACTTACCGAAGCTAAAGCACCACCCCAGAGGGTTATTGTTATTTATTATTATAGAGCCATTGACTCCATGGCGCTTTACAGGTGGAAAAGGGGTGCACATAATAAAAGAACAATTACAATAACCTTGAACAATACAAGTCACTGACTGGTACAGGAGGAGCGAGGACCCTGCCCGCGAGGGCTCACAATCTACAAGGGATCAGTGAGGATACAGTAGGTGAGGGTAGAGCTGGTCGTATGGTGGAGCGAGGACCCTGCCCGCGAGGGCTCACAATCTACAAGGGATCAGTGAGGATACAGTAGGTGAGGGTAGAGCTGGTCGTATGGTGGAGCGAGGACCCTGCCCACGAGGGCTCACAATCTACAAGGGATGAGTGAGGATACAGTAGGTGAGGATAGAGCTGGTCGTACGGTGGAGCGAGGACCCTGCCCGCGAGGGCTCACAATCTACAAGGGATGGGTGAGGATACAGTAGGTGAGGGTAGAGCTGCTGGTCTTATGGTGGAGCGAGTACCCTGCCCGCGAGGGCTCACAATCTACAGGGGATGGGCGAGGATACAGTAGGTGAGGATAGAGCTGGTCGTATGGTGGAGCGAGGACCCTGCCCGCGAGGGCTCACAATCTACAAGGGATGGGTGAGGATACAGTAGGTGAGGATAGAGCTGGTCGTATGGTGGAGCGAGGACCCTGCCCACGAGGGCTCACAATCTACAGGGGATGGGGGAGGATACAGTAGGTGAGGATAGAGCTGGTCGTATGGTGGAGCGAGGGTTACTGCAGGTTGTACGCATGTCGGAATAGGTGGGTCTTCAGTAGCATTGAGCGAATTTGTTTGACATTTTAAATTTGTGTCCGTGTTCGGGGTTCCGGCTTGTTCGCGCCAAAAAATTGGCTCCGCCCATGAACCTCCTTGATTGGCCACGCTGTTACGCAGATAACATCTGAAAAATTCGAACACGAATTTTAAATGCTGACAAATTCGCTCAACACTAGTCTTCCGGTTCCCACGGTAGGCGAGAGTCTGATGTGTTGGGGTACAGAGTTCAAGAGTAGAAGGGATGCATGGGATAAATCTTGTATGCGATAATGGGAAGAGGCGATAAGACGGGAGTAGAGAAGATCTTGTGAGGATCGGAGGTTGTGTGCAGGTATGTACCGGGAGACTAGGTGACAGATGTATGGAGGAGACAGGTTGTGGATGGCTTTGCATGCCAAGGTTAGGGTTCTGAACTGGAGTCTCTGGGCAATGGGGAGCCAGTGCAGGGATTGTTTTGTTTTTTTTTTTCAGTGCTCTAAATGTAAACTTCCTACCACCGGTCACATACTCACCCTCCGGCATCTTCCCCATTTTTCAGCACCACTCCAGTCCCACGATGCCATCTGGTGAGCGCAGCTTCTAACTGACCGGAAGTCAAAAGTTACGTCACCAGAGCTCAATGCAGGGCAATGAGAGCCAGAACAAGGCCAGAACAAGACTCTCATAGACTTGTACTGAATAGTGACCATGAAACCCTGGGGGTGCGAGCAGGTCACTTTTTGTCGGAGAAGAACAGGAGCGACACTGGAAAACGATGAAGGCAGGTGAGTATCAGATGGGGGGCAGGGAAATTACATTTAAAGCACCACTACAGCGGTAAAATAAAAATAAAAAGTTGCTTTAACACAATGAGAAAAAATTAAAGCTGGCAAAAGGACAAACATCTTTAAAGATAAATTTTCACTGGATTTTTTAAAAGGGAATCTGTCAGCAGGTTTTTGCTAAGTAACCCTAGAGTAGCATAATGTAGGGGCTGAGACCCTGATTCAAGGGATGTGTCACTTACTACACTGTGTTGATGTTTCAATAAAATCAGTGTTTTATCAGCAGGAGATTATCACTACAGGACTAAGAGCACTTGCTCCTCGTAGAGACTAGAGAGCAGGTGCCAGACTTTTCACATACCCCCAGACCTGAGAGCAGACAAGGTGGAGGTGTTGGTTTGCTCCTTTTACCACAATGTGCTTCCCAGGTCATCTCCCCGGTTCCCTCACTTATGTTTCCTTCCTTCAAAGTCCACACCGTTAGACTCTTCAAACCCTTCTCCCTGCGAGAGATGGTTGTGTGTCGCCCTCCAGGCTCCTCCTGTCAGTTTCTGGATCACTTTGCCACCTGGCTTCCTCGCTTTCTATCCAGTGATATTCCCACTGTCATCATGGGGGATTTTAACATTCCCATCGATGATCCCCTCTCCAAATCTGCCTCTCATCTTCTTTCTCTAACCTCCTCATTCGGCCTCTCATAGTTTACTAACTCTCCTACACGAAGACGGGAATACTCTGAACCTGGTCTTCTCACGACTCTGATCGCTGCATGACTTTACTAACTCCCCTCTCCCACTCTCTGACCACAACCTTCTTTCCCTCTCTGTTGAGAACAGTCTCCTCACCCGGGACAGCCCCACTTACCATACACAGAAATCTACGTGCCATCAATACCCAGCAGCTTATGAACAATCTACAGTCATCCTTAGCTTCCATCCTCTCCCTCTCCTGTCCAGACTCAGCATTGTCAGACTATAACAACACATTGCAGAGCAACCTGGATGAAGCAACACCTGCTACACGCAGAATGACCCGGCATAGACGGCAGCCCTGGCACACGATGCAAACACGTTTTCTCCAGCGCTGCTCAAAGTGTGCCGAGCGTCAGTGGAGAAAATCACTTTCAACAGAAGACTTCATCCACTATGAGTTCATGCTCAAAACTTATAACTCTGCTCTCCATCTGGCTAAACAAGTCTACTTTACAACTCTTTGAAACCTTCCACTCCCTCCTGAGCCCTAAAGTACAGACCCCCGTCACCAACCTAAGCGCTGACGATCTGGCCACTTATTTCCTACAAAAAAATCAATCATATCCATCAAGACATTTTTGCACAATCCCCTCAGAGTCTGGATCCCCTTTCCATCTTCTAGCCTGTCACAAAAGAAGAAGTGACCAGACTCCTCTATTCTTCTCCCCCTACAACCTGCAACAGTGACCCTATTTCCTCACATCTCCTTCAGTCCGTTTCCCTAGGTGTCACTACCCACCTAACTAAAATATTTAACCTCTCTTTCTTCTGGTATCTTTCGCTCTACATTCAAACATTCCATCATAACCCCTTTACAGACTACAGACCAATATCTAATCTTCCTTTCACCTCTAAACTCCTGGAACGCTTAGGCCACTCCCGTCTCATCCGCTATCTCGCAGATAACACTCTTCTTGACCTTTTACAATCTGGTTTCCGCTCTTCACACTCGGAAACTGAACTTACTAATGTCTCTAATGACCTACTAACAGCTAAATCTAATGGTCACTACTCCCTGCTGATTCTCCTGGATCTCTCTGCAGCATTTGACACTGTGGATCACCAGCTCCTCCTCAATATGCTCCGCTCTATCGGCCTCAAGGACACCATTCTCTCCAGGTTCTCCTCCTGCCTCTCTGACCGCTCCTTCATGGTATCTTTTGCCGGCTCCTCTTCCTCTCCTCCTCCCCTTACTATCGGGGTTCCTCAGAGCTCAGTCCTAGGCCTCCTCCACTCCTCTTTATACACTGCCCCTATTGGATAAACAATCAGCAGATTTGGGTTCCAGTATCATCTCTATGCTGACGACACCCAATTATACACTTCTTCCCCTGACATCACCCCTACCCTAATACAAAATACCAAGGATTGTCTGTCTGCGGTCTCCAACATCATGTCCTCCCTCTATCTGAAACTGAATCTCTCCAAAACTGAACTCCTTGTGTTTCCTCCCTCTACTACCCGACTTTGCAATTTCTTTGGGTGGTGCCATCATAACTCCCAAGCAGCAAGCGCGCTGTCTTGGAGTCATATTTGACACACAACTTTCCTTTATTCCCCATATACAATCAGTCACCCACTCCTGTCACCTGCACCTTAAAAACATTTCCAGAATCCGATCTTTTCTCACCTTTTACACTGCAACAATTCTTACTGTCGCTCTTATTCACTCTAGTCTCAACTACTGCAACTCTCTTCTATCGGGCTCCCTCTAACCAAACGCTCTCCTTTCCAATCCATTCTGAATATCTGCCTGTCCATACCTCCTCCCTCATCTCTATCACCCTACCCGTGCTCTCCGTTCTGCAACTGATCCAACACTAACATCCTCCTTAATCCAAACCTTCGTCTCCAAGACTTCTCTCATGCTGCACCTGTTTTCTGGAATGCACTACCCCAAACGATGCGACTAATATCTAGCCCCTATGCTTTCAAAACACATCTGTTTAGACAAGCCTATCATGTCAACTCAATAACCTAACTCTCCGGTTCCCTTATAAATGTTAATCTTAATCTGCTCCTGCCTATTCATCTGTCTCCACATCCTCCATGCACCCAATAGCGTATGATAACTGCACTTAGTGGCTGATGACCAAATTCTATCTATTGTGTCCCCCCATTTCCATATAGATTGTAAGCTTGTGAGCAGGGCCCTCACTCCCTAAATTGTAAAGTGCTGCAGAATATGTTGGCGCTATATAAATTAAAATTATTATTATAATGTTTATGGGGCTTTTAGGAATGCTTTATAAAAGTAGCAACAATCGCCGAACGCAAGTGATCAAATGACAAGAGGTAATTAGCTCGTTCATCATTGATTACGCCTTTCACGTGCACAAATACCCTCATGGCAACATGTGCAAGGAGGGGGAAAGTGATGCCATCCGTATGGAGATAACGACCATGAAGAGGGCTGTTCAGTCCCCATACAGTCTGCATATAGTTGGCAGCAAGGAGAGATCTGCGGCTGATGGCAATGATTTTTTGGGGGCTGTCTACAAGAAGCTAGTGTTCTGCTCGCTCATCACTGGATCCCGGTCATGTTTACAAGGGCCAGTTATCTGGAAGGAGCGTTCTTCTTAAAGGCTAAATTGAAATTTTGTAAGCCACAGTAAAGTAGGCCTTAAGGCCACAGCTTTTTTTGTGTGTTGTCTACTGCTGAATGACCAAAGCGACTAGTTGGGTTAGGAAATCAAGGAGGAAGTTGGATCATGAGATTAGTCATCTTCATCTTCACAGACTTCCTTTACATGTCACCGGCTTCAGGAAGAGAGAATGAAATAACTATGTCCTAGAAGAAGGTGAAAGAGCAAGTCACAATATACCAAAGCAAGATACAAAGTATCGTGCCGTCTTCGCATTTCACCTTCGGGAGCTTTTCTGACCTCCCATTCTACATGGAGCTTTTCTGCCCTCCCATTCTACATGGAGCTTTTCTGACCTCCCATTCTACATGGAGCTTTTCTGACCTCCCATTCTACATGGAGCTTTTCTGACCTCCCATTCTACATGGAGCTTTTCTGACCTCCCATTCTACATGGAGCTTTTCTGACCTCCCATTCTACATGGAGCTTTTCTGACCTCCCATTCTACATGGAGCTTTTCTGACCTCCCATTCTACATGGAGCTTTTCTGACCTCCCATTCTACATGGAGCTTTTCTGACCTACCATTCTACATGGAGCTTTTCTGACCTCCCATTCTACATGGAGCTTTTCTGACCTCCCATTCTACATGGAGCTTTTCTGACCTCCTATTCTACATCCATAGACAGAAGGAAGGATTTCTATTAGATTTTAGAGGAGTCTGTGAGAATTTTTGAGCATTTGTGAGGTCAAACCTTGATTTTGGGGGGGTAGCCGGGATCACAATCTTTGTTCTAGTTCATCCCAAAAAGTGTTGGATAGGGTTGAGGTTGGGGCTCTGTGCGGCCGGCTAAGTTTTTTGACCACACTCCCCCAACCGTGTATTTATGAACCTTGTGCACTGGGCACAGGGAACAGATATGGGCCTTCCCCAAAATGTTCCCACAAAGCTGAAGGTACAATTGTCCACAATGTCTTGTGCTGAAGGATTAAGATTTCTATTCATTGGAGCTGAGTGTCCGAGGAAGCCCCCTAATAACAGCCCATAGCATTGTCCTCCTCCACCATCTGTTAGGAGGACACAATGCAGTCAGGGGGTAACGTCCTCCTGGAATCACCAAACCCAGACTCAGATAGAGGAGTGCGATCTGTCACTGCACAGACACGTCTCCACCAGAGTCCAGTGGTGGCGGCTTTACACCAATCCACCACTCAGCATTGTGCTTGGTGATGTACGGCTGCATGCAGCAGCTCGTCCATGAAGCTCCCGGAGGGGGGCGCAGTGTTTGTGCTGATGGTAATACCAGAGGAGGCCTGGACTCAGCAGAGCATTGGTGAGTCTTCTGCCTTCTGCTCCTCAGCACTCGGTGTCCCCGCTCTGTAACGTTACGTGGTCGCCGGGTTGTGGTTTCTTCCATACTCAATAATATCACTCTGTTTTCTCCCTGTACTGTGCCGCAGCTCATGAATATGAAGGACTCCATGATGAGAGCATCCTTTGGAGTCCTCCCCAGGATATGCTCACCCTGTGGAGTCCTACACCCTCGCTCCACTTACTAAACAGCTTAGTCCTTTTGCTGTGCAGAAGAAGAAAACTGTCAGTGGCGAGGGCAAGGGGCTCAGCTCATGAATATGGAGGACTCCAAACACATCAAGGGGAGTCCTTCATATTCATGAGCATTGGGCCCCTTTTGCTCCCCGTACAGTGCTGTCAATCAGCGACGAGGGGCAGGAAGACCGCTGCCCTTGGGTATCTTTGGCGGCCCCATCGAAACTTAAGAGGGCAACATTGTCCACTATTGGACAACCTTTGTTTCATCACTTTAAAGGGGGCCCCATAGATGTTAAAAAAAAAAAACAGTCTATACTTGTCATCTTCAGTAACGCCACACCACTGATGTCGGTGCAGCTATTCCCGACCACTGCAGTCAATGATCGGCTGCAGCCATTATTATTTTGCCTGCTTTGATGAAATAGTGATTAACAGCAACCACAGATTGGCTGCAGGGGTCCCGTGACACAACGTCGCCGCTGTGGTTGAAGAGTATAGACTGTTTTTTATACTCTGTATGGGGCCCCCAAAGTGATGAAGCATGGGGTGGACAATTCCTCTAATAGTGGCGGCCATTAGTCTACTCAAACAAGGCATGGACGATCAACGATCCATCGCTTATTTTCAGGATATGTGATAAACAAATATTAATGCAAATTAGGGTTTTGGACAATTGATACCTAAGAGAAGTCAAACTGGTGTCAAAAAAAAAAAAAACTCCCAAATTGCCCCCCATTTCCCAGAATTTTTGTTAGGAGGCAGGATCACGCTCTCTAGGAATGGCAGCTTATTGTCCACATTGTCGGGGAATTACGAGCCATGCAATCATCTAACCCCACTATTACAATCAGCTCTAAATACCGGCTCTGCGAACAGCTGGTGGTGTCAGCGTGGCGGTGGTATAAAACACGTCCAATTAGGTCATCTTTCCGGAGGAATTGACAAACTATGAAACTATTTTCTCCTGTAAACGACAAGGAAAAAAACACATTTCCCTTTTCTTCAGGTTGAATTGCTGTGATTTTTTTTTCTCTTTCCTCCCCGGCTGTCAGTCACCCTGAGCTATTATATTAACACGAGGGGGCTTTGCGGCAGCACGCTTTAGAGCAGACGCGGCAGCCCCCCTCTGGCGGTATAAGGGGCAAGCAGCGAAGCAAGAAGAGATCTGTGCAGCGCCGGCGTTCAGGAAAAAAATACTGCTATTCTGTAAGGGAAAGACGCAGCCTTCAGATGACCAAGAAGCCATAAGAGGGGACTCTCCAGCAGGGCAGGGGTTAACAAAACGTAATCACAGATGGAAATAATGATTAATGGCTGCTCTCCCACCAACACAGCGTCTAGGGTATGGACGCCATCGGGGCCTTTTCTATTTTACCTAATTGCATGAGTTCTTGGATACAAATCTTTTTTGTAGTTGGGTTTTATTAAAAATGTTGCATCGGTTGCCTTCTATAGACTTTGATGGCTGCAGAACGAGTTAATTGAGAAACGTTTAGTGAGCTCTCTCTGCATTAAAGAATCTAGGTTTTTTTTTTTTTAAAGGCTGACTAGGTGTGACTGAACAACACACTGATACAGGGGGTACGGAAAGTATTCAGACCCCTTTAAATGTTTCACTCTTTGTTTCATTGCAGCCATTTGGTAAATTCTAAAAAGTTCATTTTTTTCTCATTAAAGTCCACTCTGCACCCCATCCTGACTGAAAAAAACAGAAATGTAGAAATTTTTGCAAATTTATTAAAAAAGAAAAACTGAAATATCACATGGTCATAAGTCTTCAGACCCTTTGATCAGACACTCATATTTAAGTCACATGCTGCCTATTTCCTTGAGATCCTCCTTGAGATGGTTCTTGTCAGGCAAAAGGTATTTTTGCCCGAGTTTTAAAAAATGAGAGATGTTTTTAAAAAAGAAAACCCCCCCACCCCCATCCGTTTGTAAGAAGACATAGAGAACTGCAGTGCTGACCCCCACCCTAAGAATTTTATTAGCGTCATAAACTCTCAGTGTAGCACAGCTTCTAGCTCAAACTAGATTATTCCCTCCAAAATTGCCATTGTTTAAAAGTTTGTACAGTTAATGTAGAATGTAAAAAACGCACATGACGGTTACTAATCCAGGGAACACATTTTTGGAATGTTCACATCTGCCTGGTTACAATGATATATTTTTCATAACTGAGATACCCCCAGAAATCGAGGAATTGGTTTCTTAGCTTCTGAGCATCATAGAGAGGTCCTGTTTAATATCCATCTGCATGAAAATTAGTGACGGCCAACATGATGTCTCCATCTTGGATGTGGGACCCCCCCACACCAAAATATGAACTCTGAAGGTTTCTATGTTCTATGCAGCTGGGCGGTTTCACAAAACCGAGCCCCCGTGTGAGGTAGACAAAATGGGCGGTTCCTAATAATTTGGCCCTGTTACTAAAAAGCAAATCGGCCATTTTCAGGTCATTCTTCTTAGCGACGTCGAACGCACGCACATCACGCGGCGTAAGAAGAATCACCTCTAATTTCCGGGGAGCCGTCCCCCCCACAGAATCTGAGACCATCACCTTGTGAAGCAGGTTTTGCTATTACTTATCCCTTTTATTTTAATAACTGTTTATGCATACATGTAAATTGTCTCCTTTATAATATCTTGTATATCTTTTGTAAACACTGCCCCCCTTTTGGGAGTAAATCATTAATTATTTACCAGTTTCTTTCTTCTTGGCCTATGTCGAGCAAACAAGTTCCTCACTCGCTAATTCACGTTACCTACCAGGTACCCGATCCACCTGTTAAGCGATCGGTGGTGGCAGTATACCAGTATTTATGTGATATTGTGGTTTGAGGGTGGCTGGTCGGAGGTATATATACGTTCCTGGAAGGAACTGGTGGTATATATACGTCCTGTCACATCACGTGCCGCAATAGTCGACATAAATTAGAGCAGCGGCACCCATGCTTATCCTCTGTCAATACCGTGTTTGACCAGCAGGATAAGGGGGCGCCAGAGAGCTGCAAAGTCTGACCCAAGAGTGGGTGTTGTTTTCCTGACAGTTCTACTCCTTCATTGGAGTCCAGCTGTGTTTAATTAAACTGATAGGACTTGATTTGGAAAGGCGCACACCTGTCTATATAAGACCTCACAGCTCACAGTGCATGTCAGACCAAATGAGAATCATGAGCTCAAAGGAACTGCCCAAGGAGCTCAGAGACAGAATTGTGGCAAGGCACAGATCTGGCCAAGGTTACAAAAGAATTTCTGCATTACTCAAGGTTCCTAAGAGCACAGTGGCCTCCATAATCCTTAAATGGAAGAAGTTTGGGACCAACAGAAGTCTTCCTAGACCTGGCCATCCAGCCAAACTGAGCAATCGTGGGAGAAGAGCCTTGGTGAGAGAGGTAAAGAAGAACCCCAAGATCACTGAGGCTGAGCTCCAGAGATGCAGTAGGGAGATGGGAAAAAGTTCCAGAAAGTCAACTATCACTGCAGACCTCCACCAGACTGGCCTTTATGGCAGAGTGGCCAGACGGAAGCCTCTCCTCAGTGCAAGACATATGCAAGCCCACATAGAATTTGCTCCAAAACACATGATGGACTCCCAGACTATGAGAAATAAGATTCTATGGTCTGATGAGTTGAAGATAGAACTTTTTGGTAATAATTCTAAGCGGTATGTGTGGAGAAAACCAGGCACTGCTCATCACCTGCCCAATACAATCCCAACAGTGAAACATGGTGGTGGCAGCATCATGCTATGGGGGTGTTTTTCAGCTGCACGGACATGATGATTGGTTGCAATTGAAGGAAACATGAATGTGGCCAAGTGCAGAGATATCCTGGATGAAAACCTCTTCCAGAGTGCTCTGGACCTCAGACTTGGCCGAAGGTTCACCTTCCAACAAGACAATGACCCTAAGCACACAGCTAAAATAACAAAGGCGTGGCTTCAGAACAACTCTGTGACCATTCTTGACTGGCCCAGCCAGAGCCCTGACCTAAACCCAATTGAGCATCTCTGGAGAGACCGGAAAATGGCTGTCCACCAACGTTCACCATCCAACCTGACGGAGCTGGAGAGGATCTGCCAGGAAGAATGGCCGAGGACCCCCAAATCCAGGGGTGAAAAACTTGTTGCATCATTCCCAAGAAGACTCATGGCTGTACTAGCTCAAAAGGGGGCTTCTACTCGATACTGAGCAAAGGGTCTGAAGACTTATGACCATGAGATATTTCAGTTTTTCTTTTTTAATAAATTTGCAAAAATTTCTACATTTCTGTTTATTTTCAGACAAGATGGGGTGCGGAGTGGACTTTAATGAGGAAAAAAATGAACTTTTTAGAAATTACCAAATGGCTGCAATGAAACAGAGTGAATAATTTAAAGGGGTCTGAATACTCTGCATTTTTCATCTACCTCACAACCTGGAATTTTATAGTTTTTTTTGCAGGTTTGCATCAGTTCATGTAAAGAACATCAAGATGATGAATCTGAACAAACAAGGAGACAACCATGTAATGATAACAATTGATATCTTTATGAATATCAAAAAAATTCATAAAAAAAACATTAAAAAACACACATATCGGGATTGTGACAAACATGGTAACAACAAAAATACATGTCGGTAAGAATATCCTATCCATGTGTACATGTAGTCAAAAGAGAGGATATAAGGGGGGATACAAAAACAACAGGCAATAGTAACGATCCCAATCTACACCGACTGTCAGTACAAAGTCTTTCTTGACGCTGATTCCCAGAATTGGCATCAAATATCCATTATATGTAATGAAACACAAAGCATTGATCAGAGAGGCAGCACAGAGAGCGGAGGTAACCCTAAAGGAGCTGCAGAGAGCGGAGCACATGTCCGTACGACCACAATAAGCCGTTAGGAACGCGCAGTAGCAGCTGACGCTTGCCGATAGAGGCTACCGCGGACGCGCCGTGGCCATTTTTGCTGGAGCTAAAAAAATTAATTTTTGCTCCAGCAAAATGGTCGTGGCGCGTGCGCAGTAGTATCTATTGGCAAGCTTTAGATGGTACTGCGCATGCGTGGGTGTCGGCGCCATTTTGCAGGATGTAAATTTAAAAAATAAATAAATAGTATATCCATTATGGAAAATAGGAAGCAGGTGACTGTAGGATCAGCAACCTGTCATAAGCACATACAGACGCATATGTAAGCAGAGTACCACATAAAGCCCCGCCACAGGCCGCCCCCGAAGCTCCAGAATCTCATTAACTGAAAACTGCATTCAAAGATTACACAACACCCACAGGACGGATTTCATCAACCCAGATATCATTTTAATCAGTGTAATGTCGCCCACCTGTCACGCACAGTGTAGGAAAGACAAAGTGCGACACAAAGGGATGAGGCGAAGGGAGCCCAGGACACCCGGGAAAGGGGGAAGTGGAGACCTCCTAGGCTGATCTGCAATCACTCTGTCTACCCCTACCGTCCCTATATTGGTTCCTCACCAATCGCCGCACAGGAACCTATCCCTGTATTTCCTTATCCCTTGGCCCTACATAGGGAAGGGGGGAGGATGAGCGCTAGTTGATCTCCACTGACAACTAAAGACAGCAAAGGGAGACAGACACGGAGGAAGTAGCTTAGCTTGAGTCGACTTCAAAGACATGGCAAACACGTCCTCTTAGCACCAGAGAGGAAGTAAGAACAGCACTTGCTCCGAACCTTCACAAGGGGTCATGTGAATATCACCGGCGCCTCCCTATTGCAAAGTGAAAGTATTTATACACCCAGGCCAGGGTGTTAATTAGCAAGAGGAAGGTAGCTGCTGGGTCCTAGAGTGAGACAGATCTAAGAAGGTGTCTGTAATGCCAAACGAAGAGATCTTCTGCAACCAACTGCAAGGTGACTGTCTGACACATCTGAGACACCCCTCCTCTACAAGTGGACTCCGGACACTCAGGACCAGGTTTCTCAGGATAAGAGGTGTAAAATTAACGAACCAATGTGGAGGTATTCACCTCTGATCCTGACACCCACATCCTCTCTTCTGGAACAGTGCACCAAGTATTGTAGGGAACGACGTTGGAGACGAGAATCTGCAATCATCGAAATATCTAACTCCAGATTACCATCAACCATTATTGGGGGCGGCAGTAGGGGTGAGGGCTCAAGAGGTTCCACATATTTCTTGAGTAAGGACCTGTGGAAAACATTGTGGACCTTAAGGGCCTGAAGAAGCTCAAGACAAAACGCTGCTGGGTTAATGACGGCGGTTATTTTAAATAGAATAAACGTAGGTCCCAGCTTCCAAGAAGGAGCTTTCAATCTTATATTCCTGGTCGACAACCACACAAAGTCATTCATATTCAGGTTCGGATCTGGCAAGCGTTTTCTGTCAGCCAGATGTTTATACCGGTCTCCCATAATCTTTAAATTACTCAGAACACCCTGTTATACCGAGGAGAGTGACGAAGCAAACGGTTCCTCCTCAGGAACTCCCGAAGCTCCTCTCCCACTAAAGGTACCAAACTGTGGATGATAACAGTATGCACCGAAGAACAGTGACCTGCCAGTGGATTCTTGACGATGATGATTAATGGCAAATTCTGCCAGCGGTAAATAGGATGCCCAATCCTCCTGATTTTCGGAGATGAAACACCTGAGGTAGGTCTCCAAATTCTGATTGACGCGCCCGGTCTGTCCATTCGACTGAGGGTGGAAGGCAGAGGAAAAGGACAGCTGCACCCCCAGTTGAGAACAGAAACTGTGTCCCCCGATCTGACACCACATTGGAGGGAACCCCGTGAAGCTTCACAATCTCATTTATGAACACCTGAGCAAGAGTCTTGGCATTTGGAAGTGCAGGCAATGCAACGAAGTGAACCATTTTACAGAACCTATCTACAACCACCAAAACCACCATTTTGCCAGCAAAAACTGGTAGGTCAGTAAAAAAATCCATGCACAAGTGTGTCCATGGCCTACTAGGGATAGGTAGCAGAAGAAGAGTACCAAACGGACGGGTATGCGAAACCATAGAATGCGCGCAAATACTACAAGCAGCTACGTGTTCAATCACATCCTGATGCAACCCCGGCCACCAAAAACGACGGGAGACGAGGTCCGTGGTTGCCTTACCAACTGGATGCCCAGCCACCACAGAGTTATGATGTTCCTTAATTACTTTGGGGCACAGATTAGATGGTATGAATAACCTTCCTGAAGGGCAGGAGGCAGGGGCGTCCCCTTGAGCCTCCAACACCTCACCCTCCAGTTCAAGTTATCATGCCGAAATGACTACCCCTTTCTGTAATATCGGGGCAGGGTTTTCATGGTCAACACCACCAGGGAAGCTCTGGGACAAAGCATCAGCCTTGACATTTTTGACCCCTGGACGAAAAGTGACAACAAAATAGCACCTAGTAAAAAACAGGGACCATCTGGCTTGCCTAGGGTTGAGATGTTTAGCCGATTAAAGATGATCGGATCTTATGGTCAGTAATGACAGTAATAGGCTGGACAGCCCCCTCCAACCAATGTTGCCATTCTTCGAACGCCATTTGGATCGCCAAATGTTCCCTATTACTCATGCCATAATTCCTCTCCGCCGAAGACAATTTTTTAGAAAAGAAGGTGCATGGACCCCATTTACCAGGGGACGGACCCTGAGACAACACAGCCCCAACCCCGACATCCGACGCATCAACCTCCACAATGAAGGGTTGGGAAATATCGGGTTAGCTGACTATAGGAGCAGTGGCAAAATAATTCTTTAAGGAAGAAAAAGCCTAGAGGGGAGCATCCGACCATTTGGAAAAATCAGACCCCTTCTTAGTCATGTCAGTGAGGGGTTTCACAATTACTGAGTAATTTTGGATGAATTTCCAGTAAAAATTAGTAAAGCCCAGAAAACGTTGTAGAGCCTTCAGGTTCTCGGAAAGGTCCCAGTCAAGGACTGCACGGATCTTTTCCAGATCCATCTGAAAACCCAAAGATAAGTACCCCAAAAACTGCACCTACTGGACGGCGAAAACACATTTTTCTAGTTTGGCATAAAGTTTGTTATCCCTTAATATCTGGAGCATCTGCTTAACAAGCCCCCAATGTGTCTCCAAATGAGGTGAGTAATCCAAAATATCGTCCAGATAGACCTCCACAAACCTCCCCACCAAATGATGGAAAATATCATTAATGAAATGCTGGAATACTGCAGGTGCATTGGTCAAACTGAAAGACAAAACCAGACTCTAGAAATGCCCTTAAGGGGTATTGAACGCTGTCTTCCATTCATCCCCTTCTCTGATTCTAACCACACAGACCCGAAACATGGAGTATAACACATAGCCACCTGCCGATCCCAGCTCAGAAGCCTGCGACTCCCGGCAGCAGCGCACAGAGCCTGCGACTCCCGGCAGCAGCGCACAGAGCCTGCGACTCCCGGCAGCAGCGCACAGAGCCTGCGACTCCCGGCAGCAGCGCACAGAGCCTGCGACTCCCGGCAGCAGAGCACAGAGCCTGCGACTCCCGGCAGCAGCGCACAGAGCCTGCGACTCCCGGCAGCAGCGCACAGAGCCTGCGACTCCCGGCAGCAGCGCACAGCGCCTGCGACTCCCGGCAGCAGCGCACAGCGCCTGCGACTCCCGGCAGCAGCGCACAGAGCCTGCGACTCCCGGCAGCAGCGCACAGAGCCTGCGACTCCCGGCAGCAGCGCACAGAGCCTGCGACTCCCGGCAGCAGCGCACAGAGCCTGCGACTCCCGGCAGCAGCGCACAGAGCCTGCGACTCCCGGCAGCAGCGCACAGAGCCTGCGACTCCCGGCAGCAGCGCACAGAGCCTGCGCTGGGGGGATGCATAAGTCTGCAGTCACACACAGTGACTGCAGACTTATCAGTTTAGACCGGACAACCCCTTTAAATAAATCATTACACCTGATGAGGCTGGTGTATTTACTCTGAAATCCCATGTCAAATACTGTAGAAGCTTTTTGTCTTGTCTGCCTATTAAAGTGTTAAGACTCATAAAATGCTCAAGGATTATACAGTCATGCTGATATAATTTTTAGTAAGTACACCAGTCTCATTAGGTTTTAAAAAAAAACAATCGATTTGATAACGCATGTCGGTTGTATTGTGAAATGTGGTGATAGATTCGCTTTAGATGAGCTGTGAAATTCTTTACTTCTTCTCTGGGGGGCGCTGCAGGAGAAGTGAACACCGCCCGCTTTCTTGACAAGCTACAGCTGATCATTGGGGGTTGTAGTTGTGGACATTGGGAACCCAGTGATCCGTATAATCTGCTGGAAGTTGCAGCAAGTGCTCAGTTTTTAAGCATTGCCTCCACAGGCAAAATGAAGTATTACAAGCCAGGGTCCTCCACAGAGAGTGACACTTTATAACGGAGCTCCCCTCATTATGGCAATTCTTAGTCACTTATTTGACCTAGAAAACTCATTGATGTTATCAAGTGACTAATTGAGTTGCTCAATTTTGCACCATTTTGCTTTTACAGGCTCTGTTTCCCTACGGTCAGAAAACAGCAGAGCTCAGCAAAAGGCATTTAAGAGTTTCAAACTCCTCAGACTATCACAGCAGGCGCACTGACAGATTCTCAGTTGACTCTTTGTGCAGACAGTGAAACAAAGCAGCTATAGAAGGCAATATGTGCAAAATTTTTAATGAAACCCAATTACTAATATTATTTTTAGTTGTAAATAAATGAAGTTTAAAAATAAATGAATTCTCAGCAAAAGTGAACAAAACGTTCATTGAATAGATGACAAGCATCTTTGTTATTCCGACAGAGGAGGATGCCAGTCGGCTCCAACACCAATAATTCCAGGCTGAAACAATGGAGTATCGACAGAAACATATCCCGGGGAATGCTGGCACCTATCAACATCAGACGACTACAGCATCTGCCAACACAAAAATGACGTGCATGAGCAAATCTAGTCAAAGAAAGCAGACCCGTGTCTGACAGCCTTGTCACTTACATAGAGCCGAACAGGGTCACAACATCTGCCAATATGAACACCACCAACCCGGACCGCCCTTCAAGTCATATTAAAAAAAAATGGAAAAAGGAGATCTTGCAAAAATCACACAAAAATAGGAAAGTCTCGCTCCCTGGCAATAAAAAAGGATTTTACAGAAGGCCCAAAATCAAGATGTATGAAGACTCACAGTAACTAGGGAAGCTACTCTGGTGGTCTCACCCAAGTCACACATTTCTGCACCAATACAGAGAAGAGGGATAGGCTGACTGCACATGCACCAATACAGAGAAGAGGGATAGGCTGACTGCACATGCACCAATACAGAGAAGAGGGATAGGCTGACTGCACATGCACCAATACAGAGAAGAGGGATAGGCTGACTGCACATGCACCAATACAGAGAAGAGGGATAGGCTGACTACACATGAACCAATACAGAGAAGAGGGATAGGCTGACTGCACATGAACCAATACAGAGAAGAGGGATAGGCTGACTGCACATGAACCAATACAGAGAAGAGGGATAGGCTGACTGCACATGCACCAATACAGAGAAGAGGGATAAGCTGACTGCACATGCACCAATACAGAGAAGAGGGATAGGCTGACTGCACATGCACCAATACAGAGAAGAGGGATAGGCTGACTGCACATGCACCAATACAGAGAAGAGGGATAGGCTGACTGCACATGCACCAATATAGAGAAGAGGGATAGGCTGACTGCACATGCACAAATACAGAGAAGAGGGATAGGCTGACTGCACATGCACCAATACAGAGAAGAGGGATAGGCTGACTGCACATGCACCAATACAAAGAAGAGGGATAGGCTGACTACACATGCACCAATATAGAGAAGAGGGATAGGCTGACTGCACATGAACCAATACAGAGAAGAGGGATAGGCTGACTGCACATGAACCAATACAGAGAAGAGGGATAGGCTGACTGCACATGCACCAATACAGAGAAGAGGGATAGGCTGACTGCACATGCACCAATACAGAGAAGAGGGATAAGCTGACTGCACATGTACCAATACAGAGAAGAGGGATAGGCTGACTGCACATGCACCAATACAGAGAAGAGGGATAGGCTGACTGCACATGCACCAATATAGAGAAGAGGGATAGGCTGACTGCACATACACCAATACAGAGAAGAGGGATAGGCTGACTGCACATGCACCAATACAGAGAAGAGGGATAGGCTGACTGCACATGAACCAATAAGGAGAAGAGGGATAGGCTGACTGCACATGCACCAATACAGAGAAGAGGGATAGGCTGACTGCACATGCACCAATACAGAGAAGAGGGATAGGCTGACTGCACATGCACCAATACAGAGAAGGGGGATAGGCTGACTGCACATGCACCAATACAGAGAAGGGGGATAGGCTGACTGCACATGGACCAATACGGAGAAGAGGGATAGGCTGACTGCACATGAACCAATAGAGAGAAGAGGGATAGGCTGACTGCACATGCACCAATAAGGAGAAGAGGGATAGGCTGACTGCACATGGACCAATACGGAGAAGAGGGATAGGCTGACTGCACATGCACCAATATGGAGAAGAGGGATAGGCTGACTGCACAAGCACCAATACAGAGAAGAGGGATAGGCTGACTGCACATGGACCAATACAGAGAAGAGGGATAGGCTGACTGCACATGAACCAATACAGAGAAGAAGGATAGGCTGACAGCACATGAACCAATACAGAGAAGAGGGATAGGCTGACTGCACATGCACCAATACAGAGAAGAGGGATAGGCTGACTGCACATGGACCAATACAGAGAAGAGGGATAGGCTGACTGCACATGCACCAATACAGAGAAGAGGGATAGGCTGACTGCACATGCACCAATACAGAGAAGAGGGATAGGCTGACTGCACATGCACCAATACGGAGAAGAGGGATAGGCTGACTGCACATGAACCAATACAGAGAAGAGGGATAGGCTGACTGCACATGCACCAATACAGAGAAGAGGGATAGGCTGACTGCACATGGACAAATACAGAGAAGAGGGATAGGCTGACTGCACATGCACCAATACAGAGAAGAGGGATAGGCTGACTGCACATGAACCAATACAGAGAAGAGGGATAGGCTGACTGCACATGAACCAATACAGAGAAGAGGAATAGGCTGACTGCACATGAACCAATACAGAGAAGAGGGATAGGCTGACTGCACATGGACCAATACAGAGAAGAGGGATAGGCTGACTGCACATGCACCAATACAGAGAAGAGGGATAGGCTGACTGCACATGCACCAATACAGAGAAGAGGGATAGGCTGACTGCACATGGACCAATACAGAGAAGAGGGATAGGCTGAATGCACATGGACCAATACAGAGAAGAGGGATAGGCTGACTGCACATGACCCAATACAGAGAAGAGGGATAGGCTGACTGTACATGGACCAACACAGAGAAGAGGGATAGGCTGACTGCACATGAACCAATACAGAGAAGAGGGATAGGCTGACTGCACATGACCCAATACAGAGAAGAGGGATAGGCTGACTGCACATGCACCAATACAGAGAAGAGGGATAGGCTGACTGCACATGCACCAATACAGAGAAGAGGGATAGGCTGACTGCACATGACCCAATATAGAGAAGAGGGATAGGCTGACTGCATAAGAACCAATACAGAGAAGAGGGATAGGCTGACTGCACATGAACCAATACAGAGAAGAGGGATAGGCTGACTGCACATGCACCAATACAGAGAAGAGGGATAGGCTGACTGCACATGCACCAATACAGAGAAGAGGGATAGGCTGACTGCACATGCACCAATACAGAGAAGAGGGATAGGCTGACTGCACATGCACCAATACAGAGAAGAGGGATAGGCTGACTGCACATGAACCAATACAGAGAAGAGGGATAGGCTGACTGCACATGCACCAATACAGAGAAGAGGGATAGGCTGACTGCACATGCACCAATACAGAGAAGAGGGATAAGCTGACTGCACATGCACCAATACAGAGAAGAGGGATAGGCTGACTGCACATGCACCAATACAGAGAAGAGGGATAGGCTGACTGCACATGCACCAATACAGAGAAGAGGGATAGGCTGACTGCACATGAACCAATACAGAGAAGAGGGATAGGCTGACTGCACATGCACCAATACAGAGAAGAGGGATAGGCTGACTGCACATGCACCAATACAGAGAAGAGGGATAAGCTGACTGCACATGCACCAATACAGAGAAGAGGGATAGGCTGACTGCACATGACCCAATACAGAGAAGAGGGATAGGCTGACTGAACATGCACCAATACGGAGAAGAGGGATAGGCTGACTGCACATGAACCAATACAAAGAAGAGGGATAGGCTGACTGCATACGAACCAATATGGAACAGAGGGATAGGGTGACTGCATATGAACCAACACGGAGAAGAGGGATAGGCTGACTGCATAAGAACCAACACGGAGAAGAGGGATAGGCTGACTGCACATGAACCAATACAGAGAAGAGGGATAGGCTGACTGCACATGAACCAATACAGAGAAGAGGGATAGGCTGACTGCACATGCACCAATACAGAGAAGAGGGATAGGCTGACTGCACATGCACCAATACAGAGAAGAGGGATAGGCTGACAGCACATGAACCAATACGGAGAAGAGGGATAGGCTGACTGCACATGCACCAATACAGAGAAGAGGGATAGGCTGACTGCACATGAACCAATACAGAGAAGAGGGATAGGCTGACTACACATGCACCAATACAGAGAAGAGGGATAGGCTGACTGCACATGCACCAATACAGAGAAGAGGGATAGGCTGACAGCACATGCACCAATACAGAGAAGAGGGATAGGCTGACAGCACATGAACCAATACGGAGAAGAGGGATAGGCTGACTGCACATGCACCAATACAGAGAAGAGGGATAGGCTGACTGCACATGAACCAATACGGAGAAGAGGGATAGGCTGACTGCACACGAACCAATACAGAGAAGAGGGATAGGCTGACTACACATGAACCAATACAGAGAAGAGGGATAGGCTGATTGCACATGAACCAATACAGAGAAGAGGGATAGGCTGACTGCACATGCACCAATACAGAGAAGAGGGATAGGCTGACTGCACATGCACCAATACAGATCAGAGGGATAGGCTGACTGCACATCAGAAGCAAAGCCAGCTCCCATCTGTCTCTGCATCAACCAAGAAAGGAGGAGATGGGCTGACTGCACATAAGCCAATTTGGAGGGGGAAAGGCTGACTGCACATTAAGAGCCAAGCCAGCCCCTTTGTTTATCAGTCCAACAGAAGGGGATGGGCTACCTGCACATCAAAACCCAAGCCAGCCATCTTTGTGCATCAGCAAAGACACTGAAGGGGGTTGGTTGGCTGCATATTGAAAGACAAGCCAGCACCCTTATTTCAGTACATCATCCAAGATAGAAGGTGATAGGCTAACTGAACATCAAAAGCGAAGCCAGCACGCCTTACCCCCCCAACCCTTATCAGTATGTGTACCAGCCAAGACAGAGAAGCTGACTATTCATCGAAAGCATAGCCAGCCCCACTCTCTGAACAGGTACAAACTAAGACAGAGAATGAGGCTGGGTGACTGTACTAAAAAGACAGGTGCACCCAATTCTCCGTCTATGCATCAGACAAAAGAGATAAAGGGTCTGACTTAGAACTGAGCCAGCCCCTTCGTTCACAACTCACAGAAAACCCTCTACTGTCAAGACAGGCAGTGACAAATATCTCACAGCAGCTCCCAGCCAAGGAGTTACACCCCCACCAGCTAGCTGTGAGCTGCTACAGGAAGACGCCCTGGAGATCCCAGCCATGCTGTGTTATACAGTTCAGCTACCTTTTCCTGTACATCTGTTGACAATTCTTTTGCTTTCCCCATGACTCACAATCCAGAAACGTCAGTGGCTGGATGAAAGATGCAAGAGTCTGTCTGCATCCCAGAAACTCACTCAGCTTTTATGCGCACACGCTGATTACAAGCAAACAGGTCACAGGTGAGGATGTTACCTTTAGTAGCCATTCAAACCCATTTGTGTCAAATTCTGAGCATGTTATCAGACCAAAATCACCAGGGTATGTGTACATTTGATCAGGGTCATTTGGATGTTTTTGGTTGTAATTAAGATTTAAAAAGAGAAAACACAGTAGTATGACAATAAATGGCTTCACCCAACCAATAACCATGAGTGGAGAAAAAGGTTTTAATATTATTCATATTCTCTGAAACAAGGCCAAGAAAGGAAAAATTCTGCAGGGGTACGTAAACTTTTGAGCAAACTGTATCTAATAGAAACTGGTGGCAGCTCTACCAGGCCGACAAGGTTTTGCTTCACTGGGGCTAGTGAAGGGGCCTCTCAGCCTGTCAGGGGTGTGAGCGAGTGTGGTGCCACGTCAGTGACTGAGTGGGCCACCTCTTCTTACTCCAGGTGCCTTGATGTACCCGTTGTCTGTGTAGAACTGTACTAATCGGACCTTACGCGTCCCCGAGGGTCACATTGGTGCAAAGGACAGATCCATATCACGTGTACCGTCTTGGCGTAATTCTGACGTCAGGCGGGTGGCGAGGTGTGGATCCTTCACAAGGGGTGACAGTGGTGGGATTCTGCATGGTCCCTCTGCTGCCATTCTTCACAGAAAGTTATTCCCTACCTATGGGATAGGGGATAGCTTGTTGATCACTAAGGGTCAGATCAATCTCGAGTACGAGGATCTGGAAGCCTGAGAATTGGGATTTGTAAAGCCTTTTTGAATGGAGCTGAGGTTCCTTCACTTTGTCTATGGGACTCTCAGCAATGGAGAAGCACTTTCTCCAGCAGTCTCAGAGAAAGAATGAAGCAGAGGTTGAGAATGCGCACCTCGTTCTGCTCGAGAGGGAACGAGATCCCCGTTATCGGGAGATCACAATGGTTGCAGCCTCGTCGATTAGTAAGTATCCAATGTATAGAGGATAACCTGACGTGCAACTTTTTTTTAGCAAACTGCGATATCAAAATCAAAGAAAATGCTTTTTTAATCAAGGAAAATACTCTTGCGCGTCATTACAACTAAGGACTGAGAAGAGTGTCCCTGAATGACTAATTAATGGGATAGTAGATATGGTACAGGAGTCTTACATACAAATGAATTGAGCTTGTAAAATTCCATGCAACTGCTACAAGTATTAGCCTCTATGTAGGATAGATTTTCAGTAAGTCAAATAGGTGACAGGGAAATATGACTCCAGAAATCAGCTTAGAAACCAGAGGTGGAGGACTGACAAAGGAAACAGTATCGATATTATAGAATGGAACAAACAGAAAGTTAAATATTTACCTGAGAAGAACAACATGAAACATTGTATACGGGTCTAACCTGGAGCAGCATCCACAAGTGCTGGAGCAGAGGAGCCGGCTGCATCCCTCCAGCAGGATCACAGGAAGCAGCATCCACCAGCGCTGGAGCAGAGGAGCCGGCTGCATCCCTCCAGCAGGATCACAGGAAGCAGCATCCACCAGCGCTGGAGCAGAGGAGCCGGCTGCATCCCTCCAGCAGGATCACAGGGAGCAGCATCCACCAGCGCTGGAGCAGAGGAGCCGGCTGCATCCCTCCAGCAGGATCACAGGAAGCAGCATCCACCAGCGCTGGAGCAGAGGAGCCGGCTGCATCCCTCCAGCAGGATCACAGGGAGCAGCATCCACCAGTGCTGGAGCAGAGGAGCCGGCTGCATCCGTCCAGCAGGATCACAGGGAGCAGCATCCACCAGCGCTGGAGCAGAGAAGCCGGCTGCATCCCTCCAGCAGGATCACAGGGAGCAGCATCCACCAGCGCTGGAGCAGAGGAGCCGGCTGCATCCCTCCAGCAGGATCACAGGGAGCAGCATCCACCAGCGCTGGAGCAGTGGAGCCGGCTGCATCCCTCCAGCAGGATCACAGGAAGCAGCATCCACCAGCGCTGGAGCAGAGGAGCCGGCTGCATCCCTCCAGCAGGATCACAGGAAGCAGCATCCACCAGCGCTGGAGCAGAGGAGCCGGCTGCATCCCTCCAGCAGGATCACAGGAAGCAGCATCCACCAGCGCTGGAGCAGAGAAGCCGGCTGCATCCCTCCAGCAGGATCACAGGGAGCAGCATCCACCAGCGCTGGAGCAGAGGAGCCGGCTGCATCCCTCCAGCAGGATCACAGGGAGCAGCATCCACCAGCGCTGGAGCAGAGGAGCCGGCTGCATCCCTCCAGCAGGATCACAGGGAGCAGCATCCACCAGCGCTGGAGCAGTGGAGCCGGCTGCATCCCTCCAGCAGGATCACAGGAAGCAGCATCCACCAGCGCTGGAGCAGAGGAGCCGGCTGCATCCCTCCAGCAGGATCACAGGAAGCAGCATCCACCAGCGCTGGAGCAGAGGAGCCGGCTGCATCCCTCCAGCAGGATCACAGGAAGCAGCATCCACCAGCGCTGGAGCAGAGGAGCCGGCTGCATCCCTCCAGCAGGATCACAGGGAGCAGCATCCACCAGCGCTGGAGCAGAGGAGCCGGCTGCATCCCTCCAGCAGGATCACAGGGAGCAGCATCCACCAGCGCTGGAGCAGAGGAGCCGGCTGCATCCCTCCAGCAGGATCACAGGGAGCAGCATCCACCAGCGCTGGAGCAGAGGAGCCGGCTGCATCCCTCCAGCAGGATCACAGGGAGCAGCATCCACCAGCGCTGGAGCAGAGGAGCCGGCTGCATCCCTCCAGCAGGATCACAGGGAGCAGCATCCACCAGCGCTGGAGCAGAGGAGCCGGCTGCATCCCTCCAGCAGGATCACAGGGAGCAGCATCCACCAACGCTGGAGCAGAGGAGCCGGCTGCATCCCTCCAGCAGGATCACAGGGAGCAGCATCCACCAGCGCTGGAGCAGAGGAGCCGGCTGCATCCCTCCAGCAGGATCACAGGAAGCAGCATCCACCAGCGCTGGAGCAGAGGAGCCGGCTGCATCCCTCCAGCAGGATCACAGGGAGCAGCATCCACCAGTGCTGGAGCAGTGGAGTCGGCTGCATCCCTCCAGCAGGATCACAGTGAGCAGCATCCACCAGCGCTGGAGCAGAGGAGCCAGCTGCATCCCTCCAGCAGGATCACAGGGAGCAGCATCCACCAGCGCTGGAGCAGAGGAGCCGGCTGCATCCCTCCAGCAGGATCACAGGGAGCAGCATCCACCAGTGCTGGAGCAGAGGAGCCGGCTGCATCCCCCCAGCAGGATCACAGGGAGCAGCATCCACCAGTGCTGGAGCAGAGGAGCCAGCTGCATCCCTCCAGCAGGATCACAGGGAGCAGCATCCACCAGCGCTGGAGCAGAGAAGCCGGCTGCATCCCTCCAGCAGGATCACAGGGAGCAGCATCCACAAGTGCAGGAGCAGAGGAGCCGGCTGCATCCCTTCAGCAGGATCACAGGAAGCAGCATCCACCAGTGCTGGAGCAGAGGAGCCGGCTGCATCCCTCCAGCAGGATCACAGGGAGCAACATCCACAAGTGCAGGAGCAGAGGAGCCGGCTGCATCCCTTCAGCAGGATCACAGGAAGCAGCATCCACCAGCGCTGGAGCAGAGGAGCCGGCTGCATCCCTCCAGCAGGATCACAGGGAGCAGCATCCACAAGTGCAGGAGCACAGGAGCCGGCTGCATCCCTCCAGCAGGATCACAGGGAGCAGCATCCACCAGTGCTGGAGCAGAGGAGCCGGCTGCATCCCTCCAGCAGGATCACAGGGAGCAGCATCCACTAGCGCTGGAGCAGAGGAGGCGGCTGCATCCCTCCAGCAGGATCACAGGGAGCAGCATCCACGAGTGCTGGAGCAGAGGAGCCGGCTGCATCCCTCCAGCAGGATCACAGGGAGCAGCATCCACCAGTGCTGGAGCAGAGGAGCCGGCTGCATCCCTCCAGCAGGATCACAGGGAGCAGCATCCACCAGCACTGGAGCAGAGGAGCCGGCTGCATCCCTCCAGCAGGATCACAGGGAGCAGCATCCACCAGCACTGGAGCAGAGGAGCCGGCTGCATCCCTCCAGCAGGATCACAGGGAGCAGCATCCACCAGTGCTGGAGCAGTGGAGCCTGCTGCATCCCTCCAGCAGGATCACAGGGAGCAGCATCCACCAGCACTGGAGCAGAGGAGCCGGCTGCATCCCTCCAGCAGGATCACAGGGAGCAGCATCCACAAGCGCTGGAGCAGAGAAGTCGGCTGCATCCCTCCAGCAGGATCACAGGGAGCAGCATCCACCAGCGCTGGAGCAGAGAAGCCGGCTGCATCCCTCCAGCAGGATCACAGGGAGCAGCATCTACCAGTGCTGGAGCAGAGGAGCCGGCTGCATCCCTCCAGCAGGATCACAGCGAGCAGCATCCACCAGCGCTGGAGCAGAGAAGTCGGCTGCATCCCTCCAGCAGGATCACAGGGAGCAGCATCCACCAGCACTGGAGCAGAGAAGTCGGCTGCATCCCTCCAGCAGGATCACAGGGAGCAGCATCCACCAGCGCTGGAGCAGAGAAGCCGGCTGCATCCCTCCAGCAGGATCACAGGGAGCAGCATCCACCAGCACTGGAGCAGAGGAGCCGGCTGCATCCCTCCAGCAGGATCACAGGGAGCAGCATCTACCAGCGCTGGAGCAGAGGAGCCGGCTGCATACTTTCAGCAGGACTACAGGGATGACACATGTTTCATCCTACAGCAACCCAAAGATGAGCGCAGCACGCAGGAAACTAGAGCAACATGTGTAGTGCATAGAGCAAGCAGGAGCATGGTGTATAATAAATACATTTATATATCTATCTAATATGCAAATTGCCTCTTCAGAGAAAAAGAGGACTTGTACTCTATAGGGTTGATTGTGACTTGTAGGATTGCTGCTTCGAATAGGTGGCGCTATAGAGTACAAGTCCTCTTTTTCTCTGAAGAGGCAATTTGCATATTAAATGTCCCAGAGGAGCATCGCATGGCGAATAAGCCTCCTTACCTTGACGTGCCAGAGCTGGTGTTTCACTCTCCATAAGGAGAAAAGATTACCCCTTAAACCTATATCTATCTAGATATACACATAAATACACATGGTGTACAATAAATACATACATATATATACAAATAGTAGAAACAGCACTCCAAAAATAGAGGATTTATTAGCTCAGCAAGAGCTGTGGCAACGTTTCGGCTGAATACAGCCTTTTTCCCTCCACAACCATGGCGGACCAGACTCAACCAAAACGTAGGCGAACCAGAACACGGTCCCAACAGCCATATATAAACCACACTTAGAAGCCTGTATCAACAGGACCAATGTAAACTCAAATTTTACCTTGAAGAAATGGCGTCATTTTCCAGATACTTGAATGCAATGTGTTTCCAAAACGAAACAGTAATGACAAAAAATGGTGCTATTACATGATACAACGGACCGGTAGTATGGAAGAGTTAGGTAGGACGTGCGGTACAGGTCAACAATCATGTGATCTTACAGAGACAGGTTCAACATTGATGCAGTTGTGCAGCGACAGCTGGGATTCATGGGCAACACATATAAACAGACATATACACTGACGAGCAGAAGAGACTTTCAGGCTCCGTATCTCTCCGTCCACTTCTGCTTCTAACGTGAGACTACCATCATTTTATAGACAATCATCTTGGCTATCTCATACATAAATTTGATATGCTGCTATTTAGCATATGATTAGTTATGCAGATTCTTGTCCTCTCACTGCATTGTTACTGTTTTGCTCGTGGTGGGGGAAAAATCGTTTTCTTCCTGAATACTACAAAATTACAACCTGTTCTCACATTCCCAAATAGCTCAGTGTGTTATTAGGTTGATTCTCAAGCAAAAAAGTCACTGGTTCGAACTGAGGAGCAGCCATGAAGATTTCCCAAGAAAAGAGAAACGGCATCATCCAGCTCATCGATAGCGGTCTCTAAACCAAAAAACTTGGAAGGATAGGAAATGAAGTCCGTCCATCCATTCAAAAGCCGAGAGGAGGACGTCCAGGCAAAATATCGGAGTCAACAAGTCGGCTCATCACAAGGTCTATCAGGTCCGGCGCAGTGGAGGAGGCTCGTATGCTTCTTAATAGTGAAATCACAGACATCCATGCAAGTACCATGCGACGCACGTTACACAAGTCTGGAATGGTGGCCAGATAGAAGGTGAAAAAGCCTCGTTTTCAATACCATAATCAGAAGAGTCAGTTCGAGTTTGCAGAAAAGTATAAAAAGTGAATAAAAGTCAATAGATTAGGGTCTGATGGGTGATAAAGGGTCTGGAAGAGACAAGGGGATGGAGAAAATGAAGGAACTGTCAAGTTTGGTGAAGGATCTGGGGTTATTTCACAGCCAAAGGCGTTGGATACTTGACCAGGATCGATGGTGGTCTCAATGCTGGGCTATATGTGAGTATCAGGCCTGTGAAGTCAGTAAGCCAAACCTCCGACTCCGTCTTGATAATTTCCATGACTCCGACTCCCTCCTACACGGCTCATGTTTAAGGGATGAATTTACTGTAGCACAGATTCATCTCAGCTAAAAGTCCAGACCCTTAGATCAGGAATAGGACAGACATTTATAAGACATTTCATAACTTTCCCAAATTCTTATGAAGAAACTATTCCCCACAAACTGTATTGATCTACTGTACCCAATTTATTATATATTTTAGGAGTTGGTCCATTTATAACGACTCCACGACTCTGACTCCACAGCCCTGGTGAGTATCGTAGAAGACGAGTTACTTCGTACACTCGAGTACTATGGGTATGAAAAGGAAGACATAGTGCTCCACCAGGACAACGACCCGAAGCATACGGAGAGATTGGTGAAGAAATGGTTCAATGACAATGAAGGAGAGGTGCTGGATTGGCCTCCATACTTGAATCTGATGGAGAGCGTGCCCCGAAGGATTCAGGTAGTGCTGAAAGGACTCTGCATAACTAATCATATGCAAATAGCTGCAAGGCATTTATGTATGAGATAGCCAAGATGGTTGTCTGTACACGTTCAACGCAGAAGTGGACAGAGAGATATGGAGCCTGAAAGTCAGACGTTCAAAACATTATTACACTTTTGCTCATCATTGTGTGTAAAATATATATATATATATATATATATATATATATATATATATATATATATATATATATATATATATATATATATATATATATATATATATACATACATACATATACAGTGCCTACAAGTAGTATTCAACCCCCTGCAGATTTAGCTGGTTTGATAAGATGCAAATAAGTTAGAGCCTTCAAACTGCAAACGAGAGTAGGTTTTATGAACAGAAGCATAAATCTTACAAACCAAAAAGTTATGTTGCTCAGTTGAATTTTATTAAATTTTAAACATAAAAGTGTGGGTCAATTATTATACAACCCCTATGTTTAATATTTTGTGGAATAACCCTTGTTTGCAATCACAGCTAATAATCGTCTTTTATAAGACCTGATCAGGCCGGCACAGGTCTGTGGAGTTATCTTGGCCCACTCCTCCATGCAGATCTTCTCCAAGTTATCTAGGTTCTTTGGGTGTCTCATGTGGACTTTATTCTTGAGCTCCTTCCACAAGTTTTCAATTGGGTTAAGGTCAGGAGACTGACTAGGCCACTCCAACACCTTGACTTTTTCCCTCTTGAACCAGGCCTTGGTTTTCTTGGCTGTGTGCTTTGGGTCGTTGTCTTGTTGGAAGATGAAATTACGACCCATCTTAAGATCCTTGATTGAGGAGCGGAGGTTCTTGGCCAAAATCTCCAGGTAGGCCGTGCTATCCATCTTCCCATGGATGCGGACCAGATGGCCAGGCCCCTTGGCAGAGAAACAGCCCCACAGCATGATGCTGCCACCACCATGCTTGACTGTAGGGATGGTATTCTTGGGGTCGTATGCAGTGCCATCCAGTCTCCAAACGTCACGTGTGTGGTTGGCACCAAAGATCTCGATCTTGGTCTCATGAGACCATAGAACCTTGAACCAGTCTGTCTCAGAGTCCTCCAAGTGATCATGAGCAAACTGTAGACGAGCCTTGACATGACGCTTTGAAAGTAAAGGTACCTTACGGGCTCATCTGGAACGGAGACCATTGCGGTGGAGTACGTTACTTATGGTATTGACTGAAACCAATGTCCCCACTGCCATGAGATCTTCCCGGAGCTCCTTCCTTGTTGTCCTTGGGTTAGCCTTGACTCTTCGGACAAGCCTGGCCTCGGCACGGGAGGACACTTTCAAAGGCTGTCCTGGCCGTGGAAGGCTAACAGTAGTTCCATAAGCCTTCCACTTACGGATGATGCTCCCAACAGTGGAGACAGGTAGGCCCAACTCCTTGGAAAGGGTTTTGTACCCCTTGCCAGCCTTGTGACCCTCCACGATCTTGTCTCTGATGGCCTTGGAATGCTCCTTTGTCTTTCCCATGTTGACCATGTCTGAGTGCTGTTCACAAGTTTGGGGAGGGTCTTAAATAGTCAGAAAAGGCTGGCAAAAGAGATCTTTAATCCACACATGTGAAGCTCATTATTCTTGGTGCCTGAACTACTTCTTAATACTTTTGGGGGACCAAACACACTTCTTGTGGTTTGAGGGGTTGAATAATAAATGACACTCTGAATTAACTTTTAACGTTTTAAAAAAAATAAAAAAAAATAAAAATTTGCTGCAGTGCATTTCCCACTTCCAGGCTGATCTACAGTACAAATGTCACAATGCCAAGTTAATTCCGCATGTGTCAACCAGCTAAATCTGCAGGGGGTTGAATACCACTTGTAGGCACTGTGTGTATATATATATATATATATTATATACACACACACATACACACACACTGACACATCATACATATACACACATATACTGTACATACAGTACAGACCAAAAGTTTGGACACACCTTCTCATTTAAAGATTTTTCTGTATTTTCATGACTATGAAAATTGTACATTCACACTGAAGGCATCAAAACTATGAATTACCACATGTGGAATTATATACTTAACAAAAAAGTGTGAAACACTCTTGGCATTCTCTTGATAAGCTTCAAGAGGTAGTCACCGGAAATGGTCTTCCAACAATCTTGTTAATTCATAGTTTTGATGCCTTCAGTGTGAATGTACAATTTTCATAGTCAGGAAAATACAGAAAAATCTTTAAATGAGAAGGTGTGTCCAAACTTTTGGTCTGTACACACATATACTGTACATACAGTACAGCCCAAAAGTTTGGACACACCTTCTCATTTAAAGATTTTTCTGTATTTTCATGACACTGAAGGCATCAAAACTATGAATTAACAGATGTGGAATTATATACTTAACAAAAAACTGTGAAACAACTGAAAATATGTCTTATATTCTAGGTTCTTCAAAGTAGCCACCTTTTGCTTTGATGACTGCTTTGCACACTCTTGGCATTCTCCTGATGAGCTTCAAGAGGCAGTCACCGGAAATGGTCTTCACTTCACAGGTGTGCCCTGTCAGGTTTAATAAGTGGGATTTCTTGCCTTGTAAATGGGGTTGGGACCATCAGTTGTGTTGTGCAGAAGTCAGGTGGATACACAGCTGATAGTCCTACTGAATAGACTGTTAGAATTTGTATTATGGCAAGAAAAAAGCAGCTAAGTAAAGAAAAATGAGTGGCCATCATTACTTTAAGAAATGAAGGTCAGTCAGTGCGAAAAATTTGGCAAACTTTGAAAGTGTCCCCAAGTGCAGTTGCAAAAACCATCAAGCGCTACAAAGTAACTGGCTCACATGAGGACCGCCCCAGGAAAGGAAGACCAAGAGTCACCTCTGCTTCTGAGGATAAGTTTATCCGAGTCACCAGCCTCAGAAATCACAGGTTAACAGCAGCTCAGATTAGAGACCAGGTCAATGCCACACAGAGTTCTAGCAGCAGACACATCTCTTCAACAACTGTTAAGAGGAGACTTTGTGCAGCAGGCCTTCATGGTAAAATAGCGGCTAGGAAACCACTGCTAAGGACAGACAACAAGCAGAAGAGACTTGTTTGGGCTAAAGAACCCAAGGAATGGACATTAGACCAGTGGAAATCTGTGCTTTGTTCTGATGAGTCCAAATTTGAGATCTTTTGTTCCAACCACCGTGTCTCTGTGCAATGCAGAAAAGGTGAACGGATGGACTCTACATGCCTGGTTCCCACCGTGAAGCATGGAGGAGGAGGTGTGATGGTGTGGGGGGCTTTGCTGGTGACACTGTTGGGGATTTATTCAAAATTGAAGGCATACTGACCCAGCATGGCGACCACAGCATCTTGCAGCGGCATGCTATTCCATACGGTTTGTGTTTAGTTGGACCATCATTTATTTTTCAACAGGACAATGACCCCAAACACACATCCAGGCTGTGTAAGGGCTATTTGACCAAGAAGGAGAGTGATGGGGAGCTACGCCAGATGACCTGGCCTCCACAGTCACCAGACCTGAACCCAATCGAGATGGTTTGGGGTGAGCTGGACCGCAGAGTGAAGGCAAACGGGCCAACAAGTGCTAAGCATCTCTGGGAACTCCTTCAAAATTGTTGGAAAACCATTTCCGGTGACTACCTCTTGAAGCTCATCAAGAGAATGCCAAGAGTGTGCAAAGCAGTCATCAAAGCAAAAGGTGGCTACTTTGAAGAACCTAGAATATAAGACATATTTTCAGTTGTTTCACACTTTTTTGTTAAGTATATAATTCCACATGTGGTAATTCATAGTTTTGATGCTTTCAGTGTGAAAGTACAATTTTCATAGTCATGAAAATACAGAAAAATCTTTAAATGAGAAGGTGTGTCCAAACTTTTGGTCTGTACTGTAATATATATATATTATACACTGACACACCATACATATACACACAAACTGTACACATATATATTATACACTGACACACCATACATATACATACACACTATACACATATATATTATACACTGACACACCATACATATACACACACTGTACACATATATATATTATACACTGACACACCATACATATACACACACACTGTACACATATATATTATACACTGACACACCATACATATACACACACTGTACACATATATATTATACACTGACACACCATACATATACACACACTGTACACATATATATTATACACTGACACACCATACATATACACACACACTGTACACATATATATATTATACACTGACACACCATACATATACACACACACTGTACACATATATATATTATACACTGACACACCATACATATACACACACTGTACACATATATATATTATACACTGACACACCATACATATACACACACACTGTACACATATATATATTATACACTGACACACCATACATATACACACACTGCACACATATATATATTATACACTGACACACCATACATATACACACACTGTACACATATATATTATACACTGACACACCATACATATACACACACACTGTACACATATATATATTATACACTGACACCATACATATACACACACACTGTACACATATATATATTATACACTGACACACCATACATATACACACACAGTGTACACATATATATATTATACACTGACACACCATACATATACACACACACTGTACACATATATATATATTATACACTGACACACCATACATATACACACACACTGTACACATATATATATATTATACACTGACACACCATACATATACACACACTGTACACATATATATATTATACACTGACACACCATACATATACACACACACTGTACACACATATATATATATTATACACTGACACACCATACATATACACACACACTGTACACACATATATATATATTATACACTGACACACCATACATATACACACACTGTACACATATATATATTATACACTGACACACCATACATATACACACACTGTACACATATATATATTATACACTGACACACCATACATATACACACACTGTACACATATATATATTATACACTGACACACCATACATATACACACACACTGTACACATATATATATATTATACACTGACACACCATACATATACACACACAGTGTACACATATATATATTATACACTGACACACCATACATATACACACACTGTACACATATATATTATACACTGACACACCATACATATACACACACACTGTACACATATATATATATTATACACTGACACACCATACATATACACACACACTGTACACATATATATATATATTATACACTGACACACCATACATATACACACACTGTACACATATATATATTATACACTGACACACCATACATATACACACACACTATACACATATATATATTATACACTGACACACCATACATATACACACACAGTGTACACATATATATATTATACACTGACACACCATACATATACACACACTGTACACATATATATTATACACTGACACACCATACATATACACACACACTGTACACATATATATATATATTATACACTGACACACCATACATATACACACACACTATACACATATATATATTATACACTGACACACCATACATATACACACACAGTGTACACATATATATATTATACACTGACACACCATACATATACACACACTGTACACATATATATTATACACTGACACACCATACATATACACACACACTGTACACATATATATATTATACACTGACACACCATACATATACACACACACTGTACACATATATATATATTATACACTGACACACCATACATATACACACACTGTACACATATATATATTATACACTGACACACCATACATATACACACACTGTACACATATATATTATACACTGACACACCATACATATACACACACACTGTACACATATATATATATTATACACTGACACACCATACATATACACACACTGTACACATATATATATTATACACTGACACACCATACATATACACACACACTGTACACATATATATATATTATACACTGACACACCATACATATACACACACACTGTACACATATATATATATTATACACTGACACACCATACATATACACACACTGTACACATATATATATATTATACACTGACACACCATACATATACACACACACTGTACACATATATATATATTATACACTGACACACCATACATATACACACACTGTACACATATATATATTATACACTGACACACCATAAATATACACACACACTGTACACATATATATATTATACACTGACACACCATACATATACACACACACTGTACACATATATATATTATACACTGACACACCATACATATACACACACACTGTACACATATATATATTATACACTGACACACCATACATATACACACACACTATACACATATATATATTATACACTGACACACCATACATATACACACACTGTACACATATATATATTATACACTGACACACCATACATATACACACACTGTACAAATATATATTATACACTGACACACCATACATATACACACACACTGTACACATATATATATTATACACTGACACACCATACATATACACACACTGTACACATATATATATTATACACTGACACACCATACATATACACACACACTGTACACATATATATATTATACACTGACACACCATACATATACACACACTGTACACATATATATATTATACAATGACACACCATACATATACACACACTGTACACATATATATATTATACACTGACACACCATACATATACACACACTGTACACATATATATTATACACTGACACACCATACATATACACACACTGTACACATATATATATATTATACACTGACACACCATACATATACACACACACTGTACACATATATATATATTATACACTGACACACCATACATATAGACACACACACTGTACACATATATATATTATACACTGACACACCATACATATACACACACTGTACACATATATATATATTATACACTGACACACCATACATATACACACACACTGTACACATATATATATTATACACTGACACACCATACATATACACACACACTATACACATATATATATATTATACACTGACACACCATACATATACACTCACTGTACACATATATATATTATACACTGACACACCATACATATACACACACTGTACACATATATATATATTATACACTGACACACCATACATATACACACACACTGTACACATATATATATTATACACTGACACACCATACATATACACACACACTATACACATATATATATTATACACTGACACACCATACATATACACACACACTGTACACATATATATATATTATACACTGACACACCATACATATATACACACACTGTACACATATATATATATATTATACACTGACACACCATACATATATACACACACTGTACACATATATATATATATTATACACTGACACACCATACATATATACACACACTGTACACATATATATATATTATACACTGACACACCATACATATACACACACACTATACACATATATATATTATACACTGACACACCATACATATATACACACACTGTACACATATATATATATTATACACTGACACACCATACATATATACACACACTGTACACAATATATATATATTATACACTGACACACCATACATATATACACACACTGTACACATATATATATATTATACACTGACACACCATACATATATACACACACTGTACACATATATATATATTATACACTGACACACCATACATATATACACACACTGTACACATATATATATATTATACACTGACACACCATACATATACACACACTGTACACATATATATAATATACACTGACACACCATACATATACACACACACTGTACACATATATATATTATACACTGACACACCATACATATACACACACACTGTACACATATATATATATTATACACTGACACACCATACATATATACACACACTGTACACATATATATATTATACACTGACACACCATACATATACACACACACTGTACACATATATATATATTATACACTGACACACCATACATATATACACACACTGTACACATATATATATTATACACTGACACACCATACATATACACACACTGTACACATATATATAATATACACTGACACACCATACATATACACACACTGTACACATATATATATATTATACACTGACACACCATACATATACACACACTGTACACATATATATATATTATACACTGACACACCATACATATACACACACACTGTACACATATATATATATTATACACTGACACACCATACATATACACACACAGTGTACACATATATATATTATACACTGACACACCATACATATACACACACTGTACACATATATATATTATACACTGACACACCATACATATACACACACACTGTACACATATATATATTATACACTGACACACCATACATATACACACACACTGTACACATATATATATTATACACTGACACACCATACATATACACACACTGTACACATATATATATTATACACTGACACACCATACATATACACACACACTGTACACATATATATATTATACACTGACACACCATACATATACACACACACTGTACACATATATATATTATACACTGACACACCATACATATACACACACTGTACACATATATATATATTATACACTGACACACCATACATATACCACACACTGTACACATATATATATATTATACACTGACACACCATACATATACACACACACTGTACACATATATATATTATACACTGACACACCATACATATACACACACTGTACACATATATATATTATACACTGACACCATACATATACACACACACTGTACACATATATATATTATACACTGACACACCATACATATACACACACACTGTACACATATATATATATATTATACACTGACACACCATACATATACACACACTGTACACATATATATATTATACACTGACACACCATACATATACACACACTGTACACATATATATATTATACACTGACACACCATACATATACACACACTGTACACATATATATATATTATACACTGACACACCATACATATACACACACACTGTACACATATATATATATTATACACTGACACACCATACATATACACACACACTGTACACATATATATATTATACACTGACACACCATACATATACACACACACTGTACACATATATATATTATACACTGACACACCATACATATACACACACTGTACACATATATATATATTATACACTGACACACCATACATATACACACACACTGTACACATATATATATTATACACTGACACACCATACATATACACACACACTGTACACATATATATATTATACACTGACACACCATACATATACACACACTGTACACATATATATATTATACACTGACACACCATACATATACACACACTGTACACATATATATATTATACACTGACACACCATACATATACACACACTGTACACATATATATATATATACACTGACACACCATACATATACACACACACTGTACACATATATATATTATACACTGACACACCATACATATACACACACACTGTACACATATATATATTATACACTGACACACCATACATATACACACACTGTACACATATATATATTATACACTGACACACCATACATATACACACACACTGTACACATATATATATTATACACTGACACACCATACATATACACACACACTGTACACATATATATATATTATACACTGACACACCATACATATACACACACTGTACACATATATATATTATACACTGACACACCATACATATACACACACTGTACACATATATATATATTATACACTGACACACCATACATATACACACACACTGTACACATATATATATTATACACTGACACACCATACATATACACACTGTACACATATATATATATTATACACTGACACACCATACATATACACACACACTGTACACATATATATATATTATACACTGACACACCATACATATACACACACAGTGTACACATATATATATTATACACTGACACACCATACATATACACACACACTGTACACACATATATATTATACACTGACACACCATACATATACACACACACTGTACACATATATATATTATACACTGACACACCATACATATACACACACTGTACACATATATATATTATACACTGACACACCATACATATACACACACTGTACACATATATATATTATACACTGACACACCATACATATACACACACACTGTACACATATATATATTATACACTGACACACCATACATATACACACTGTACACATATATATATTATACACTGACACACCATACATATACACACACACTGTACACATATATATATTATACACTGACACACCATACATATACACACACAGTGTACACATATATATATTATACACTGACACACCATACATATACACACACACTATACACATATATATATATATTATACACTGACACACCATACATATACACACACACTGTACACATATATATATTATACACTGACACACCATACATATACACACACTGTACACATATATATATTATACACTGACACACCATACATATACACACACACTGTACACATATATATATTATACACTGACACACCATACATATACACACACACTGTACACATATATATATTATACACTGACACCATACATATACACACACACTGTACACATATATATATTATACACTGACACACCATACATATACACACACACTGTACACATATATATATTATACACTGACACACCATACATATACACACACTGTACACATATATATATTATACACTGACACACCATACATATACACACACACTGTACACATATATATATTATACACTGACACACCATACATATACACACACACTGTACACATATATATATTATACACTGACACCATACATATACACACACACTGTACACATATATATATATTATACACTGACACACCATACATATATACACACACTGTACACATATATATATTATACACTGACACACCATACATATACACACACACTGTACACATATATATATATTATACACTGACACACCATACATATACACACACTGTACACACATATATATTATACACTGACACACCATACATATACACACACTGTACACATATATATATTATACACTGACACACCATACATATACACACACTGTACACATATATATATTATACACTGACACACCATACATATACACACACACTGTACACACATATATATTATACACTGACACACCATACATATACACACACTGTACACATATATATATTATACACTGACACACCATACATACACACACACTGTACACATAATATATATTATACACTGACACACCATACATATACACACACACTGTACACATATATATATTATACACTGACACACCATACATATACACACACTGTACACATATATATATTATACACTGACACACCATACATATACACACACACTGTACACATATATATATTATACACTGACACACCATACATATACACACACAGTGTACACATATATATATTATACACTGACACACCATACATATACACACACTGTACACATATATATATTATACACTGACACACCATACATATACACACACTGTACACATATATATATTATACACTGACACACCATACATATACATACACTGTACACACATATATATTATACACTGACACACCATACATATACACACACACTGTACACACATATATATTATACACTGACACACCATACATATACACACACTGTACACATATATATATTATACACTGACACACCATACATATACACACACACTGTACACATATATATATATTATACACTGACACACCATACATATACACACACTGTACACATATATATATTATACACTGACACACCATACATATACACACACACTGTACACATATATATATATTATACACTGACACCATACATATACACACACTGTACACATATATATATTATACACTGACACACCATACATATACACACACTGTACACATATATATATTATACACTGACACACCATACATATACACACACTGTACACATATATATATTATACACTGACACACCATACATATACACACACTGTACACATATATATATATTATACACTGACACACCATACATATACACACACACTGTACACATATATATATATTATACACTGACACCATACATATACACACACTGTACACATATATATATTATACACTGACACCATACATATACACACAGTGTACACATATATATATTATACACTGACACACCATACATATACACACACTGTACACATATATATTATACACTGACACACCATACATATACACACACACTGTACACATATATATATTATACACTGACACACCATACATATACACACACTGTACACATATATATATTATACACTGACACACCATACATATACACACACACTGTACACATATATATATTATACACTGACACACCATACATATACACACACACTGTACACATATATATATATTATACACTGACACACCATACATATACACACACACTGTACACATATATATATTATACACTGACACACCATACATATACACACACACTGTACACATATATATATTATACACTGACACACCATACATATACACACACACTGTACACATATATATATTATACACTGACACACCATACATATACACACACACAGTACACATATATATATATTATACACTGACACACCATACATATATACACACACTGTACACATATATATATATTATACACTGACACACCATACATATACACACACACTGTACACATATATATATTATACACTGACACACCATACATATACACACACAGTGTACACATATATATATTATACACTGACACACCATACATATACACACACTGTACACATATATATATTATACACTGACACACCATACATATACATACACTGTACACACATATATATTATACACTGACACACCATACATATACACACACACTGTACACACATATATATTATACACTGACACACCATACATATACACACACTGTACACATATATATATTATACACTGACACCATACATATACACACACTGTACACATAATATATATTATACACTGACACACCATACATATACACACACACTGTACACACATATATATTATACACTGACACACCATACATATACACACACTGTACACATATATATATTATACACTGACACACCATACATATACACACACACTGTACACATATATATATTATACACTGACACACCATACATATACACACACTGTACACTATATATATATTATACACTGACACACCATACATATACACACACACTGTACACATATATATATTATACACTGACACACCATACATATACACACACACTGTACACACATATATATTATACACTGACACACCATACATATACACACACACTGTACACATATATATATTATACACTGACACACCATACATATACACACACACTGTACACATATATATATTATACACTGACACACCATACATATACACACACACTGTACACATATATATATTATACACTGACACACCATACATATACACACACACTGTACACATATATATATTATACACTGACACACCATACATATACACACACACTGTACACATATATATATATTATACACTGACACACCATACATATACACACACACTGTACACATATATATATATTATACACTGACACACCATACATATACACACACACTGTACACATATATATATTATACACTGACACACCATACATATACACACACAGTGTACACATATATATATTATACACTGACACACCATACATACACACACTGTACACATATATATATTATACACTGACACACCATACATATACATACACTGTACACACATATATATTATACACTGACACACCATACATATACACACACACTGTACACACATATATATTATACACTGACACACCATACATATACACACACTGTACACATATATATATTATACACTGACACACCATACATATACACACACACTGTACACATATATATATTATACACTGACACACCATACATATACACACACTGTACACATATATATATATTATACACTGACACACCATACATATACACACACACTGTACACATATATATATATTATACACTGACACACCATACATATACACACACTGTACACATATATATATATTATACACTGACACCATACATATACACACACTGTACACATATATATATTATACACTGACACACCATACATATACACACACACTGTACACACATATATATTATACACTGACACACCATACATATACACACACTGTACACATATATATATTATACACTGACACACCATACATATACACACACACTGTACACATATATATATTATACACTGACACACCATACATATACACACACTGTACACATATTATATATTATACACTGACACACCATACATATACACACACACTGTACACATATATATATTATACACTGACACACCATACATATACACACACACTGTACACATATATATATTATACACTGACACACCATACATATACACACACTGTACACATATATATATTATACACTGACACACCATACATATACACACACACTGTACACATATATATATTATACACTGACACACCATACATATACACACACACAGTACACATATATATATATTATACACTGACACACCATACATATATACACACACTGTACACATATATATATATTATACACTGACACACCATACATATACACACACTGTACACATATATATATTATACACTGACACACCATACATATACACACACTGTACACATATATATATTATACACTGACACACCATACATATACACACACTGTACACACATATATATTATACACTGACACACCATACATATACACACACACTGTACACACATATATATTATACACTGACACACCATACATATACACACACTGTACACATATATATATTATACACTGACACCATACATATACACACACTGTACACATATATATATTATACACTGACACCATACATATACACACACTGTACACATATATATATTATACACTGACACACCATACATATACACACACACTGTACACACATATATATTATACACTGACACACCATACATATACACACACTGTACACATATATATATTATACACTGACACACCATACATATACACACACACTGTACACATATATATATTATACACTGACACACCATACATATACACACACTGTACACATATATATATATTATACACTGACACACCATACATATACACACACACTGTACACATATATATATTATACACTGACACACCATACATATACACACACACTGTACACACATATATATTATACACTGACACACCATACATATACACACACACTGTACACATATATATATTATACACTGACACACCATACATATACACACACACTGTACACATATATATATTATACACTGACACACCATACATATACACACACACTGTACACACATATATATTATACACTGACACACCATACATATACACACACTGTACACATATATATATTATACACTGACACACCATACATATACACACACTGTACACATATATATTATACACTGACACACCATACATATACACACACACTGTACACATATATATATATTATACACTGACAAACCATACATATACACACACACTATACACATATATATTATACACTGACACACCATACATATACACACACACTGTACACATATATATATTATACACTGACACATCATACATATACACACACTGTACACATATATATATATTATACACTGACACACCATACATATACACACACACTGTACACATATATATATTATACACTGACACACCATACATATACACACACTGTACACATATATATATTATACACTGACACATCATACATATACACACACTGTACACATATATATATTATACACTGACACACCATACATATACACACACACTGTACACATATATATATTATACACTGACACACCATACATATACACACACACTGTACACATATATATATTATACACTGACACACCATACATATACACACACACTGTACACATATATATATTATACACTGACACACCATACATATACACACACACTGTACACATATATATATTATACACTGACACACCATACATATACACACACTGTACACATATATATATATTATACACTGACACACCATACATATACACACACACTGTACACATATATATATTATACACTGACACACCATACATATACACACACACTATACACATATATATATTATACACTGACACACCATACATATACACACACTGTACACATATATATATTATACACTGACACCATACATATACACACACTGTACACATATATATATATTATACACTGACACCATACATATACACACACACTGTACACATATATATATATTATACACTGACACACCATACATATATACACACACTGTACACATATATATATTATACACTGACACACCATACATATACACACACACTGTACACATATATATATTATACACTGACACACCATACATATACACACACACTGTACACATATATATATTATACACTGACACCATACATATACACACACACTGTACACATATATATATATTATACACTGACACACCATACATATATACACACACTGTACACATATATATATTATACACTGACACACCATACATATACACACACTGTACACATATATATATTATACACTGACACACCATACATATACACACACTGTACACATATATATATATTATACACTGACACACCATACATATACACACACACTGTACACATATATATATATATATACACTGACACACCATACATATACACACACTGTACACATATATATATTATACACTGACACACCATACATATACACACACTGTACACATATATATATTATACACTGACACACCATACATATACACACACACTGTACACATATATATATATTATACACTGACACACCATACATATACACACACTGTACACATATATATATTATACACTGACACACCATACATATACACACACACTGTACACATATATATATTATACACTGACACACCATACATATACACACACTGTACACATATATATATTATACACTGACACACCATACATATACACACACTGTACACATATATATATATTATACACTGACACACCATACATATACACACACTGTACACATATATATATATTATACACTGACACACCATACATATACACACACTGTACACATATATATATATATTATACACTGACACACCATACATATACACACACACTGTACACATATATATATATTATACACTGACACACCATACATATACACACACTGTACACATATATATATTATACACTGACACACCATACATATACACACACTGTACACATATATATATTATACACTGACACACCATACATATACACACACACTGTACACATATATATATATATTATACACTGACACACCATACATATACACACACTGTACACATATATATATATATTATACACTGACACACCATACATATACACACACTGTACACATATATATATTATACACTGACACACCATACATATACACACACTGTACACATATATATATTATACACTGACACACCATACATATACACACACACTATACACATATATATATTATACACTGACACACATACATATACACACACACTGTACACATATATATATTATACACTGACACACCATACATATACACACACTGTACACATATATATATTATACACTGACACACCATACATATACACACACACTGTACACATATATATATTATACACTGACACACCATACATATACACACACACTGTACACACATATATATTATACACTGACACACCATACATATACACACACTGTACACATATATATTATACACTGACACACCATACATATACACACACTGTACACATATATATATTATACACTGACACACCATACATATACACACACACTGTACACATATATATATATTATACACTGACACACCATACATATATACACACACTGTACACATATATATTATACACTGACACACCATACATATACACACACTGTACACATATATATATTATACACTGACACACCATACATATACACACACACTGTACACATATATATATTATACACTGACACACCATACATATACACACACTGTACACATATATATATATTATACACTGACACACCATACATATACACACACACTATACACATATATATATTATACACTGACACACCATACATATACACACACACTGTACACATATATATATTATACACTGACACACCATACATATACACACACACTGTACACACATATATATATATTATACACTGACACACCATACATATACACACACTGTACACATATATATATTATACACTGACACACCATACATATACACACACTGTACACATATATATATATATTATACACTGACACACCATACATATACACACACTATACACATAT